>NC_141551.1:1617500-1975000 GCF_021556685.1 Rattus norvegicus | reverse complement strand
TCTCTTCCCCACCAGTCACTGATTAAGAAAATGCCCTCAAGCTTGCCTACAGCCTGATCTTATGGAGACATTGTCTTAATTGAGGTTCCCTCTTTTGTGTCAAGCTGACTTAAAACTATCCAGCACAACTAACCCCTTGTCAGCTTGACACACGGACGCATCACTGTTAAACCACCTTTCCTTTCTCATTCATTTCCAAGATCTCACATTAAAAACAAATAGCTTTTAGAGTCCAGTCTCTTTAAAAATCCAAAACTTCTCGAGAGTTTGAAATCTATTGATTCCTATTTTAAAAATTATCAAAATTAAGTACATATTTTCTTACTTCAAAAGAGAAGAACCAGGATACAGTTGTGATCCGAACAAAGCAAATCCAAAACCAACTGTATAAATGATGTCCAATATCTGTGATCTACTCACAATCTTCTGAACAGCTCCAAAGGGCTTGAGTCATCCGCTTCACGCTCTGCTGTGCACACAGCTCGTCTCCTGGGCTCTGGAGGGCTCCATGCCACTGCTGCTGCTGTCCTTGGTGGCCATCCCATTGTACTGGCATCTCCAAAATGCTGAGGTCCCTTGCAACTGGACTACATTTTCACCAGTAGCGTCTCCTGGGCTCTCTTCGTGGTGCCAAGCCTCAACTTCTCTGCATGACCCCTTCATGTCTTCAAAGCCAGTGCTGTGTCAGAACTGACCATGTTTTGGGATGATTGTGAAAGGACTTTGAAACTTTATGCAAAAAAAGAGCTGTTGAGTGTTCAGTATTTGATGAGTTGTTCTGTGTCTCTTACACTATCACGTTCAGCTGCCAGTGTGAGGTGCAACCTTGGCTGCCTATAGAACACAGCTCTGATTGCTCTCAGAAAACAATCCCCAGAAGATTTCACTTTAATGGTGCTGGTCTCTTCTTAATCACCACTGATTTTTTAGCTCCAGCCAACCAGCATTGAATATCCCAGCAAAGCAAAGGCTTCATTTTAATAGTTCTGATATCCTGTTGACCACAGCTGATTCTGTAGTCCCGGCTGAACAGAACCACAGAGTCTTAATTCAAAATAGCAAATGCCCCAGATAGAGACTTTAACTTTGCTCTGAATCTTCGTTAGCCAGGCCTCCATCTTCTGCACTGTCCTCAGCTCCTACAGAACAACTCACCAAGCATTGAACACTTGGCTTTTTTTACACAAAGTTCCAAAGTCCTGTCACAATCCTTCCCAAAACATGGTTGTCCGTCACAGCAACACCCCGCAGTGTATTAGCATAATCACTTCTAATACTTTTAAAGTAGTTATAAAAGGATATAATCACAACTATTTTTGGAACTCAGTATAATAGCGTTTTGTTCCAAAAGGACCTAATTCTGACTGCAGTTTAGACATTCAACATGTTGAGTATTTCTTGGGTAAGATCACAAGAGGCCTGTATTGATCACTGACTCTGATTTTGGCATTTAGAAGCCTTGGTATCCTTTTCTTTCTTTCTTTCTTTCTTTCTTTCTTTCTTTCTTTCTTTCTTTCTTTCTTTCTTCCTTCCTTCCTTCCTTCCTTTCTTTCTCTCTCTCTCTTTCTTTCTTTCTGTCATATATATATATATATATATATATATATATATATATATATATATATATATATATTCCATACATCATGGTTTCTGTTTCAGTCTAGAGGAAGTTTTGTGTTTATTTATACTTCTTGTCTCAGAAGGGATTTTAGCGTGGCTGAGGCCAGAGCAAGAAAGATTTAGAGAAGGCATTAAAAAAAAAAAAAAAAAAAAAAAAAAAAAAAAAGCAAAGGCTGAGTCAGCAAAGACCAATCAGGAAGAACGTCTTCAACTGAAACTAGCCCAGGAGACTGGCAATGGTGAAGTGGAGTCTGGGGAGGCCAATTGCAAAGTGCAGAAGTAAAGGCTTTCCTGGTAGAGATCAGAGATACACTAAGAAGGTGCAGGGAGTGAGTGCTGAGGCCCCTGCAAAGGTTAGGAGGTAGAAGTGTTCATAATATTGTCCTCCTTCCTTACTAGTCTGGCAGGGATGAGGCAGTCTGAGGAAATGAGAGCCTGCACCCACCTTGCTGAGGCTGCTCAGTGTAGGAATCAGACAGACCTGGCCCCAGCAGATGGAACCTCAGGCAACTGGGAGTCTCTGAAGTAAATAAGACCTTCTCCTCTGCCTTTGCAGATTGGTTTTCAGAGATAGGGACCTAAGAGTTCAAGGTATCCACAAACGCTGTATTCTTACTGATTGCTTTCTAAATTAATCTTGCGAATGTAATTCCCCAACATAACTTTATATCCCCCAACATAATTTTTTTTAATTAAAAAAAGAATCAAGAGCTAGCAGGAGGCTTCTAGAAAGGATTAGGGACACCTCTATGGCCTGAGGGAGAAGAACAAGCTGCACAGAGGCCAATGCAGCCAGTCATGGGTGAACTATCAGCTGTGTTCCCTCAGGCACTTCCTGACTCACATTGCTCTGCTCAGGCCGTGAGTCTAGATGGCTCCTCAAGTTGGCCTGAAGGCAAGTCCGTGAGGGCATTTTCTCGATTTCTTTTTAATTTTTTATTGAAACTAGGCTCTTCGCTCATACAATACATCCCAACCACAGTTTCTCCTCCCACCATTTCTCCTAACTCCCCTTTCCTCCATACCCATCCCTACCCCTCTAGTGCTGTTTCCTTTTCAGAAAAGAGCAGGTCTCTTAAAAAACAAACAAACAAACAAACAAACAAACAGCCAAATAGGATAAAACAAGATACAGCAAGACAAGGAGAAAGCCCTCACACGGATTGGATAAGGCAACCCGTTAGGAGGAAAGAGTTCCAAGAGCAGGCAGAAGAGCCAGAGATAGACCCACTCAGTATTGTTAGGAGTTCCACAGAGACACCAAGCTAGCAGCCATAGTTGCTGCAGACCACTGAGGGGAGTGTATCAGCAGAGGGACCAAGGCTTAGATTTCAGGTAGAGAATGGATTCAGCACAACAGACAGACAGAAACTTGAGGTGTGTGTTGCTGCAAAAAGCTTTACTTCTTGGCATAGATTTAAGCAGTTAGAACAGGTACATCATAATTGGCAATCATCCAGCTCTTATTCATCACCCCACCAAATGTCCCTTGCAAGGAGGAAAGCTGAACGTACAGTCTAGGAAACAATTCTCAGCTGCAGACAATAGTTTAGAAAACTGCAGTTATACTGCCAGACTTGTGGACACCAGATATGCATTCAACATTTACCTTTATTTTAATAAAGTTTAAACTCTATGTGTATGCCCCCTCAAGATAATATGGAAACTTTTGTAACCATTCTATAATTTCTTTCATTTCTTGCTCTAGGTTAGTTTCTCTTTCCCTTCTAGTTAACTCTTGATAAGTTTGCTCAACTTGTTGGGACTTATCCATGATCTTTCTAAAAGAGTCACTACTTTTCTGAATCATTCTAAACAAAACTTTCCCAAAAGGGGGAAAGGATTTTTCTGGAACAGTCACGTTCTTTTGGTTGGTTCTCCCCCCCCCCCCCCCCCCCCCCCCCGAGCTGGGGACCGAACCCAGGGCCTTGCGCTTCCTAGGCAAGCGCTCTACCACTGAGCTAAATCCCCAGCCCCTAGTCACGTTCTTAATAGCTGCAATTACTTTCTCTCCTATTTGCTGGGAACTAATGGGTGCAGCAGTTGAGTTCATCGCAGCCGTTGAGTTCATCAGGACCATGATGGTGTGAGACGTTTCCGTCTCTGAACTTTCAGTTCCTGAGACATCTAAAGGTACATGACCATCTTCCCACACTGCTATATTCTTAAAATCAGATATTGTTGACAGGCTTAAAGTTGCTAAGATCACCAAGGCTAGAACACAGAAGGCACCTCCACCACAAGCACAGACCCTAGTCATCATCTTTTTGTAGGGAGACTGCCAGGGACCTCCAGGAGGCCAAGCCATTCTAGGCACAGGCCTCTGTCTGGATAGAAACGAAGCATAAGAGCTTCATGTCGCACAGACTCCACTGGAGGGGGTGTGGCACATAGTATATACTCAGAGGACCTAGTGCAGACCATGCAGACCCTGTGCTTGCCATTGCAGTCTCTGTGAGCCCATGTGAGCCCTGCCAGGTGGGCCATATTCTCCTGGTGCCCCCTATCCCCTCTGCCTCCTACAGTTCCCCCCATCTTCTTCTGCGGGATTCTGTGATCTCTGGGATGGGGAGGGTGGACCAGCAGAGACCTCCAATTTAGATTCTTTTTCTACATAATGTCTGACTGTGAGTCTCTGCACATACTCCTGCAGTGGAGGAAGCCTTTCTGATGATGGCTGGACAGGGCACTGATCTAGGAGTATAGCAGAATATCATTAGGAATCATTTCATTGATTTTTAAAAAGAGAGTCTGTTGCTGGCTGTCAGTGTCCCTAGGTAAGCAAGTAAGCCTGAACTTTGCAAGAAAGGTAGCTGAACTTGAGCCCTTCTATGGATTTTACTTCAGTTCTCTTGCTTGAGTTCCTGCCCTGATTTCTCTTGGTGAGACTATAATCTGGAAGTTTAAGTTAAAATAAACCCTTTCTTCCTCAAAAAGAAAGAGAAAGAAATGCGTAAGTGATTAAGGGGGTTTTAGGAATAACAATAGCGTAGCTCCTGCTTGTTTTAAAGGCTTAGCATGGGCTGCCAAGCCTGAAAAGAGGCTTGGGTACATCTCTTAGACTGAGGAATGGCAGATGTGAGCCCAGCAGCAGCTGGATGGCCTCCTTCCCCACTCTTGGTCCAGCCCCCACTCTGCCATTGTTCTCAGACCAGAAGCCCTCAGCCCTGGCTACACACTGGTGTGCCTTCTATGTACAGCCAGAGGAGCATAGGCTGTTCCCAGCTGTGACAGGAAGGCAAAATGGTCACACTGGCCTCAAAGCTGAGAGGAGTCTGTATTTTCATGGCGAGTTATTGTTTTAAAAAAGTAACATTCTCAGGTAAATGTTGGCACGTGGTCATTTTTATACATCTGTCAGTGGCAAGAGGAACAATTGTGGGGTTGGGGATTTAGCTCAGTGGTAGAGCGCTTGCCTAGGAAGCGCAAGGCCCTGGGTTCAGTCCCCAGCTGGGGGGGGGGGGGGGAGGAACAATTGTATGTTGAAATGCTGATTTTATTCTTGGGACTTGCTTTTTCTTTTTGAGTTCCTTACTTGACGAATTCATAGTCCAACACTATGTATAGTTTTCTTAGGAACAATGTGGGCAGTTCACTAGGAAGGGGACAGAGGATGGTTATGATTTTAAAAGCAAATCACACTGTAGAGATGGGTTTAAGAACACAATTAGTCCTATTATAAAAATCCTGCCTTGTGGTGGGCAGATCCATAGAATTATTCCAGGGTTGCTTTAAACAAAATTATTAAATAATTGCATACAGATCACTGGACCTCCAATGAGGTATTCAAAATTAAATATTCTAAGTTCCAAACAAAGTCTTAGGTGTCCTGAGTAAGGATTAGAAGTGTAGTAAGCCCCACTCAGAAGAGGATTCTGAGCGTGGCTCCTACCACAGAGTAGCCAGGTTAATCTCCTCCCAGAATAGCTGTATTTCTTTACCAGCATGGTTTTACTCAATGTAAATATATAGTCTACTTTCTGTTGCTTTGTGCCTATGGAAAAATGACTTAACTTTGCTCATTTAATTAAGATTTACTCCATTTCCTCATGTGCAAACAAGGAAGAAGGTGACATCTGAGGTACTTTTGTTTGCTTTTTGAGCAGGGTTTCTCTGTGTAACCTTAGCTGTCCTAAAACTCACTCTGTAGACCAGGCCGGCCTCAAACTCACAGAGATCCACCTGCCTCTGTCTCCCAAGTGCTGGGATTAAAGGCATGCACCACCACCTGTCTTATTTTGGCACTAAGATTCTGAGCCTAGAATTTTCCACAGGGCATTTTATTATCTTTTAGCTATGTGTAAATGTATATGTGCCTGCATCCCCACGTGTGTATGCATACTTCACTTAAAGTGTGTAAAGCAGTACTCTTCATAACTATTCCACAGATTTAAAGCTATGCAGGGGGAGTAGACACTGTCTAGTATAGTACAATGTAGGAATGATTTGTCACGACAACTCTCATGACAAACTCCTCAGTCACCACAGATGTGCCATGGTAAAGGATGTTTTCTTTTGGGTTTCATTGGGTTTTTCACTCTACAAGTGCATTTAATCCAAAAGGTTTTTTAAATATCTCAGCTTAGTGACTCCCTAGCCAGTAAAATGTTATCAGAATTCTTAGCCTTTCAATTTCATCCCCTCACTTACAAAATAGATATGACAATAGGGCCTCCCTCAGGCTTCAGTGAGCACAATTCATTATGCAGGAGACCTCAGCAGGATAAATTGTCAGGGTGGCATTGTCTTTGTAATATTTAATACTCATGCATTTCATAGAGATGACAGTGGGCAATAGAGATGAGTTTAATTGGGTGGGTATTAAAAAATTGTAGTTTACTACAGCTACTCATTAGTACTTGATTGGTAGGTGATAGATCCGTGAGCTTCCTGTTGTGCTTACGGTTTTCCACAATATTAAAATCAGGTGGTGACTAGTTTCAGTGTTTGTATTACTGTTACTTGGTCAGCATGTAGTTGGATGTCAGTTCATCTGAGCTCACAGATACAGATTTCAATAGCTCTGTTGATGATTTTCACATGGAAACTGTTTGTTTTTACTGTGTTACATATTGAGGCATAATAACAAGCTTACCATAATTTAATATTTTAAGCATTTATTGCAGTGAAGCACAGCTGAAACTAAAGGGATACAGTAACATAATAGAAAATAGCTCATAAGCCAGATTTTACACTGTCTTGTCTCAATAAACGCAGCTCCTGGAAACCTCACTTCTTCCCTGGGCAGACAGCACTCAGAGTGGAGGAACAGTTCCCTGGAGAGATACTAGCCAGGGTTTAGATTGTCCTTTTTGCCACTAAGATGGTCTGACTATATGCAGCCCAGGCATGTAGCTCAGGAACTCAGAGATCCACTCACTGTGCCTTCCAAGGGCTAAGATGAGAAATATACTTCACATGTTCTCTCTTTGCTGCCAGACTTCTGCCATATGCACACTCCCAGGGAAGGACTCATGCCAGCCAGTGCTACTCTACCAATGTAGTGTCCCCACAGGGCTGACGTTGATGTCTGAGCACATGAAGGAACAGATTAACGAACTGGCCAAGAAAGGCCAGACTCTCCCAGTTGGCTGTGATCCTGAGGGACTCACATGGTGTGGCACAGGTCTGTTTTGCGACTGGTAGTAAAATCTTGAGAATTCTTAAGTCAAGCATCTAGAGAGGAACAGAAAGGAAAGGATAACGATTGTGACAGAGAACAGAATTCACTGGCTGGCTCATTACTGTAGGACTAAGCAGGTCCTTCCACCCGACTGGAAGTTAAGAGTTGTCTACAACCTCTGCTCTAGTGGCTTAAGTTCTCTTCCATATATGAGCAATAAAAAATCCCTTAAAAATAGACTAATGTGCACCAGCATACTCAGCAATTTAACCTTTTTACAGCACTATTTGAAAATAGTTTTTGCTTGCTTGCTTGCTTTTTTAATAATGAATTATTTTGCCTTCTAGGGACCATACATTATATTTTCTCTCACAGATTGCATATTTGCATCTGTCTTAATTGAAGGTATTTGTACCAGGTTTGTCCTGTTCATGTCAAGTTTTCCTTGTACATTCAAATTTTTTTCTTTTAGTGCCACCAAATCATATTGATTTTTAAGTGGCAGATATGTATACTAGAAGACATTAATAATATGTACAAATAACGGTTTTTGTGTATTTGTGATTTTTGCTGGTTTTTTTAATTAATCATTTCTACTCTGTACAAATCATTCCACTTATATTTTAACAACAACGCCCTTCTTGTCCAGACACCTCGGACTTACTGCTGCGCAAACACTGAAGACTTGGAGGCGGTTATCCACCACGTTCACAGCCTGTACCCTTTGGCCCCCTTTCTGGCAGCAGGCGTGTCAATGGGAGGGTAAGAAGTTTTCTTTCCAAGACGCCTGAGAGGCACACAGTCCTGAAGGACTGTCTGGGAGGACTGTAAGCTAGCTCAACACGTCACTATGAATGCTTGAGTTTCTTAGTGCAGCTGAAGGCAGGCAGGAAGGGATGAGCCCAAGTGGATTTTAGAATTGTCCTGGGTTCTGGGATGCAAAGGGCACAGCAAGCCCTTCTTGGGGAGCGATCAAATAAACATAATTTTGTTACTCTCCATTCCAGGTTCTTTGTTAAGCTAAAATGGTTTATGCATGAGCCCTTACACTGGGGTTCTCTTGGAACTTTTTGAAGATTTATGTGTATGTGTGTGTACTTGTGTATGTGTGTACCATGTCAGGGTATACAGTGCCTGAGAAGCCAGAAGATGGCACTGGATCCCCTGAAGCTAGAGTTACAGGCAGTTGTGAACTGCCTGCTGTGAGTGCTGGGAACTGGACTCAGGTCCTCAGGGAAAGCAGCAAGTGCTTCAAGGTGGAGCTTTTCTGGTCCCCTTTTGGAAATACGAATTATCAATCACCACACTTATATTTCAGTAATGTCTAATATTAATAACTGTTAAACTGTTGTGTGCTTGTGTGTGCGTGCGTGTGTATGTGTGTGCCTGTATGTGTGTGTGCTTGTGTGTGCGTGCGTGTGTGTGTGTATGTGTGTGCCTGTATGTGTGTGTGTGCTTGTGTGTGTACCTGTGTGTGTGTGCGCGTGCGTGTGTGTGTCTGTATGTGTGTATGCTTGTGTGTGTGTGCCTGTATGTGTGTGTGCTTGTGTATGTGCTTGTATGTGTGTGCTTGTGTGTGTGCTTGTATGTGTGTGCTTGTGTGTGTGTGCATGTATGTGTGTGTGTGCTTGTGAGTGTGTGTGTGCTTGTGTGTGTGCGGGTGTACGTGTATGTGTGTGTGCTTGTGTGTATGTGCTTGTGTGTGTGTGTGCGCTTGTGTGTGTGTGTGTGTGTGTGTGTGTGTGTGTGTGTGTGTGTGTTAGGGAGAATGAGCTGAAGGAAATCTAAAGCTATTATCTAGTATTTTCTTGTCCTTTAAGACCTTCTTCACTGTTGTCCAAACTTACCTTTTAATGGATGTTAGACAAACACTTTACCACTGAGCCACATACCTCAACCCCAGACCATTGTATTTCATTTTTTTAAAGTTTTATCTAATGGAAAATTCTATTTTGCAGCAGAAGAAATCATCAAAAAACAGGCTTAATATATTATTTATAATAGAATATATATATATGTATATATTAAACTTTAGACATTTGCCCCTACCAAGCCCTATAAGATTAATGCTATTTATTTCTTTTTCATTATAATACATTAGAATGTATTTTATTTTACATTCCTGGTGCTCAGGCACACTTATTTCAAAAGCTGATTTGGGGGCCTTGATCGGTGTCTTAACAATTAAGAACATGGGCTGGGGAGATGGCTCAGTGGTTAAGAGCATTGACTACTGGTCTAGAGGTCCTGAGTTCAGTTTCCAGCAACCACATGGTGGCTCGCAATCATCTATAATGGGATCCGATGTCCCCGACTGGTGTGTCTGAAGACAGCAACAGTGTACTCATATACATGAAGGAAATAAAATAAAACTTTAAAAATTACAGTTAAGAATTCTTGCTGCTTTTATAGAGACTTAGTACTCAGCACCCAGATGGGACTTACAGCTCCTGTTCAAGAGGGTTCTAGTGCCCTCTTGTGACCCATATGAGCACTGCATGCACATGGTGCGCAGACAAACATGCAGGCAAACACACATATAAACGCGATTCACCCTTTTTCTTTTTCAGCTGTTTTTAAAGCCAGTCAACAATTAAAGCAGAAAATATTTTTCTTAACTTTATATTCTGGGTGAACCTGCCATCTCAGCGTTCAGAGCATGTGTGCTGGCAATAAAAGTCCTCATGACTCTAGCCAGAGCTTTTTGGATTCTGATTAAAAAAAAAAAAAATCCATCTCTTACATTAGCATGGAAGGCCTGACTTGACCTAGTAAGAGTTCTGAACGGTGCGGAACAAGCAGAATAAGAGTTCTGAACGGTGCGGAACAAGCAGAGTTCCCAAGTTGTGCTTGATGGACACAATGTAGCGACGTTTTTTTTTTTTTTTTTTTTTTTTTTTTTTTTTTTTAGTTCACACCGTGAGCCTGAAAAGACGGAATGGGGGTTGAAACTCCTTCCCTTAATCATATAAATTCATGACTTTTTTTTTTCAAGGCTAGCTCTTACATAAAGAGGCCCCAATTGTCTATTCAGAAGCTCTTGGAAAAGGCCTATTCATCCAGCATTGAAACCTCAGGCAGGGTCTGACCATTAGATTAGCTTTTCCAGCCAGCTGAATATTAATGTCTTGTAAATTGTTTGAAGGAATCACCCCTTCTAGTTGCCTAGCACTGTGACACATTCCCAAGTGGATGCATTTTCTTTTTCTTTTGGAGATGCAAACAACAAAAGCATAGCGGAGCAAGGGTTTCATGCCCAGTGAGCCGTGGTTTGGGTTACCCAGCACCTTGACACCTAGGGCCAAGTATGGGCTTTGAACCAGAACTGAGTTAAGTCAAGAAACTCTGCAGTTCTGGATCCAGATTCTATTCTTCCAGTGAGTTGGTAAATGCTTTTTAAATAAAAAGAAAATTCATAGACAAAAACTAAAGAGTATCTCTGCATACAGCCATTACCCCGGCTTCAGCAATTATCAGCTCGTGGGCTAGCAGGATAACCAGCATCACTCACTTCTCCAGTTCAATCACAGTTCTGACTATTATTAACTAAATCTCAGTCATCATTTTATCATTATTTCAGATGGTACTGAGTAGAGCATGTGCATAGAATGTGGGAGGACCTGGGTTCATTTCCTGGTACCTCAAATTAATAAATCAGTAGAATCACTTCTGGGCTTTGGGCTGTGATCTACAATAAACACAGTATCCGTTCTTCTCACTTCAGTGTCCGATGAAGCCTCTGTCCCTGGACAGTAGCTTAAGAACATTCTGGAGCAGGCAAATGGAATGGGATGGATATTGCTTTGCCTACACAGTGCATCAGCCTTGTATCACAGCGCCTCAATGGAGTAGAGATCACAGAAGGAAATCTGTTAATGTTTCAATTGGTAGCTGTAAGTGCAAGAGTTGTCAGTTTCTGTAAAATCACAACACTCTCACACACCAGAACAAGGGACCACACTTCCTGAACATCACTACGAGTCCAGAGTTTGCGTTTACTTCCTGATGATGGAATGCTCACACTTCCCTGTTGTGTGTTTTTTAGTTTTGTAGTTTGATATGTAGTTACCAAATAAAATCCATTCCTTGGCATTTAAACTGTTTGGTCCATGAATTCTTTCTCCATCTAGCTCTGTTTCCCCAGCATGTACCCTTCCCCCCAGTTGGTGAGAGAATGGGGTCCTTCTTTCAAGATAAAATAATAGCTTTTGGGGGGTAGCACTTTGACTTTAGTTCACTGAGGAATAACCAGGAGTTGCCTCTAAAGATGTGCATGTGCCTATTTCAGGATCTTTCAACTTCCTTTACAAGTGTTCTGATTGTGTATTTTACCAGCCTCCGGCCATTATCTGACCTCCAGCTAAAGTGTAAAGAGAGAGAACACTATGGTGAACTCTTCCCAGGACAAAAAGCATCCTTCAAATGGCTCCGTGGCCATAGCACTGTATGCAAATCATGTGGTCATTCTAAAGGGTCATTGTCAAGTCATGTGTGATGGGGCACATTTGTAATTCTAGCATTCCTGGAGGCTGAGGGAGGAGGCTTACAAGTTTCATGTCAGCCTGAGTAAAAAGAGTAAACTCCTGTCTTGAGACAACAGGGCTGGCAAGATAGGTCAGGAGGTGAGGGCGCTTGCTGCCTGCATGATGTCCCCAGTTATCCTGGGTTCTACAAAGTAGAAAGAGAGAACTGATGCCCTCAAATTCTTCTCTGATCTCCACAAACTTGATATAGCCTGTACGTGCATGTATACACACATACACACAATAAATAAATGTAATTTAATTTTTTTTTTCAAAATCTAGATGTCCACTTTTCATAAAGATTCCCTACCCTTGTAAGTGATTTGTGTAAAAGATAATGCGGGAGTATCTTAGCTGTTTCCCCTATTTCAGAACCTAGTGTGTTGAAGAAACTACATATAGAGCTACAGTGAGCGGTGCACTGAGGCATCATCCACCATGGTTTGAAATGTTGAGCACCAACTCAGTCCTTGTCCCTCTCACTCACATAGAACTTGACTAGAACTGAGAAAATTGAATACAAGGAACACAGGAAAACATGTGACAGGACATAATAGGGAAGATCCCAGTGTACATTAGAGAACTGCTTGGGGTGGATCTCTTCCTTGTTGTGTGATTTATTCCACCATAAGAAGAAACTTGCAGGAATAAGTGTGGGCTGTTTCACAGTTTAGCCAAGTGTAGTATCAGAAATCATGTGGGTCAGGCATGGTGCACACTTAACCTCCCAGACTCAAGAGGCAGAGGTGGGAGAATGCAAGATCCTGTTTCAGGGAGCTAAAAAAAAAGTACTTTAAAATATAAACATGAACAATAGGCAGGTAACATGCCTCTGAGTAAAGGTGCCCCCCACCAAGTCTAATGGCCTGAGTTTAACCCCCTGGAACCACATGGTGGAAGGTGACTGACTTTAGCAAGTTGTCCTCTGACCTCCATTCACACATGCACGTGTCTTGTACACACACACACACAAATAAATACATGTACACATTCTAAGAATATGAATATGAGGAGAAAACAAAAGGTGATCTTTCCAATGTGCAGGACTTAAAACAGTAGTCATGGGTGATGGCACAGGCTCAGCTCTTGGGAAGCTGTCCCAAGGTCCCAGGTTAGGCATCCCAGGAGGGTCAAGCATTCATGGTCACCCACCAGCGTAGGCTGCCTGCGTTGGTTACTTACCAACCCCACCTTGTCGCACAGAGTTCATGGTTAGAAAGGCAGTGTCTTAAGATGCAACCAGTCACAGTCTTGTTTCTCCCTGTTTTAGAATGCTGCTTCTGAATTACTTGGGTAAAATTGGGTCCAAAACCCCTCTGATGGCGGCTGCAACGTTTTCGGTTGGCTGGAACACTTTTGCTTGCTCAGAGTCACTGGAGAGACCACTGAACTGGCTGCTTTTTAATTACTACTTGACAACTTGCCTCCAGTCTTCAGTTAAGAAGTAAGTCATAGTTAAAACCTTCTGTTACCAAACATTTTAGATTACACAACCCAGCACTATGAAATTTTAGAGTATAGCACTACCTGTATTTGCATATTTATTTATATCATTTATTTTTGTACCAAAATGTTGTAATAATTTTTAAGCCCAACCTAGGATTTCTACTCCACCTTTGACCATTTAGTTTCCAGATAAAAGACATTCAACCTTTATATTTACAATGACTTAAACAACACAGGAACTGGGCAATACCTAGTGTCTATGATATCACAATCTATTTACCAATAACCCTGAGTTATTACTCTATATTTCATCTGGGCTGCTTTAACTCCAATTGGCTAGCCCTCAGTGCCATGTTTTTATGGTTCACCTAACTCATGGCAGCTTCTCTTCCTCTCTACCTTCTCTGAACCCTAACGGTTTTCCTCTGGTCACAAGCCCAGGAAACCTAAACCCCACCTATGTCTCTTCTGCCCAGCTATTGGCTGTTGGCATCTTCATTTACTAATAGAAATCACTTAGGGGTAGGGTCAATACATCACTCAGGTCTAGATGCAGACTCCAGGTATTGGGGGCACAATAGACAGCAAGCCCAAACCTTATTCTCCAGATTATGAATGCATACCAAAAATTATAAGTTAAAAATATAGATAAAAATAATGGGGGTTGTGGATTTAGCTCAGTGGTAGAGCACTTGCCTAGCAAGTGCAAGGCCCTGGGTTTGGTCCCCAGCTCCGGAAAAAAAAAAGAAAGAAAGAAAAAGAAAAAGAAAAATAATGATGCATTCTATCTATGTCTCTGCCCTCTATCCCCAACCCCCTACCCGCCCACCCTTCCACCCCACTTAGATTTCCTGGCTGTTATTCTTTCCCAAACCTAATCCTTCCTCAGGTAATGTGGTAAAAGTGTCCTGTGCAGCTGGGCTGGTGGCAATACCCCTTTGATCCCAGCACTCAGGAGATAGAGGCAGGCAGATCTCTGAGTTCAAAGCTAGCCTGGGCTAAAAGGTGAGCTCCAGGACAGCTTAGGTGACATAGAGCCTGGATTGTGGGGTTTTATTGCTGTGAAGAGACACCATGACCACGGCAACTCATAAACATTTCATTGGAACTGACTTACAGTTCAGAGGTTTAGTTCATTATCTCCACTGGGGGAAGCATCCTGGCACTCAGGCAGACATGGTGCTGGAGGAAGAGTTGAGAGTTCTAACAGCAGAAAGAGAGCTTGCATGCCACACTGGGCATAGCTTGAGCTTCTGAGACCTCAAAGCCCTGGCCCACAATGACACACTTCCTCCAAGGCCACAGCTTCTCATAGTGCCACTCCCTGTGGGCCAAGTTTTCAAACACTTGAGTCTACGGGGGCCATTCCTATTCAAACCACCACATCTGACTCAAAAAACAAAAAAAACAGGGGCTGGGGATTTAGCTCAGTGGTAGAGCGCTTGCCTAGGAAGCGCAAGGCCCTAGGTTCGGTCCCCAGCTCCGAAAAAAAGAACCAAAAAAAAAAAAAAAAAAAAAACAACAACAACAACAAAAAAACTGAAAGAGTGCCCCATGTTGAATAATACAGCTTCTTAGGCATGTTCTTCCGAGCACGGTGTGTTTTAGAAATGAGAGAACATAAGCTGGCGAGATGGCTTAGTGGGTGAAGGTACCTGCCGCCAAGCCTAATTATCTTAAGTTCATTCCCCATAGGAGAGAATAGATACCCTCATGGGACTTAGACCTCTACACACACACACCAGCACACACATGTGAATACCAAATAAATGGGTTTTTTTCCCATTTTAAGAAAATTTATTCTAAACGAGAAAGAAATAGAATGTAGTTTATTTGTACAGTCAAAGCTCACGGTTCTTGTAGCTCCACAGTATTGTCTTTGCATCTGTTTTTCTGTGCACCTTCTAAAGTGAATCCAGCATGTTGGCACAGAGCAGACAAATGGGTCTATTCTTATTTCCTTAATGGCTAATACTATTTTTTTGTTTATTCAGTACTGGGGATTGAATCTAGGATCTTATACATGCTCGGCTTATGCTCAATCACTGAGCCCCACCCCAGCCTTACCATGCCTTTCACCATGAATTGATAAATATATATACTCGTGTGTGTGTGTGTGTGTGTGTGTGTGTGTGTGTGTGTGTGTGTGTGATTTATTAGACAGATATATATTGATCATGAAAGAAAAGTGACCAGGGCCAGGTATAGTGAGTGATACATGACTTTCAAGGTCTGCCTAGTGTACAGAATGAGTTCTAAGACAGTTAGGGCTATCTCAAAAAAACTAACTAGAAGGAAGGAAGGAAGGAAGGAAGGAAGGAAGGAAGGAAGGAAGGAAGGAAGGAAGGAAGGAAAAAGTGACCAATGTTTAAAATACAAGTTTACAAAAATTTTAGTTCTAATTTATATACTGGTATGATGGAGAAGCAATTTCTGGGATGGGAAGATGGTAAAAGCACTTGCCGTGAAAGCATGTGGATGTAGATTTGCATCCCTCTAACCCGTAGGGATCCAGACGTGGTAGTATAAGTCTGTGTCCCAGTTCCCTGGGAAGATGGGAGATAGAAACAGGTCTAGCCTAGGGTATGCGGTGGTAGCCTGGTGTACACAGTGACAGATAGTAAGAATAAGGTGGAAAATGGGAACCTACACCAAAGTTGTCTTCTAACCTCAACATATGTGACACATACACACACACACACACACACACACACACACACCACACACACCACACACACACACACACCACACACACACACACACACACACACACACACACACACACACACACACACGAAGGAGCAATTTCTTCAGTTAACTTACTTAGCCTTTTTTAGCATATTGACTTTTTAGCAGCAGTGTATAAGACTTTGTTATAAGACAACCTATAAGTTATTTCTATTATTATAAAACTAGTTTATTCTTTCTTAATTTAAAAATAGTACTTAAGTGTCTGGATATGGTAATACACACCTTTAATTCCAGCACTTAGGAGGCAAAGGTAGATGGGTCTCTGTGAGTTCAAGACCATCCTAGTCTACAGAGTAAGTTCCAGGATAGTCAGAACTACACAGAGAGACCTTGTCTTGAAAAACCAAAGGAAAAAAATAATAAATTAAGCCACTTAAAATACTACTTTGAAAATGAATGTTATTGTACTTACTACTCCTATATCTGATTATTTAAACTCAAAACATTTTCATTATATTTTATTAACTTTGTGTAGGCTGTATGCTGTGGAGGTTGGAGAATAATCTGTGTGAGTAAATTCTCTTTCTACCATGTGGATCCAGAACTCAGGTCATCAGCCTTGATCAGGAGTCGTCCCTCACCCACCGGCCCAGGAAATATTTTAGTAGCAGTTTTGTGCCCCATGCCAGACTTTACGATTATCTGGTTTTATATATATTCAGTTATGACTAAGGTAGAGGTGATCCTAAGGTTGCGTTTTGATATCTGTCTTGTTCCAGGCACCGGCATATGTTTGTGGGACAGATTGACATGGACCAGGTCATGAAGGTGAGACAGAGCTTTTTCTCATACGTCCATTTCCTCTCATGACTCCAAGAGCCCGTTCCATTTGGTTTTGCTTTCCAGGCCAAGTCGATCAGAGAGTTTGATAGGCGGTTCACCTCCGTCATGTTTGGATACCGTACGCTTGATGACTATTACACAGATGCCAGTCCAAACCGCAGGCTGAAGTCGGTGGGAATTCCAGTGCTGTGCCTGAATGCTGCAGACGATGTTTTCTCACCCAGCCACGGTAAGCGTATCATCCGACTATACACTTTGGCATGAAGTAACCTTCTTTTTCAGACTTGTTAGTTTTACACTGAGCAATCTCTCCTGCCCAACTGACATTCTTGAATTAAGACAGTATAAAAGTTAATTCTTGAATCATTTTTTTATTACAGCATCCAAGGGAAAAGACTAGACCATTTTTCTTTAGAGATGAACATTTAGTCCAAATTTGCTTCCAGCATTGAAGTACTCAAGGACACTGTGTTTCTAGACTCTTTTCCAGGTTAAAGGGAAGAAAACTTCAAATTCATTTACTTTGGGACTCTAGAAAGAAGAGCAAACAATGACAGATTCTCCCCAGGCAGAGAGGCTGGCACATAATCTGTTGAAAGGACCAGTATTTGAGAGGAACAAGTGGTTATACTCACGTGAACATACAAAATAGCAGAGTTCTAACCGGTCTGAATCTGTGATAGCAGACGGTCCCCTGAGACACTGAGCACATGACCTAAGACACTTAGATTCTATCAGGAAAACCAGATTTCTGTTTGCTTGCCCTATGTCTTAAGATAATGTCTTGCTAGCCCAGGCTGCTTTTCATCTTCTTGCCTCAGTGTCCCTAGTGTTGGGATTAGAAGCATGTAGAACCATTCCAGGCAGCTTAAAAAAATCATAATGCGAGACATTGTATGACCAGCCTTTTTGAAAAACGATTAGAAGTGGACTTGCTGGAAGACATGTAGACATTGCTGTTAGAGTGGTTTATATTTCACTCCAGCTGTTTGCCAATAATGTCTCACCTTCTGTTGACTGTAAATAGAAAACAGGAAGATAGAAAAAGATATGATCACCCAGACTTAGATATCTCAGCAACAGACGGTGAACACGCATCACCATTGGTCAGAGTTGTATTTATTTTTATTTTTGCTATTTGTATATGTCTGCTACACACACACACACACACACACACACACACACACACACACACACACAACATTTGGAATTTTAAGTCCTTTGTAAAGATATCAATTATCTTTAGAAATTTAAATTCATGTAAAGTTAATCAAGATTATACAGAGTGAATTTACAACTCTCACAAAGGTTGGCTTAGTCTTAATTTCTCAAAACAAAAATCAGCCTATATTTTTATTTTATTGTATCTTGTCTTCTGTGTGTTTGTGCACTTGAGTTCACACATGTTCAAACATGAGTTCACATGCTACAGCACGTGTGTGCAAGGCAGAGGTCCTTCTGTCTCCACACCATGTTTGTCCCCAGATAAAATTGAGGTTATCAGGCTTTGCAGAGGTACCTGGGAGCAGAGCCATCTCAACAGCCCAGGAAACAACCTTTATTTTTAGGTTTTATAAAATCTTGGCTTGATCCTTTTAAAAATAAGGATCTAGCACAAGACTATAAATATGAATTATCATAAGAATATAGATGGTTAGTATAAATAAGTCAAACTCATTGCATTTAGCCATACTCATTACAAGTATTTGTTTAAAGTTTTTACTGATTAGAAGTGATAAAGTATACTTTTCCAAAAAGAAATGTTAATGATCTCTCTCTCCCTCTTTCCCCTTCCCCCCACCTCATTTACCTGTTTCTCCCCTTCTCTCGCCCTCTTCCCCTCTCCTTTTGCTTCCTCTTGCCTTTACTGCTTTCAATTCCTCAAGCTATCCCAATAGAAACTGCTAAGCAAAACCCTAATGTGGCTTTGGTCCTTACATCGTATGGAGGCCATATTGGTTTTCTGGAGGGAATCTGGCCTAGGCAATGCACTTACATGGATCGAGTCTTCAAGCAGTTTGTGCAGGCCATGGTTGAGCATGGACATGAACTCTCCAACATGTAGCTTCTTGGCTGCATTAAGCCTGAACAACTGTTGTTACTGCAGTTGAGCTCAGTGCATGAATTTTAACTACTGAAGGTAAAGCTGATCCAACAGCAGATGGGTGAAGAGGTCGGCATGACATGCAAAAACTACTTCTTAGGGAAATAAAACAATTTTGTAGTAAGAAACTAAAAATAGTTTAGATTGTTACTGTAGTAGATCTTATTTTTCCTATGCCTTACCGAATATGACCTTAAAATTAAGTAGTCCTTATGGAAGAGTTGCACTTAACCAAAACTATTGTGTAAAGAGATTTTAATTCCTCAGGGTTTTTATTTAGGCTAATATTTTTAGATTACTCAGTTTAGGTGACTTAATAGTACTTTAATAACTGTTAAGAGATTTTAATGATTTGAACGTAAGTTACAAGAGGGGCATTCATAGTAACAGGATAAAGGATAAATTGCAATGTGTAAGTGTTTCTTCTGACATTAAAAGGCAAATGCAACAATGTTAGACTGACTTCTATATTTGCTCTCTTCTCTGATGATATTAAATTAGGGCTGATTTATGTTTTATAATTATTATTTACATGCTTATTTTTAAAATAGTATTTGTGAATACATATATTAAAATAAATTCTATCATTTTAAGTTGTTTCTTTGTGAGTTTTTAATCTACAAAAGTAGAGCCCTGTTGGGTATGGTGGCATAGAGCTTTAATCTCAGCACTCGGGAGCCACGGGCAGGTGGACTGCAGTGAGTTTGAGGCCAGCCTAAATATAATTAGCTCCAGCCAGCCAGGGCTGTATAGTGAGGCCTTGTCTCAACACAGGGGAAAAAAAGGCTCAGAGCATAATATCTAAAGAGTAGCTAATAATAATGTCATGAATGAATTATCAAGAAAACTTTTCGCTTCACTATTTGCAAAATAAAGGCTGACATCATACCCTACTTAAGCAAACTTTCAAGACTTAGGGATATAAATCAGTTGTTCGGTTGCTTGCCTAGTCTGCAGGAGAGCCTTAGTTTAAATCCCAAAACTAAAACTGATCATGTGGCTAAGCATATAGCCTGTAACCCCAGCACTGTGGAGGTTGTTCAAGGTCAGTTTGAGCTACAAGAGAATCTGCAAAGAGACTCTTGTAATTTAAATCAGCAGGATTAGCTCAGCCACAGAGTGTATACCTATGTCCAAGGCCCTGAATTCAATTCCCTATTACCACAGGAAAAAATAGTAATTTGGTATTTATTGGCAAATTACCTTTTACAGAAGTTGTACCATTCTGTGGTCCCAGCAACAGTGCTGTGATCACTATTCTTATCCAAACTGTTTTTATTTTGTCTTTTGAGCCAGAGTTTGTCTGTTTAGCCCTGGCTGGCCTGGAATTGCTATGCAGATCAGGATGGCTCCAGTCTACAGAAATCCACCAGCCTCTTCCTCCCAATGCTGGGATTAATGGTGTTCACCACCAAGACCTGTTCCAGAAGTGCTTGGATTGGTTTTTGTTTTGATCCGTGTCTCATTGTGCAGCCTATGCTGACCCTGACCTCTCAGCCCTCTGGCTTCAGTGTATCCCTGACAGCGGTAAAGGTGTAAAGGTGTAACCATGCCCCACCCCAAAACTTTGTTTTTATTGTTTGACAATTTCATACATGGAATATAATGCATTTTGATCAAATATATCCCCTCTCCTACCTGCAATTCTTTCTGTACCCACTTTTTTCCCTCCTAACTTTATGTGGTTTTTTTTTTAATTAAATGAATCTACTTAGTATAAGGCCATCAACTGCAAAAAAGCCCGTGAGGAGCTGCATCCAAAGAGAATGAACTCCCCCAGTAGTTACCCGCTGCAAATCGTGCCCCCAGCCCTGAGGCTCAGTGACCGTCGTGTGGTGGGTGAAAAACTCGTGAGAACCAACAGGAATGAGGAACTGTGGCGTAGTAGTGTGCAGCAGCTGTGAACAGCCAAGGTCCTGACCTGACGGGGGCAATGGAGAAATGAAGGAAGGACTGAACTGCAGCCTCTGACTGGAGAGCTTGGGTGTCCTGGGAGCTCAGCATGTCTAGTGCACAGTGAGTGAGTGAGTGAGGAGCGGGTGATTACAGATAAATAAAGAGGCAGGGTTTACGGTATCAGCTGGATCAAGGAAACAGGTTCAACTCCTCTAGATAGGAGCAGTCTCCAGCATAACCATGGGGAGCTATGGTGGACAGTTGTTTGCACATACTGTCAGTGTCCAGACTCAGGCCCCCAAGGCAGGCTTTGTCATTTCCCTCTGATCTTAATCTTGGGCTCAGGCCGGGGCTGGAGTAGAGGTTTGGGTGGCTTTGCCATTTCCCTCTGGATAGAAAGCTCAGATCTTTGACATGGCAGTGTCCAAGTCCACAGCACACATTCACTCAGGACCTGATATGCTCATGGCTTCCTCTGCTCCCCACAGTAGTGATTTCAGTCATTATTGAGCCATTGCACAAATCAAGTCACAGTGGCAGTGACTTCTTGAACAAGACCTGCAAAAGATCGCAGCAGTCATAATTCCACTGTGGATAAGGGAGGGACTCATGAAGTCCCACTCAGCTGACAAAACTTTACTCTTCTCATTGTATTTTACTTACTATTTGGGAAGTGTGTGTGTGTGTGTGTATGTGTGTATGTGTGTGTGTGTGCATGTATGTGTGCATGTGTGTGTATGTGTATGTGTGTGTGCGCGCATGTGTATGTGTGTGTGCGCATGTGCATGTGTGTGTATATGTGTGTGTATGTGTGTGTGTGCGTGTGTGTGTGCGTGTGTATGTGTGTGCGCATGTGCGTGTGTGTGTATATGTGTGTGTGTATGTGTGTGCGCATGTGCGTGTGTGTGTATATGTGTGTGTATGTGTGTGTGCGTGTGTGTGTGCATGTGTGTGTGTGTATGTGCATGTGTGCACATGTGTTAAGGTTAGGACAGCTGAGTCAGTTCTCCCATGTGGGCCACAGGAGACTTGGTTCAAAAAATCAAAGTTTAGATGTTGAATTTTGAGATTCGGTATGTTTAATCTTTATGGTGATATAAAAAGATACCCAAAGGATATTAGAATAAAAAGAAAAGGATACAGCACTGCGTGTAAAGAAATAAAAATGCACACAAGGAGACTCCAAGGGGATATGGAAAAGCTAGGTACAGCAATTTTGTCTAGGGAGATAAACTTAGGAAGAGGAGACAGATGGAGAATATGTCTTTAAAATTCTCTACTATAGTATATATATTCACAGGTACAGGGGCTTGCCGCCAAGCCTGATGACTCGGGTGAAATCCCAAGCACCCACCCAGCAGAAGGAAAGAACGGGCTGCTGAAAAAGCTGTCCTCTGACCTCCACACCATGCTCCACAGCACACACAGACACAAAAGTAAATACATAAGAATTTTAAAATCATTATACGTTTAAAATACAAAGAGAAAATCAAAGGACTATAAGAAACATGACAAGCAGAGAAGCCAGGGGTAGAAACTGTGAGAAACCCAAGATGATGATATTCAAATGCTAGTTAGTGACCCATGAAGAAAGTTCAAGAAATTCAAATGAATGTGAGTGCTCTGTAGTATTGCCAAGCAATGTAATGCAGCCAGACTTTCTAGTAAGTACAAATTGTTCTACACATCAAACTAACTTACAGTATCTTGTCAGATGCCATGATTTGTGGCTATAATGCTAGCATGGGGGAAGCTACGACAGGAAGACAGCCATGAGTTGCAGGCTTGTACATGAATACACGCACACACACATGCTCATATATGCATGCCACAGACACATATGCACACACACAGGCACACACACCAGTCCCTTCATCTGGATGTGATGGGGTATACACCTGTAATCCCAAACAGGAAACATCTGCACATGGAAAAAGCAGCTCTTACATTTCAGTTCCAGCTCTTGTCGCAGCACGGTAACATCTCATTAAAACAGACAGAGAGCTTTCCGCCGGGGCAGCCATCTTCCAGTAACTCGCCAAAATGACGAACACAAAAGGAAAGAGGAGGGGTACTCGGTATATGTTCTCTAGACCTTTTAGGAAACATGGAGTCGTTCCTTTGGCCACATACATGCGAATCTACAAGAAGGGTGATATTGTAGACATCAAGGGAATGGGCACTGTTCAAAAAGGAATGCCCCATAAGTGTTACCATGGCAAAACCGGAAGAGTCAACAATGTCACCCAGCATGCCGTGGGCATCATTGTAAACAAGCAAGTTAAAGGCAAGATTCTGGCCAAGCGGATCAATGTGCGGATTGAGCACATCAAGCACTCGAAGAGCAGAGACAGCTTCCTGAAGCGGGTGAAGGAGAACGATCAGAAGAAAAAGGAAGCCAAAGAGAAGGGCACCTGGGTTCAGCTGAAGCGCCAGCCTGCGCCACCCAGAGAAGCGCACTTTGTGAGGACTAACGGGAAGGAGCCCGAGCTGCTGGAGCCCATTCCATATGAATTCATGGCCTAATGTACGCAGAGGAAATAAAGGACCTGGACTAAGTCTTCTCCTTAAAAAAAAAAAAAAAAAAAAAACAGACAGAGGAACTCTGGGTATTGAATGAGATAAACAACAGAACTGAACCAGCAAGATGGCTCAGCAGGTTACTACAGCCACCAAGTCTGACAACCCAAATTCAATCCAGAAGCCGTAAGGCCAGTAACATGGTGCCTGGCGAATTTTAGCAGTACTTATTAAGGCAGAAAATCAGAATGTTATAATTCTACCCGGTTCTCCTAATCTAGGCACGAGTATTATAAATTCACTTAGGTGGAATTCTATGTAAATAATCTACCCATCCTTAAGAATACTAATTCACATTAAAAAAAAAAGAATACAAGTTCACCAGGCATAGTGGCATACACTGGTAAGCACACAACTGGGAGGCTTGAGAAGGAGGAGCTTGAATTTGAGACCAGCCTGGGGTACATAGTGAGGCCTCGCCTCCAAAAACCAAAAAGCCTATATGGCTGCAGAAATGGCTCAAAAGTTAAGTATAATTCCTTAAAAATAAAAATAAAAATAAAAATTTAAAACCCGAGTCCACACCTGAGATAACCCCCAGCCTAGAGCCATGCCCCTACCCCCACCCCTTGCTACATGTGGCAGGTGGGAGAGCTGTCCCTAAGGTTCTGAGAGCAGGAAAGCGAGCCCTGGACCGTTTTCCTGGACCTCAAATCCTGTACTCAGGAGAATGGGCCCTGCACATTGCCTGAACAGCACAGTACAGCTGCCCTGGTGATGTGGGCGGGGGGTGGGGGTGAGAGAGGGAGAGCTGGCCCTGCCCCTTGCCTGCTGCCCACAGCATTGGGTGAGCTCATCCTGGATCCTGGTGGTGTGGGTGCAGAAGAGCTGACAGGCTGACCAACTCTGCTGCCACCCAGGCCCAGGTTCAGGGCTTTTGGGTTGGGCCACCCCAGCATGTACCCAGTCAATGAAATGCTGGAGCTGATGAAGGGGCAGGTCCTGTAGATACAGGGCAAGGACAGGGTAGCTAAGAGGAGCCGCGGTGAGGATCAAGTAATGATAGTGTAGCAGAAGCCAAAGGCTTAGAACCAGACCAATGACTCTCGCAATGAACATTTGCAAGTAAAGCTGTGTGGACAAAAGGGGGTACACACTGTGACATACTCCAGCTTCCACAGGATTTTTTTTTTCTTTTGTAGAGGAGGGTTGCAAGGGTGAAAGGACAGATACAAAAGGTCAGGGAAATGAGTGGGATTGGGGTATATGACGTAAAATTCACAAATAATCAATAAAAAGTTAAATAAAAAATTAAAACCCACAGAACAAACAAACACAAAACACACGCAAGAAAAAACAGCTGACACTGTGCATCTTTGGGATATCACACCCGATTGATATGACAGTAAGTATGTAAGTATGGTACATGCACGTTACGCAGCCCCATACTCTCCAAAGATAGTTCTGACATGCTATTTAATAAAAACACGTTGATACACACACACACACAGAGAGAGAGAGAGAGAGAGAGAGAGAGAGAGAGAATTTATACACAAAGTTAATTTTCAAGTGTTAAAAATACTGCGATGTTTCAGCAGATGAAGGCACTTACCATCAAGCCTGTTGACCATAGTTCTTTTAATCTCTCAGCCCCACAAAGTGAAGAGAGAGTCAACAGCTCCCCTAAACCTCTGACACATTATATTCATAAACAGATGTGTACACATAAAAATAATAAATGCAATAGATTTCTTTTAAATACTGGAATTTCAGAAACTTTACAAGAGGGAAATGATTATTGCCTGTGGCAGTTGTCACAAGAAGTGATAATTCCTTCTTTCTCCACTTCCTCTCCTTTCTCCTTCCTTCCTTTCTCACCCTGTAGCCCAGTCCAGGCTCACTTGCTCACTATGTAATCCTGAACTGGCAGCCATCCAAATTCAGCCTCCAAGTGTTGCGATTACAAACATGAACCACTAAACCTGCCTAGAAGTTTTTCTTTCTTTTCTTTCCGTTTTGTTTTTTTTGAGACAAGGTTTCTCTGTGTATCCCTGGCTGTCCTGGAACTTGATTTGTAGAGCAGGCTGGCCTCAAACTCAGAGAGCCTTCTGCCTCTGCCTCCTGAGTGCTGTAATTTAAGGCGTGTGCCACCACTGCCCTGCTAGAAATTTCTTTATATATATGCATTTACTGGGAATTTGAAGGTATAGTGAAGTCAAGAAATGTGATTTTACACTTCATTTTATCCTCTAGGTCCAACACAGAGTCTGGCTGTAGTCTCTTCATAGGCCTTTGTTACTTAAAAATACTGTGTTCAATATTTAATAATGCTTTACTGAATCTCAGACGCTTAGGTAGAACCTTAGGGCAGAATTTACACATAAACCAGAATAAGGAGAGCACAGATTTCTTCAGACTCTCCATGATTCAGAGCATCTTTTGAAGCAGCCTATTTCCCCTGCAGACTTCAGACTCAAAGTGATAATTAAAAAATCACAGTTACTCTGAGCCTAATATAGCACTTGTCACAAGGTAAGCACTCAACTTCCTAGAGCTTAATTTGGAATAGATGAGGACAATATGTGAGGTCAGGTGATAAAGAATTCCTAGGAAATGTCTTCTTTATACATTTTTGAGAGAGTTGGTCTTTCCGAAAGATAACATTTGGTCCCCACGTTTTCTAAGACCAGGGCAAAATACAGAATAAACACTAATACTCATTTTTCTACATTATAATATCCACATTGACTAACATAGTAAAATTTACCATATGTAATTTCTTTTAATGTTTTGATTTCTAAGTAAATAAATAGATCTATTTCTTGGAATATTCTAATTTTTTAAATGCTGTTTTTTTTTTTGTTTTTTGTTTTTTGTTTTTCTGTATTTGTTTTGTTTTTGAGATAAGGTTTTTCTGTGTAGCCTTGGGTGACTTATAACATGGAAGGCTGGCCTCAAACTCAAATTCCTGTCTCTGCCTCCCAAGTATAGGGATTAAAGGTGTATGTCATTTGTTTTTCTTAAATGTGTTTTAAAGTTCGGAATTAATCAACTTCCACTTGCTCTATCCCCAGTACCAAACCTTAGAGACATATTTTTATTCTGGCGCTGTCTTTAAACCACCCAAACACAGAGATACTTTAAATATTTTTATGTCTTGCATGATACAGGGATAAGAAAAAATTCTGTGATAATGAAAATAATTAAAGGTATTCACCACTCTATAGCCAGACACAGTGACGCTTGTCTGTAATCCCAGCAATCAGGAGGTAGAGGCAGGTGGATCTCTGTGAATTCTAGGCCATCCTGGTCTCTATGGTAAATTCCAGCTAGATCTATGTAGAGAAACCATGTATCAAAAAGAATTACTTACCTCTTTGCAAAGTGTGTGTGTGTGTGTTCCAAAAAGAAACTCAGTACCAAGTGTAGGGTATGGCTGTGAAAGGCTGTGAAAAACTATGCTGTTTTTCAGAAGAAGATTATGCTGTGGAAGACTTTGAAAGAAGACTTTGGACTAGGAAATATATATATATATATATATATATATATATATAATTATTTAAAATTATTTACTTCTCTGTAAAGTATATATGTGTGTGCACATATATTGTTATTATTGTTAACGTTTTGGTTTAATTTTTGAAACAACAGTCTCATGAATCCCAGGCTGGCCTCCAACTTGATATGCAGCTGAGAATGGCGTGACATTGAACTCCTGCTGCTTCAACTTTTATCCCCAAAAGGCTAAGATTATATGCATACTACACCTAACTCTGAATATAGAAAGTAACCCCTTGCATGAACTAAACATTGCTATTGGTGTCTATAAATGTTAAATATCTCATTTGTAGTGCTTTGAATAGCTGGTCCCCAGTTGATGGAACTGCTTGGGAAGGATTAAGAGGTGTGGCCTTGTTGGTGCTGTCAGGTCACAGAATGAAGGCTTTTCAGTAGGCCAGTAATTTCCAGTGTTGTTCTCTCTCTGCCACATGGTTGTGTCTCAAGATTCGAGTTCTCAGCTACATTTCTAGTCCTATGCCTGCCTCCTGACACCCTGCTCACCTTCAAGTTTTAGCAGTATCCAATTAAATACTCAAATTGATCCTGGTAGTGGCAGCATTCCTTACTACCCACCCCTATGTTCTGGATTCCCAGATGAAAGACACACACACACACACACACACACACACACACACACACACACTTTATATTTTGACATGCCTTAAACAGCTCAATGGCTGGGCCACTTCCCAACCTCCATGCAGCTAATCAACCTCCCTCTGATATTCCTGACCTGTTACTTACTAAAATCTATATACTATCTTTATAGTCCTGGACCCAGATGTGCAGCCCTCTTCTGTCCTATACCTTCTCAGGCTTGGTGTCTCTCCTCTTTCTTTCAGCATGGCAGATCACTGTCTTTCTTCTTTCTCCCTCTCTCCCTAGCCCAGGAATCCTAAAAGTCCTTTCTATGTCTGTACTGCCCAGCCATTGACTGCCAGCAACTTTATTTACTAATCATAATCAACTAGAGGCAGGGTCCCTCTGTGTGGACCTGCAGATTCTAGCACAAACAATTTGGGGACTCAAATTATAATATAAGCAGTATTAGGCCAAGCCCACTATATCAAGTCATAGACTTACCCTCTGACATTGTGAGCCCTAAATAAACTCTTACTTCTATAAGTAGCCTTGGTCATAGTTTTCTCACAGCATAGAACAGTAAGGAGGAAGATGGTATCAAGCATTGGGCATTGCTGTGAGAGGCCGGATTATGCTGCTTTTCAGATGAATGGGGAAGACTGTTGGACTTTGGGCTAGGAAAGTGCTTGAACACTGCGAGTGTCTATCCTCGCAGGAGCTTGTAAGAGAGCTTGCTGAGAGAAATGTGAACTGTGGAGGCCCAGCTCAAGAGGTTTCACAAGGGAACAATGATAGCAACAGGCCAGAAACCATTCTTGCAATATATTGGCAAAGAACGTGGCTGCTTTCTTCCCTTGTCCTGAGGCTAAATTTAAAGTAATGAACTAATTTCTTTGGCTGAGGAGATCTCAAGATGAGTAATATTGATTTTATCACATAGTTAGTTACCAGAATTCCCTTTCATTCAGTTACACAGTGAAAAAGAACAAGCGAGTAAAAAGGCAATACAATCTTTTTAGTTTGAGGAGAAAAGGAGCACCAGGCAATTTAATGTTGGAGTCAAGGCTTGTGCTGAAAGTGATGGGAGATTAAAGGAAGACCTGGTCCACTGGGCATTGGTGGCACACACCTTTAATCCCAGCACTTGGGAGTTAGAGACAGGCATATCTCTGGGTTACTGGGTTACTGGGTTAGAGGCCAGCCTAATATACCCAGTGAATTTCAAGACAGCCAGGGCTACAGAGAAACCCTGTTTTGAAAAACAAAACAAAAAAAGGAACCAGATCCAAAGTACAATAAAGGGAAGGATGTCTTTATGGCAAGACCCACTCAACTAAGCTTTTGACTTATGAAATGGAAAGGGGTAGGTGTGACTTATATCCTGAGAAGGAATTTTAGCAACACCAACAAAATCGTTAGAGATGATTTTGCTGGGGCAAGAGCACTTATATTTTCTGTAGTGAAGTTTTCAAGCACAGCTTTAAAAATGTTTCAGAGCCTTAAGCTGACCTCATATCAAACAGAGGCTTTTACAGGTCAAATATGTATGCTAGGCTAGCTTCCTGCCTGTAGTGATCTTATTCCCTCAGCCTCTTGTGCTGTAATTACAGCTGTGTTACAACTTGAACTCTGGGATAAATTGACAACTTTCTGTACAGTTGTCTTAGTTTGGGTTATTTTAGTTGTTAGTATTGCTTCAATGAAATGCCATGGTCAAAAAACAAGTTGGGAAGGAAAGGGTTTATTTGGCTTACACTTACATGTTGCTGTTCATTATTGAAGGAAGTCAGGACGGGAACTCAAAACAGGGAAGAATCCTGGAGGCAGGAGCTGATGTAGACACCATGGAGGGGTGCTGCTTACTGGCTTGCTTCCCCTGGCTTGCTCAGCCTGCTTTCTAATAGAACCCAGGACAATTGATTCTCCATGGCACCACCCACAATGGGCTGGGCCCTCCCACATTGATCATTGAGAAAATGCCGTACAGCTGGATCTGATGGAGACATTTTCTCAGCTGAGAGTCCTTCCTCTTTGATGAATCTAGCTTGTGTCAAGTTTTTGTTATTTTTTTTTTTCTTGATACTGTTTTGGTTGGACCACATGCTTTACTGCTAAGCTGCACATTCATCACTTAGAAAGTTCAACTGAACATTTTTGCTTCAGAGACAGGGTCTTGCTGTGCTTTGCTCCAAGTAGACTTTCAATACTTCAGCTTCCCTGGGTGTTAGAATTATAGGCAGATGGCAGCCACACCCAGTTATTTAGCTATACTATCAAAATATGTTAACTAAGGTGAATGTTATTCACAGTCTCTGTAAGTAATGTTTGCTAAAATTTGTAACCCCAAAATACTTTCAGTCACATGGATGTGCACAGAGTAGTGAAATCTGTCACCTGACTTGCACCTTCCTAGCTGAGGCCTACAAAGTGCCACTTTTGTGTAATGTCCTTTATATGATCTACTTAGAGACACTTCTTTTGCACTTTGGTTTGTAACCCAGTGACCACTAAGTATAGATAGTTCTGTACTGTGTTCTTTAGCTCAAGGCAACGATGTGCCTTTCAGATAAGATGATAGACATTTTGTTGGCAGGAATAAAATGCAATTGGCCATGATGTGGTGTTAGCGAATTGACAAGTGTGAAAGTGTCTTGTTTGCTGATCATGTTATGTGGGTCCATGTTCTGCTGGGCATCCATCGCTGGGCATGGCCTCTTGAGGAGGTGGCACACAGGGAGTTTGACTGTGCTTATCTTAGGCCAGCAAGAAACACCAAAAGCACAAAAGCCAGAGCTGGTACCAGGTTCCCCTGGGCCTAAGAGGCCAGGCTGAGGTGGGGGGGCAGGGCTGAGAATGGAGTGGGAAGGGGGGGTTGTGGGCCGGGGACAGTGTCTAGCTTGGGGGTGGGGAGCTCCTGCTTTTCCCAGCATTGGTTGTTCTTAGCTTGGTGGAGGCAGGCTGGAAGCACAGAGAGGCCTATAGGAGATTAGGCCGTGGCTCTGTAGGCAGACTTTCTGTATGTTCCCCATGGTGGCGGTAGATGAGTCTCCATGGTCCTAAACTGTTTATTGGTTCTTCACGTGGGAAAATGGATGCATATCATACCATACCCACTTCTCAGGGTGGACCCGAGATTAAATATCTTTTGCATGGAGGAAGGTCTAAGAAGGGAAGCTTATTGGCTAAACCTTCAGGGCCTCTTAGTACCTCATTAGCATGGAGAACTGTTCTGGGCCTACATGACCTGTGGTCATTAATTCCTTATCTGGGGAGTGTGGCAAGAATTCCAGACCAGGAATCTGGCAGGGAGTGGGGAGTTGCCTAAGTCTCATAAGCCATAATTGAAATACTTAAAAGGTTCTGTGAATTCTGACTTTCTGCTATTTTTCTTAGGGCCTTGAATCCATACTTGTAATAAATCTTTTTAAAGGGTGATTTCAGGCCTGGGGAGATGGCTCAGTGGATAAACCTGTGTGAGGACAGGAGTTTGAATCCCCATAATTCAGGTAAAGTTTGGGTAGGTATGATGACCTATCTGCCTGTATAAACTCCAGTACTCTGAAGCACGCTGGCTGTCTTGACTGGGGGAATTGTGAGCTCTGGGATCCACTGGGAGAGTGTCTCAATGAGTAGGGTAGAGACTGCAGTAAACTCCAGCAGACTCTGACACATGCATGTTCCCCATACATATGCCCCTCCAGATGGACAAACATATACAAATGCACACATTTCTTTTTAAAGATTTATTTATTATATATAAGTACACTGTAGGTGTCCTCAGACACACCAGAAGAGGGTATCAGATCTCATTACAGATGGTTGTGAGCCACCATGTGGTTGCTGGGGTTTGAACTCAGGACCTCTGGAAGAGCAGTCAGTGCTCTTAACCGCTGAGCCATCTCTCCAGCCACACACATTTTACAGTAAAAAAAAATCTTGAGATTTAGGTACATGTGTACAAAATGAAGCAAAACAACATGCTTCTTTGAGGGGTAGGGCAAGAGATTCTAGTTAAAAATCGTGTTATGCTGCAGATCTTAAGCCATTTAAAAATTTTTCTTCACACATTTTAAATGTTTTTTACAGCTGAGTGTGGTAGTGCATACCTTAAAGCCCAGAACTTGGGACAGCAGAAGCTCCAGCCTGCTATACAAAGCTAGTTCCAGGACAGCTAGGGCTACACAGAGAAATCCTGTTTCAACAAAAACACCACCAACAAAACAAAAATATTAAAATGATAAACTCGAGTGGAATAAGCTCACCAAGTGCCCATGCTAGTGTATTCCTGTTAAACTGTATAGAGCATACAAACTCCCCAGACACTAAAACTTTTGGGGGCTGTTTCTCTGCATAGTCCTGGCCCTGGAACTTGCTCAGTTGAACAGGCTGGCCTCAAACTCAAGAGATCCACCAGCCTCTGCCTCTTGAGTTCTGGGATTAAAAGCATGGACTATGCTGACACTAACATTTTCAAGAGAAAATGCATTTTTTAAAAATATTCTTGACGGGACTAGAGAGATGGCTCGTTGGTTAAGAGCATTGACTGCTGCTCTTCCAGAGGTCCTGAGTTTAATTCCCAGCAACCACATGGTGACTCACAAACATCTCTAATGGGATCCGATTGATGCCCATTTCTGGTTTGTTTGAAGACAGCAACACTATACTCACATAAAACAAATCTTTAGAATCCCATTAGCTACTATTTTGTGAGAGACATTGAAGCCAGCAGTTTGCTCACTCTAGGCAAGTGCTTTAACATAATTACATCTCCAGCTTCCCCTAGTGTCTTAATTTAGAAAGATACGGAAACTGGGCATGGTTGCATATTTCTATAACTCAGCATGCAGGTAAGGTAGGTAGGTAGTTCAGAGGCAGCTTGAGCTGTAATGGTCAGTGCCAAAAAAAAGAGAAGAAAAAGATGGAGGGAAATATACATGGGTTTTTATATTGTTGCTGAATCTTAACAGTTGACCTTTGTACTGGCTCCTAGAATCAGTTGCAGATATCGAGATCTCTGGCTATTTATATATAACCTATCCACATTCTCTTTTTGTGTGGAGTACTGAACCCTTGTATTAAGCACATCATCTTCACCTATGTTCAGTAGCTATGAACATAGTCTGCTCATCATGCACAATACAATGCGTAATTCAATACATGAGCGAGGGCTCATGTAAACTAGCCTGGCTTTGAACTTTCATGTAATAGATGGCCTTGAACTCCCATCTCTGCCTCTTGAGTGCTGGGAACACAGACCTGTGCTACCACATGACATTTTTAAAAACTGTGTGTAGAAGGTGCTTGAAAACAGAAGAGAGCATCAGATCAAGCTGAATTTACAGACAGTTGCAAGTCACCCAATGACAGTGCTCAGTCCCAAGTGTACAAGAGTACCACACATGTCTCTAACTTCAGCAGTCTCTCTAAAGCGACTTTTTGACCTTCAGTTAAATTCCCCAATGTGGAATCCATGGGACATGGGTGGGGAAACATATTAGCACACAATTTGCTATTTTTAAAAAAAATTCACACCTTAATGGTACATGTCTAAAATGTACTTCAGGAAGTTGAGACAGATTATTAGTCAATCCGTCAATCTGGACTATGAGATCCTAGCTCGAAAAACAATCTGGTTTACTGGTTAAGAGCACTGGTTCTCGAAGAAAACTGGGACTTGGTTCCCAGCACTCACTTGCACAACTCAGATTTGACACTCTCTTCTGACCTCCAACACCAGGCACACATGTGGTACACATACAGTTCAACAAAGCAGATGAATCTAAAACAAGAGTATCCACATAAAGTATTAAATCATTATCTCATACATTTTGTTGGATCAGTTTTGATAAAGCTATCTCACCATGGTCAGATGTATAATTTTAATCCCCTATAAACAGCAAAATAAGCATGTTAGTTGTATAAATAAGTACTTGAATTTACCTAATTAGCTAACACTATTAAGACTTGACAGGGCTCAAACTGATTACCCAACAAACTTGTCTCTCACAATCTCTTCAATCTTGGGATTTGCATGACACTTTCACAGTGGCTACTGTTTCAGAGAGGCGAAAGGCAAAAGCCAGTGTGTGTATACTTGGCATGCCTATGTAGGTCAGAGAGCTTCCCAGGAATTAAGTCACCTCCACCTTTTTACATGGCATTTGGGGATTAAATTTAGGTCATCAGTCTTGCTCAGCCTTTACCCATTGTACTAGTTAGTTTTACTCCTGTGAACAGTCACTATAACCAAGGCAACTCTCATAAGGACAACATTTAATTGGGGCTGGCTTACAAGTTCAGAGGTTCAGTCTATAATTATCAAGGTGGGAGCACGGCAGCATCCAGGCAGGCATGGTGCAGGAGCTGAGATTTCTACACCTTCATCTGAATGCTGCTGGGAGAAAACTGGCTTCCAGGCAGCTAGGATGAGTCTTAAGCCCATGCCCACAGTGACACATCTATTCCAACAAAGCCACACTTCCTAATAGTGCCACTCCCTGGGCCAACAATATACAAGCCATCACACCCATCAAACCATCTCACTGGTCATTAAATATTGTAAAAATTATTTTGTGTGCATGTTTACATGCATATGTGCACAAGCATGAACATGCTACACAAATGTACTTATGGAGTTCAGAGTGGGAATTGCTCTCACCTACCAAGTGGATTCCAAGGATCAAGCTCAAGTGTCAAGTACCCATTTACACACAGATATCTCAGTAGCCCAGACCCTACTGAAAAATATATGTACATGGATTTTTTTTAAAAAAAGATCACATACACACACACACACACACACACACACACACACACACACACACACACACACACACAATGTAGCTGTCTTCAGACACACCAGAAGAGGGTATCAGATCCCATTACAGATGGTTGTGAGCCCTATGTGGTTGCTGGGATTTGAACTGAGGACCTCTGGAAGAAGTCAGTGCTCTTTTAAGTCAGTGCTCTTAACCACTGAAGCCATCTCTCCAGCCCCACATGGTTTTCAATGCAGTCATGTCTGTATACCATTGTGCAAGAGGCCAAGTGAGGGTGTTGGATCCCCTAGAACTGAAGTTAAACGGTTGTGAAAAGCCATGTACGTCTTAGGAATGAACGCCATCCCGTGAAGAACCTGTATTGCTGAGCCATCATCTCTCCAGTCCCAGCCCCCACTCTAAAAACTAATGATCCTTGCGAAACTTTTTTACTATGTGTGCATAGTATGTGAAGACTCAAAACAATCTTGGGTGTTACTTAGGCACAATCCACCTTGTTTTGAGAAAGTGTCTCAGTGGCCTAACATTCAGATTAGGTTAGGCCAGCCGGAGAGCCTCAGAGAACCACTTGTCTCTAAACCCCAAGTGCTGGCTTGAAACTATGTAGACCAGGCTGGCCTTGAACTCATAGAAATCTTCCTGCCTCTTTCAGTGCTGGTATTAAAGGTGTACACTACTACACCTGACTTATGCTTGGCTTTTTTGAATTCTTGGTAATGAATTCAGATCCTCGTTTATTTAGCAAGTACTTTTTACAAATATATCTTCCTAGCTCCCAGAAGACGTAATTAAAAAAAAAAACAAAACCCCATATACCTATCAAAAATAATTTTAAAAATACAGATTAAGGCTGTAATATCTTCAAAATGGCTTCCCGTAACATATAATTGGTAATAAGCACTACAAAAATGTATATACTGAGGTCTATCTTCCTCTAAAGTTAACCACCTAAAATAACTTTAAAAAGATTTATTCATTTATTATATATAAGTACACTGTAGCTGTCTTCAGATACATCAGAAGAGGGCATCAGATCTCATTACAGATGGTAGTGAGCCACCATGTGGTTGCTGGGATTTGAACTCAGGGTCTCTGGAAGAGCAGTCAGTGCTCTTAACCGCTGTGCCATCTCTCCAGCCCCTAAAATAACTTCTAACATGAGTGTGGTAACTCAAGCTTGAAATCCCAGTCTATGAGAGATGGATGCCTGAGTGGCTGGAGTCTAAGATCAGTTTTGGTTACACAGAGACTCCAAGGCCAGGGGCTGGACAGATGGCTCAGCAGACAAGAACACTTAGAACAGAGGTCCTAGCATTCCCAGCAACCACATGGCATCTCACAAGCATCTATAATGGCATCTAATGCCCTCTTCTGGTATATAAGCAGAGCACTCATATAAATAGCTCTCTGGGCACCTGTAATCACACGTACACACCCAGTTGTATGCATTTATGCACAAGTAAAAGTACTAAATTCTTTTTATCAAGTCTCCTGATGAGGCCTGGCACGCACACCTTTAACTCCATGCCTGGGAGCAGAAACAAGCAGATCCCTGTGACTTAAGAGGCCAGTCCTGTCTACCTCGTGAGTTCCAGAACAGCCAAGGCTATATTCTTTCTATTGATAACTTCCTCTTCAAAAACACATTAACAGTAACAAAACCAATGTTTGATTTTGTCTGAAACTGGGTTTCTCTGAGTAGCCCTGGCTGTCCTGGAACTGACTCTGTAGACCAGGCTGTCTTGGAACTCAAGAGATCCGCTTGTCTCTGCCTCCTGAGTGCTTGGGAGTAAAGACATGTACCACCACCCCCAGGAAAAGTCATTTATTTTTTTCTTTTACCACTAAGGCTCCATGGAGTAAAACTAAAGAGGATGAGTTTTAGATCTCATCCCAGTAAGAACTTTATTAAAATACCAAGAATTTACTTCATCTCAAAAGGGGCCCAAATAATGGACTCAAAGGAATCAAACCCATGCTCAGTACATATGTATTTCATGCGGAACATACTCTATGAATACAGTAGCCGCTAAAACTTCAATTTGATAATCAGCAGACAACTCTGTCCCTATCCTTATGTTTATTAAAAACTGACAAACAAACAAAACCTGTACAAAAAATACCCCAAATTCCTTATCAATCTGAAACAGCAATCTTGAGAGACATTATCGCCTAGGACCCCCTCTTCCTCTGCCACGACCACGTCCTCTTCCTCTACCCCGGCCTCGGCCTCTTCCTGCAACTGGGGGAAAAGTAAAACAAAGCAGGTGAAATTCTCTTCAACAGCATAGTAACCACCACCACCACCACCACACGGGCTTACCCTGAACCCTTTCCCACTGACATCTCTTAAATTAGCAACTATAATAAAAAGAAATCTTTAATGCAGCTTCTCTCACATATAGACACAACTACCACCATGTAAAAAGCAGGGAGACAAATGTACACCCTATGTCAGATTTCTGCTTATTGAAAAAGCCAAGCAAGTTAACCCAAGTCAGAGCTTGAAAACTTGTTTGGCTTAATCATGACAGAGCCTTGAACACACAGCCATCTCTCTAGCTGGTCATCATGAGGACAAAAAAAAGAAAAGAAAGGCAAGAAAGCAGCACCCCTGTTTGATGTAGTCAAACCGAGGAGTGTAACACCGACACTCCATGGTCAATCAAACCAAAGGTTTGCCACTGAGCAAGCGATATCCCCACACCCTGGTAAAGCCTACATTTATTTATTTTAAAGTTTGTTCTTTTCTAGCCCTGGCTTACTGGACCTTACTTTGTAGACCAGGCTGGCTTCAATCTTACAGAGACAACTTGTCTCTGCCTCTCAGGTGCTGGGATTAACGGTGTGCATTTAGTAAAGGAAGAATAGCTTTCTGAAGAAACTAGGATCTTAGATACAAAGAGCAAGATGATACAAGGCAGAAGGCAAAAAAACCCCCCAAAAAACCCCCGCAAAAATGGATGACATTTGTGGCAATCAGTGAGACCGACAGTCGCCTCAACTCAGGAAGCTTGGCATCGTTTCCTTTACAAAGTAGGTGGGAAAGAAAAGTAGGAGTCACAGACACTGACACACAAAGGCTTGAAATTTAGAAAAACAGCATAAGGTGGGACTTAAAGGGTTAAATCAGTGTTTTTCTTTTCAAGCTATGAATTACAAATGCCTTCCTTTTTAAACTGGCAGGTGGGGGTGGTTGTGGAAACCCCAAAGCATTTGTATTGTTTTAACTAATTCCAGTGGGCTAAGAGGCGAAGTACATTCTTGGCTGGAAGACAAGACTCAAGGTCACCATGCTAACCATCTATAAAACAACGGCCCTTTCTTCTGCCCTGTTCTTCCACTGCTGGCTGACAGTCATGTCTCCCAAACACCCCCCCCCCACATACACATGCATAAATGAATATGTAAAAATAAAAATGCAAAACGATGGGAATGTAGCTAAGTAGTAGATTGTTCATCTTGTACGGGTAAGACCCTCCATTCCTCCAATGTTGGTTCTCAATAAATTGTTTTACTATCACATACGTGTGTGTGTGTGTGTGTGTGTGTGTGTGTGTGTGTGTGTGTGTGTGTGTGTGTGTGTGTACACTTGTGAGGATGCACACTGCACATGTGGAAGACAGAGTACAACTTGTGGGAGTTGGCTTATCTTTCTGCTACTGGTTTGGGGATCAAACTCAGGTCATGAGTTACTTGCATAGCAAGTAATTTTATTTCACTTCTTGGCAGAGACCCACAAGATGAGAAGTCCACCCTCTTTCCCCAGAATGTCCTCTTTAACTGCCTTTATAAAAATAAATAGTAGGGGCTAGAAAGATGGCTCAGTGCTTAAGAGAACTTACTACTCTTCTAGAGGTCCTAAGTTCAATTCCCAGCAACCACATGGTGGCTCATAACCATCTGTAATGGGATCCAGTGCCCTCTTCTGGTGTGTCTGAAGACAGCTACAGTGTACTCACATACATAAAATAAATAAATAAATCTTAAAAAAAAAAATTTTGTGAGAGTCTGTTTTTTTCAGGGATTTGGCCCTGGTTTGACAGCCTTACAATCAGACATGAAGTTGTGATATATAGAAAGGAGAAGTTCAGAAGGAGCTAGTCAAAATATTCTGTATATGTGTATGAAATTTTCAAAGAATAAATAAACTTAAAAAAAAATAACACTGCCCCACCCCCCCAAAGGTGTCACACGTGTCAGTAGATGGCAGAGTGGAGAAGGGCTATGTCTATATCAGTGTTCTGACCTATGAACATCTGAATGATTAGTAGCCTAACATCGCCTGGAAGTGGAAACAGGCTCCCAGGATGAGGAACAAGCCAGAGGCCAGAAGAACCCCGTTTGGCACCATAGGCCCTGTGTAAGAATGAACCCGAGATAGATGACCCTCGCACTTGGGCTGGCCAGTGATGAGTGAGCCCTGAGCAAGACAGGCACCATGGGTCCTCGACAGAGCTAGCCTGAGATCACCACCAGTCTGGTGCCGGGAAGGCATCATGCATGCCCAAGATGACCCCTGCCCAGAGCCATAATGCATAAACAAGACATGGCACTCCTGAGACAACTTCTGAGAAAACCCAGATACTCAGAAACCCCGTGGAAGGTCACTAAGAGGAACAAATAAGTGGTGGTGAAATAGAAGAGAAAGAAGGATGTGGGCACAACTGGAGACTCAAAAGAACCCTGATGTGAGTAGCTAGTGATGCCACAGGGTCCTGACCTGTGCTGACACTAGGACTACATCTGGGTCTGTAGTCTATTACCATCAAAGATCAGGTGAACATACCTTATCTGGACTGCCAGTAAGGGGACTATAGCTCTGAGGGCTGTACAGAGCTGGCCCTAGGGGCATGAGTGCTGAAGAACTGACCCCACCTTTCTGTCTCCAAGCTGCAGTAAACTGGGAAAGCAGGCCCCTCACATTGTGGGTGTTTCAGTGAGCTAGCCAGGCAGGCGAAGATACAAATATGGGAGGCCTGGCTCTACCACTCCTCACCATTTACCTCGCACTACTTGTAATATCCAGGAGACCTAGCCCTGGGGTCATGAGAGCAGTAGAGCTGCTGTGCCCCTCACCTGCTGCTGGACTCAGGAAAGCCAGACCCACGGGAGAGCCAGGGGCTGACCAGCTCAGATACCTCTCAGGCCCAGATCAGGGCTTTGAATTGGTCCAGGCCAACATCTACCTCATCCATGAATTGTTGGGAGTGCTGAAGGGGCCGGTCCTACAGATCCAAAACTATAGGATTTCTATGACACAGGGCAACAATAGAATGAGAGTCCGAGTGAGGTTCCAGTACAAACAGGATAACAGAATACCAGACCAATGACTCATTGCAATGGGTATTTGTAAGCAAAGAAAATATGGACAAAAGGGTATACTGTGAGACACACTGTATACTACAGTTTCCACAAGGAGATATTTTTCCCCCTCTGTTGGGAGGGAGGTTGCAAGGTGGAAGGCAGCTGAAGGGCAAGTATGAGGAGAGGGGGAGATGAATGGGATTAGGTGCATGAGGTGAAACTCACAAAGAACCCATAAAAAGTTAAAACAAACAAAACTAACATGGTGTATAGTGGCACATGCCTTTAATTCCAGGCAGATCTGAGTTCAAGGCCAGCCTGGACTACAGAGTGAGTTCTAGGAAAGCCAGAGAAAGTAAGTGTTTGTGTCACAAAATGGGAAACCTACAGTTAATATTCTATCTTATGAATGAAAAAAAAAAAAAAAGACGTCAGAAAATAAAGCATGCGCTGACACAGATAACAAGGTCAAGACTGCTGTCCTGGAATACAGAGGAATACAGAATAAAAAGACAAAGTTAAATTAGCTGTATGGGTTAAAAAAAATTCACAATGAATTTACAAGTATTTATCAAGCATCTAAACAAGTGGTAGAGGGAGAGGATAGGGAAGCCATGCAGCCAGCCCCCAAATCTAGACTCCATGGAAGAAAAGAACAGCAGAGAGGACTGGAGGGCTGGCTCTTCTCCACAGCAGCACCAGGAGCTCTGCATAGCACATGTACTAAGACAAGCACACGATGTTCTGAGCGACAAGAGTACCATTGTTCACAAACATACTTTGAACAGTGAGTCACACTATATATAAACACCTTTACACTTACCAGCCTCTCTTTTCTTAGACTTCACTTTAGGTTCGACATCCACAAGTAGTGTATCTAGAGGTAAACTGTCTGGTAGAATAAAATACCGAATGTTATTGCCTCGAATACTCAATGTTTCCAACTGTACAGGCTCTCTGTTCTTCAGGGTCATTTTCACAGCTTTAAGGTGCGTATTCATGCTGACATCTACACCTAAAGGGGGGAAGCAGAACAATTACCAGCATGATAAGAAGGCAATCTACCTTGTGGAAATAACACCCTAGGGAGTTCTTTTTTTTTTTTTGGTTCTTTTTTTCGGAGCTGGGGACCGAATCCAGGGCCTTGCGCTTCCTAGGTAAGCGCTCTACCACTGAGCTAAATCCCCAGCCCCCACCCTAGGGAGTTCTTAACTGCTGTGTCACAGGTCAGTTCCTGTGACAACTGAATACACGCACAATGGGGGAAATGCCAAATACACGCACAGTGGGGGAAATGTCAAAAGAAATCAGTAATGTTCCCTTCACAACGACTTTTCCTAGCCATAATGCTTCTGTACAGAGCTGAGTGCACGTACAGAACTGAACGCACTGGTGGTGTGGTTAAGTGACTCCTGTAATCTCATCATTCAAGAGGCTGAGGCACAAGGAATGCACGTGTTCAAGGAAAGCCTGGACAACAAAGAAAGAACCTATGTGCAGACAAAGGAGACGAGCTCAGCAAGCTATGAAGAGCCATGAGCCCACTACCTTCAGAACTCAATTCTTATCCCAGGATTGGATAGTGTTTGCAGTAAAATCCTCCCATTGTCCCCATAACTTCCTACCCTCTAGCATGCCACAGGTCTTTCTTCTTAAAGACCTATGGTATTTTTCCCATCACAGGTAATTTTCCCTATCACTAGGAACTCTTCCCCCACTTTCCTGAGACAAAGTCTATGTGCCCCAGCTGGTCTCATACTTGTAATTCTCCTGCCCAAGTCTCTCAAGTGCTTGCTCTACAGGTACTCACCATCATACGCAACTTAACACACCTATTTAGTTACTTACAATGACTTTTCAGGGGCCAGAGACACGACTCAATGGTAAGTGTGCAAGGCTCTTACAGAGAACCAAGTTTCTCTTGGAACTTGGAATCAGGAGGCTCAGAACTAATTGCCCGTAACTCCAGCTCCAGAGAGACCCAGTACCTCTGGCCTCCAAGGCCCCTGCACTCACATACATACAGAGTTCTAAAACAGTCTTAGGACAATGTATTAGTATGAGTATGGTTATATGGGAAGGCAAGTGTCTGTGCGCTATGGTGCACGTCTAGAGATCAGGAACCACAACAATCAGTGTGTGCTATGGTGCTATGGTCTAGAGATCAGGAACCACAAGATCAGTCCACTCTTTCGTCTGTGTAGATCCTGAGGCATGGACTTGGCTGTCAGGCTCGGCAGCAGATGCCTGTACCAAACAGCTGAGCTGACACTCCCCCTATCTTGTTTTCTGAGACGGAGTCTCTCAGAACTTGAATTACAGGTCTAGAAGTACCCAGCTTTGGGGAGCTGGGGTCTGAACTCAGGCTCTCAAGCTTGTATAGTGAGCACTTCCCAACTAGATCATTTGTCTGGGTCCTTGTTATGTCTTTCTAAGTGGAAAGGATTTGTTTTTGTGGTGCCATGGACTGAATCCAGGACCTCAAGCATTCTAGGCAACTGCTCTATCACCTTGTAATACGCCCTTAACTGAGCCTGTCTGTATATTTGTTTTTTTCTGTTAGACAGGCTGTTACTATGTAGACCAGAGTTGCCTCAAACTAAGGGTTCCGCTCCAGCCTTCTAAGTATTGGCATTACAAGTATGAGCCAATGCCAGGCTCACCTTACTGCTCTTTTCTCTAAAAATTCACTACTACAAATCCTTTCTTTGCTAGGCAGGAGTGAAGCAGCAGAGGTAGGTCAATCTTACCGAGTCAAGGCCATCCTGCTCTACAAACCATGTTCCAGGACAAACAGCTATACTGAAAATCTGTAACAAACAAACAGAACCCCCCCCCCCAAAAAAAACACCCAATAACAAATGCTTTCTTTTTTTTCTCCGAAGAAGGAAGTTCTCTTCTTTCCTAGATAGTCTTAATACATTCCATCTCCTCTATATGCTTATGTGTATACATTCATATAAGATACAGAAACGTATGTTAGTGGTTTGTTTTGCTTTTGTATTACAGTTTTCATTGTTAGATTTTGACAAGAAAAGGGGGGGGGCGCAAACATGCCACTCTGGGGTTCGGGAATATAGCTCAGCTGGTAGTATACTTTCTTAGCATACATGAAGCCCTGGTTCCAATCCCTATTACTAAATAAAGAGGTGTGGTGGGCATGTCTGTAATACCAGCAGCCAAGAGCTAGAGGCACAAAACCAGAAGGCATCTTCAAATATACACAGTGAGTTTGAGGTACATTCTAGAATACATAAACCCTACATCTAAATAAGGAGAACGAGGGAGGAGGAGGAGGAAGAAAGAAGAGGAGAGGACAAGATCTTTCCCAATGCTGTTCTACAGAAAACAGACCAAATCCATCCTCAAGAAACTTTAAGGAGGGCAGCAACTGTATACGTCCTTAGATATGCAGACTGCGCACATCTAGAAACATAAACAGGCAGCTCCATTCACAATTAGCATTGAAAACTCCTAGAAAAGCCACAAAATGCCATCCCATTTTCTCCTGGTTTACTAAAACATTGGACCTACCTATTAAAAACTTAGACATCTACAAGCTCAGTATTTTAGAGAATAGAAACACATGTTAAGATACTATTTTTCCCCCTTCAATAACCACTTAAAAGAAAGTTTTAGGAGAAAATAATAAAGGATGAACAATGATAAAAATCAGTTCATATACACAAAAATACCATAGTAAAATATCATATATAATTAACATAGGCCAACAACAACTTACAGTCAAACATGAAACACAAAAGCACAAGTCTCAGATGTGTTTTGGAGGAAGCAACATTCTATGCAGAACACATGCAAGCAAAAGGTACACAAGGCAAGAAAACAGGAGCAGCACCAGCAATTTGGTTTAGTTGTAGTGCAAGAATGTAAGAGGAGGGGGTTGGGGATTTAGCTCAGTGTTAGAGCGCTTGCCTAGCAAGCGCAAGGCCCTGGGTTCAGTCCCCAGCTCCGAGAAAAAAAAAAAAAAAAAAGAATGTAAGAGGAGTCAGGCTGGAGAGAGGGCTCAGCAGGTAAGAGCACTGGCTGCTCTTCCAAAGGACCTGGGTTCAATTCCCAGCACCCACTTGGCAGCTCACAGCTCCAGGGTAACTCCAGATCCAGGGATCCAATAGCTTACACCGACATACATGCAGGCAAAACATTAATGTACATAAAATGTTTTAAAAAGATGAGGTTTAATTAAGTTCCATTCAGTAATTCAGACAAAAAGAATGAAACAAAAAGAACAACGCTCATTAAACAAACAAAAGGAAGAAAACAACAAACAAAAAACCTTAAACAAAAACATTTCAGAAACAGTCTTCTCAGTCTTCTCACCTGTGATTGTTCCATGGACTTGCGTTCCATTCTTCAATTCAATGGTTACGGTTTCATGACTCAATTTCATCAAAAATCTATAAAAAGAAATAAAGTCCTGATTTTTTACCTTAACATTTTAAGTCTTTTGATGAAGTCGGTAGAGTAAAAATGCTAGAGATCAAAATCTTTAAAATGCCACAACAGTTCATATGGGGTCTGGATAGCTAACCAGCAGTGCAGAGCACTCCCCTCTCTTGCAGAGGACCCAGTTTGAGTCCCAGAACTCACACGAAAGCTCACAAACATTTGTTATCTTTGCTCCCAGAGGATCTGGAGGCCTACGCTGACCTTAGGCACCAGGCAAATTTGTGATGCATACATGCAGATAAAACATTCACACATAAAATAAACATCTTAAAAATAATTCTTCATAATAAATACACAGTGCTTAACTTTTTCTGAACCAAACTCATAAACTTATAAAAGAATGAAGCAATAAACTTTCCTCTGGCATCTTTGGGCGTTACTGGGTCCACCTGCAGCTCACAGGCTGCAGAGCACTCAAATAAGCTTTCACCCGAGTCTGTAAACTTGGGCTGTCCTGAGCTTCCGACTAGAGAATACTAGAAAGAGACTATTACAAAACAACCTTAAATGAAGATATCTCAAGATCCTGGAGTAGCACTGGGAGTGGTGGTGCATCCTTTAATTCCAGTGCTTGCTAGACAGACAAATGGGTCTCTGTGAATTGGAGGCCAGCCTGTTTTACATAGTGACAGTGACATTGTCTCAACAAACAAAAGACCCTAGACTAATTTTCAGACACAAAAAGGAAATAGAATTCTAATTGATAGCATAAGATTACATGGTAGAAATAAAGAACTTCTCTTTTCCTGCATTTTGGTAAACAGGGATATTATTCTAACCCACAAGCATACATGTAAGATTCTACTTTACACAAAGTAGGCTATTCTTTAATGGCATCAATAGTACTTGGAGCTTATTTAGCAGTTTACACTGGGGATAATTCCCTAAAAATAAATATTCCAAGAGCTAGATAGTAATCTACTATATGGAAATGTCAACTACCCCACTGTGAATGATGTTTTCAACTTTCTGCCGTTACAAACCCATTTATGCAGGCCCTCACCAGTAACAATTAACAATCTCCCAATTTTCTATCTATGCAAAAAAAGAAAAAACGGTGGGGGAGGGGTGTTGGGAAGAAGCACAGCAAGCCGGTATATATGCACAGAGGGTGAACGCTTGCTGCTGCCAAGTCTGAGGATCCCAATAATGGAGAACCGACTCCTCCTACGGGTCCTTTCATCTTTGTGCACACAAACTTCCCCCATAAATAAATGCAACTCTTTTTTTTGAGACAGGATTTCTCTGTGTAGCCTTGGCTATCCTGGAATTCATCAGGATGGACTTGAATTTACATAGATGCTCCGGCCTCTGCCTCCTAATTTGTGGCACCCTCCACCCTGCACATAAATATAATCTCAAAACCCAAACTAAATCAAACCATGGTAGTGCATCATTTAATACAGCTCTAGGGAGGCGGAGGCAGGAGGATCTCTGTGAATTCAAGGCCAGCCTGGTCTACACAGTGAGCACCAAGCCAACCAAGGAGCACACTCGCGCACTCTCTCACCCCAAAACCAATCATTACCACTAACAAAATCAATTAATTGACTAAAATATCGAGCAGGGCCATCAAGTTGGCTCAGCAGGTAAAAAGTACTTGCTGTAAAGGCTGAGGACCTGAGTTTTAATCCCTGAGACCCTGGTGGAAGGCAAAAACAAATTACCAAAAATTGTCTTATAACATACCTGTGCACGAGCACACACAAATAGTAATTTACTTTCTAATGAGCAAAACCAAGAAAAATGTATGCTTGTAATCTAGCACTTGGGAAGCACTTTAAAGTGTCCAAAGGCATTCTGGTCAACTACAACAGGTCTTGACACAAGAAACTAAATATTTCTAAAAACTGGCTTAGATATTATATACCCTGCCCCAGACTTGGCCACAAGTCTGTAAGTTTGGAATTAATCAAACCAGCAAACAAGACTCTAGTTAGGCTCCACTTCCGACATAATCTATGCAATCAGGAGAAATTAACTTGTTACCTTTTGCCCCATCCAGAGACACTTTGTCTTTCCTGAGTCAGAAGCCTACATTAACGAGTTACATGCTTTGGTCGGTCAAAATTAAGGAGAACTTAATCTAAAACGTCTTGCAAATCGGCGTCGTTATTTGCAGATAAAACCATCCTACTTCTAAATCCTCGTCACTGCAAGTGCTCCGACTCGCCACGAAAACGGAGGGACCACTGCTCCGTTTAAGTCGCCGGATGAGAAGTGGACAGAGACGGCTTGGCCACTTCATTCCTGTAAGACCGGAGGGGGTTTGAACGCGCCGGTCCCTTGCCCAGGGTTCTGGGCGACGAGCAGGGCGCGGCGGGGCCCGGGCGCCGGAGGCCGTTAGCAGGCCGCGCGCACGCGGCTTTCCCGCCTCCCTGGGAGCACAGCGGCCCGGCCTCCTAAGCTGGCCCAAACTCTCTACCCGCCGCTCTCCCCCAGCCAGGTAACCCTCCTCACCTCACGAGCTTCATCCTAGCGGCGCAGTCTCCCTTCTAGTCCAACTGTCCACGGAATTCAGGCTCCAAAGACCCACAGACTAGGAGTATGAATGGCCGGAAGAGCGCGCGGAGACCTGCGGATGCGCGACGAGAACGCGGAAGCCGCGCTGCCTTCCGGCCACCGGGAGAGCGACAGCGGCTCCTAGCGACGGGAGGAGCGCTTTGCGCCTTCGGAGGGCGGAAGGGCTGGTGGACTACACCTGCAGGAGTCCGAGACCACTTATGAATTTATTAAAACCAGTTGTGAAGGCCTGGAACTTTCACACGTCAAAGGAGGAAAAGTTCTGAGAGAAGCCCTCCAAGATCCGAGCCTAATCCTTGGGATCCACATGTTGGAAGCAGGGAAATCAATCCTGCAAGTTGTCTTTCGTTGGCTAAGCTAAGCCAATCAGATCTTTGGACAGAGTTTTAAATAAACCTTTCATTTTATATATAGTAAGTCCTTCGACTTAAAAAAATCCAATTCCTTATTTGCAATAACCACACAGTTAAATTTAGTAACACAACATCTACAATTGATATAATTACAAATATAGTGCAAATAATTTCCACTATCACAAGAAGTTTGGATAATATTAATTTATTATCATTTGATTCTAAAACGTATTATTTTTGGTCCTCAGGAGAATGTTGTGTCTGAAAGCAAGGGAATACAACTGCTTACTGTGCTCTCCAATATCTAGAATACTGTTTTCATAGAATATGCTTTTGTCACAAAACGCCCCTGTTCCAATGTATGGGAACTGGTCCCACGGGTCAATGAGATCAAAGGAGGAGGCAGGGAAGCCCAGAATTGCAGTGTGCAGTTTATGGGTGACTTACAACAGATACATTGGCCTGGGCATCAGGAAAAGCACATAGGTCCTTGTGATTAGGGTTAGAAGGTATGTGGGGTATAAACAGGTGAAAGTTATTTCAGAGCTAGGCATGGTGGTGCAAGTTTGGGGCCAGCATGCATCACCAGATTTCACCCAACTAAGAGTATTTCTTGTCTATTTCAAGCTAATCAGAGTCAGGTACATCCTTAGGCCAAGGTCTTGTCATAAAGCTTCAGACAACTCTCTCGTGATTTGTCTATTTTATTCTGGGAAGCTGACCATGGTGACTCAGGGATAATTTTGATAGTTTCCACTCAAAATAATTTTAGTAATGTCAAGATAAATCTATAGTCCTTTATTTTATTTTATTCTTTAAATCTATAGTCCTCTATTGATATGCATGAACAATTAGATGCTTCTCTCCATTAAAACGTGCGCTTTATAAGGAAGGAGACCTTGTGCATATCACTCAATGCAGTAATGCCAATACTGAGCAACTGGTACTCTTACCCACAAATCCCCTTTCCACTTGGGGTCATCTTCCTTCTAACCCATCTCTTTCCCCCTCAGTAATATAGGAATGTCTAACATCTCATAGTTCATTAAGCTCACTCTTCTTTTCAGATGTTTGTACATGTAATGTTATAATCTAGTTAAAACGTATTGTCAAATAGAGGAAACCTGTCCCCCCAAAAGAGAAAAGCCATTGTCTCTAGATGAATATCAAACACATTTTTCTTTTGTCTTTTATTTTGTAGCTTGATATTTTTGTATGTTTCAAGGGTAAGGATGGACAGCAGGAAGAATACTGCTGCAGCCTTGAACTTTGTAAAATAATTCTCACTCTATTGCAGTATGAATGTGTGCTCCGAAGGGAAGACAGCAACAAGGGCTGAACAAAGTACATGCTCTATTTGCTGCTACCCACAGGGTCAAGTCTGGAAGTGGGGTTTTGTGTCCTCTGTGAGTTGGCAGAGGTTTATATGCTGTGGCAGTTATACTGATCACAAAAAAAGAACAAGGAAATGAGAATGTGATGACTTGGGGGCAATGTACCCATTTAAAGAACTTGTTGTGATAAGCAAGTGCAGAAAACTACATCCTGAGCTAGAGATATAGTTCAGTTGGTTGTGTTTGTCTAGCAGGCAAAGGCTCTGTGTTCAGTCTCCAGCACAGCATAAACCAGATGTGGTAGTTGTCTTAGTTAGGGTTTTATTGCTGTGAACAGACACCATGACCAATATAAGTTTTATAAAGGACAACATTTAATTGGGGCTGGCTTACAGGTTCAGAGGTTCAGTCCATTATCATCAAGGGAGAGCATGACAGCATTGCAGCATTCGGGGAGGCATGGTGCAGGAGGAGCTGAATTCCACATCTTCACCTGAAGGAACCCAGGAACAGAATGAGCATTCTCAGGCAGCTAGAAGGAGTGATACACTTCCTCCAACAAGGCCACACCTTCTAATAGTGCCACTCCCTGGGCCAAGCATATACAAACCATCACATTCCACTCCCTGGCTTCCACAGGCTTGTTTAAACACATGAGTCTATACCTATGAGGCCATACCTAAATACAGCATAATAAAAAAAGTATATTTAGTTTAACTTCCAAAGTTCCCATAGTCTATAGCAGTATTATCAATGCTAAAAGTCCAAAGTTCAAAGTCTCTTCCAAGATCCATCCAATCACTTAACTGTAATCCCGCAGTTAAGACAGGCAACCAGCTGGGCAAATGTCAAACTCTGCCATCTCCATGTCTGATGTCAGTGTGGTCTTCGGATCTTCAACTCCTTTTTCATCTTTGTTGACTACAACAAACTTCTTTCTCCTGAGCTGACTCCACTCCCTGTTAGCAGCTTTCCTCAGCAGATGGCCCGTGACTCTGGCATCTTTAACATCTTTGGGTCTCCAAGGCAGATTCAATGTTACAGCTTGTTTCAATGTCTGGGATCCACACATGATCCTCCAAAGGGCTGCCTTCACTTCTCCAGCTCTGCTCTCTGTAGCAGTTTAACTGCAGGCTGACCCACACTACACTGTTGCTGTTGTTCTTAGTGATCATACCATAGTGCTGGCGTCTCCAATACACTGGGGTCTTCTGTTGCATCGAGGCTTCACCAATAGCCTCTCCTAGGCTCTCTTCATGATGTCAAGCCTTAACTCCTTTGCCTGACCCCTTCAGTCCTGGGCCATCAGATGCAACTGAGGCTGCACCTTCACTAATGGCCTTCCAAGGCCTCTCACAGTGCCCAGCCTCAGCTGCTCTCCATGACCCTTTCATGCCTTCAAAACCAGTACCACCTGGGTGACTCTTACACATTACCAAGTCCAACCACAGCACAAGGTACAACCTTGGCATCTCTAGAACACAGCTCTCAAAAAACACTTCCCAGAAGATTTCACCTCAGTGAGGTTGATCTCCTCCTTAACTCCAGCTAACCAACATCAATTGTCCCAGGAGTCTCCTTTTCCTCTTGAATGTAAAGCCAGAGACACATGGCTGAAGTCTCTGGCTTCACATGTGTCCAGCTTGCAAGAGCTCGAACATGGCCCCTTTGTTCTATTACATTATCACTAGCTTCCTCTTTTCTAACTCCTTCACTGCCTAAACTTGGCTGTCCTGGATCTTCCTCTATAGATTTGTAGGACCCGATCAGCCCTATGTCTAGGAGGTCCCACTCATGAAAACATGGAGATGGAGATCGATGCAATAAGCAAGAGGTTTAATGATCCAGTGCACTGGGGTGACCCTGTAATCAGGACAGAAGTAACTCCGAAGAACAAAAGCTCACACCCTTTATACTGTTTCAGGTATAGGCTTTAGGTTACAGCATGAGTTGGTTATTTCTCATTGGTGGATGGTGGGGCCTATTACCTTTTGAATTCATTGGTGGCTGCCTATTGTCCTTTGAATTCACTGGAGGCCCTTGGTGAGGAAATATCTTTGGCATGCAGAGGGGGTGATGAAGGACCCCTGCTAAGGGTGGTTAGCTCATTTCCTGGAACACGGTGTTTTCCTAAATTCCACCTGGTGTTTGCCTAAGGCAGCCGATGTCCTTAAATTTGAATCTTACAGATTGACCTTGAACTCAGAGATCCTGGGATTAAAGGTTTGTACTAAGTTTCCTGGAGCTAACTTAGCTGGGATCTTGCCCCAAGGTCATTACTTCCTTAATTCAACTTAATATCCTTGAGCACAGGATTCAGCTGCATTTTACTTCCGGGTGCCCCCTTTAATACTCTGAACCATATTTTTTCTATTTTTCCTTTTTCAATTTCTCTTATCTCATTAAAATGCTCTTCATGAAACTTAACCAGAGAACAAAATCTATGATGGGCGTTTCTGAGACTTTCTTTGTCAATTTAATTAATCTGAGTCTTTTTCACCTTAGCCTCAGGCCAACTCTTTCAGACAAGTGCAGAAAGCAGCCACATTCTTCGACAAAAATACCACAAAAGCAGTCTTTCACATACTGAAAATTCTTCTCCTCTGAAACCTCTTGGTCCAGGCCTGCACAATTCAAATTACTCTCAGTAACAAAGATTTCCAAATTTCTACTAAGATAGCCCTCAAGTCCCATTTACAGCATTCCACTGCTTTCCAAATCCAAAGTCCCAAAATTCACATTCTTCCAAACAAAAGCATGGTCTGGCCTATCACAGCAATACCCCAGCTCCTGGTACCAACTTCTGGTACCAACTTCTGTCTCAGTTAGGACCTTATTGCTGTTAACAGACACCATGACCAATGTAAGTTTTATAAAGGACAGCATTTAATTGGGGTTGGCTTACAAGTTCAGAGGTTCAGTCCATTATCATCAAGGCAGGAGTATGACAGCATTGCAGCATCCAGGCAGGCATGGTGCAGAAGGAGCTGAGTTCTACATCTTTACCCAAAGGAAGCCAGGAACAGAATGAGCATTCTCAGGCAGCTAGGAGGAGGGTCTCCAAGCCCGCCCTCACCGTGACACACTTCCTCCAACAAGGCCACACCTTCTAATACTGCTACTCCTTAAGCCAAGCATATGCAAACCATCACTGTAATATATGCCTGTAATCTCAGCACTCAGAAGATAGGAGCAGGAAGATCAGAAATTGAAGGTCATCTTCAGCTACACACTGAGTTCCATCCAGGGCAGCCTAAACTCCATGAAACCCCATCTAAATAATCAAAAACAAACAAGTCTGGGGTCATCGAGGAAAGCGAAGTGGGTAAAGGTTCCAGGCGGTAGAGATTCAGTTCTCAGTTCAGCCAGAGAACATGTAGCGGGTGGTGGGGTGGGGGTGGGGGGTGGCACAGCTTTTGTTTCAAGCTTGGGCAGATAGCAAAGTGAACCAATCAGAACTGTCTCCTAGGACTTTCATTCTATTTACATTAGTTTGCACAGAGATTAAGTAACCTCTGTCCAATTGTCAGAAGAGCCTATCTATTTGAGAATGAATGCAGATAAAAGAAAAGGATGTAGAGTAAAAGGTTTGAGCACATTTCCAGGCCTTGAAGTTCTACCAATCCCTAAACTCAAAATCCCACCCGTTCCTGATCTTGCCCTGAGATCGGGGACTTGAAATTCCACCAATCCCAAACCTGGAAACCTCCACTCTGGAAATCTGCATCCCCAAGACACCTTTTCTCTCCCAAGCAGAGGCAGCTACCCTCCTTTGTTCTTCTCAGTCTCTTTCGTGAAGTTTGTTGTGTGACTGTTATTTCTTGGCTCCCATCTGCCAGGGTACTTTCCCCTGAGAGCTCTAACACTTGCTGAGGCAGCAATTGAAACCTGTTGACACAGTTTGAGTCTTGGTTTTCAGTATGGCCTGAGGTCATCTGCTCACCAACAGTTTCCAGTTATAATAGCAAAAAAAAAAAAAAAAAAAAAAAAAAAAAAGACTTTTAAAATGTTGCTTATATTAGTTTCAGGTGGATTTTAATCATTTCAAATTGTTGAGAGCTGGCCAATTTTTAAATTTGATTAATAAGCATTTCTTTCTCGCTTTTAAGAAAAAATACAATCTTATTTGGCTATGTGACAGGGAAAGTTATATTAGAATACTTTCCCCAAGGATACACCAAACATTCATCTACTCACCTCAGATTGGGAACCCTTGGAGACTAAAGTATGGATATCTCCCAGATCCAATTTAGTGGATCAATGTGTTTTACTGGGGCTACTTACAGAAATGTGGGTGAGGGGTCACTTACATGAGCCGAGAATGACACAAAGACAAAGCCCAGCATGGGTGAAAACTCACTATCTAGGAACCTGGAATACACAGGTTGGAGAGTGTCTTTTCCAGGTGCCTCAGCTGGACTAAACCTGTGGTGATTTTAAAGAAAATGGCTCCCATAGGTCAATAAGGAGTGGCATTATTAGAGGTGTGGCCTTGTTGGAATAGGTGTGGCCTTGTATGAGGAAGCGTGTCAGTGTGGGGGTAAGCTTTGAGGTCTCATATGCTCAAGCTATACTCAGCTTGTGTCTCCTGCTGCTTGTGGATCAAGATATAGAACTCTCAGCTCTTTCTTCAGCACCATGTCTGCCTGCATGCCATCATGCTTCTTGCCATGGTAATAATGGACTAAGCATGTGAAACTGTAAGCCAGCCCAGTTAAATGTTTTTCTTTATAAGAGATGCCATGATCATGGTGTCTCTTTACAGCAATAAAATTCTAAGATAAAAACCTCTTCCAGGAAGCTCATCTAATTTCTATATCCTCCAAGTAGCTGGTTCATCAGTCTCAGAGTCTTCTTCTGTAGCTCAGCTTGTCTGAGAATGTTTTTTTGCAGCTTGGCTCTGCCCTTCTGGAGAGACACTCAGCTTTTACTACTTAATCTGGCAGGGAAGGGGCCTAGTGAATCTAGTCAGTTTCAGGGACTTCCTGAAGCTATTTTGAATTGTTTACCTTCTTGCTTAAGGAGCTTACTGCAGGATGGTTTTTTTTTTTTTTTTTCGGAGCTGGGGATCGAACCCAGGGCCTTGCGCTTCCTAGACAAGCGCTCTACCACTGAGCTAAATCCCCAACCCCAGGATGGTTTGTTTTAATCTAGAGGGAAACTATTACACCATAGGGAATGCTAGGGCACATGTATAGAAAACAGAACAAATTGTTGAAGTGGTTATCTCTCTCTATCTTGTATAGGGATCAATTCAGGTGTCAGACTTGGTAGCAAGCTCTTCCATTTACCTGCTGAGCCATCTTTCTGGACCATTTGTTGTAGTTGTTAGCATTTTGTCTAAGGTCTGCCCCACAGTTACCTGGCAATAGCCAGGTGTTCTGGACTCTTGCTCTTGCCTTCTCCCCTCCCCCTGCCCCTTTCCACCCTCTCCCCGTGCTCATGGCCAGCCTCTACTCCTCTACTCTCTCTTTCTTTCTGCCTTTTTCTGTCTCTACTACTCTCTCACCCGCCCCATGGCTTGAATAAACTCTATTCTATACTATACTGTTGTGTGGGTGGTCCCCTCAGCATGGACCCACCGAGGCCCCCCTCCCCCTCATACCTGAGTACACATTCATAAAACATATCCCCCCCTTTATCTTTTTATAACCACATCACTCATGTTTACAATGCAATCCTCTGAGCAAAAGTATAGCCACCATCTTCAGCAGATGAGCTGAACCTAATTCCAAGAGTCTTTCACCCTCCACTGTGCTTATTGACTGTAGATCTCCCTATATAAAAAGAGGGGTAGGGCCCCAAATCAGAATTCAGCAGCTCCTCCCAGCCATTGTATGCAATTCAGTGCTAGTTGTATGTGGTTGTGTGGGGAAGGAAGTGCTAGAGTATTTAGGCAAAGAAGGATAACTGGAGTTGGGGCTCCATCTGTGAGGGTTTGGGAAAGCCAATGTCCATGTTGGTCAGGTCTTTAAAATGCAGCTGCAGTGAGTGACCTCTCATTCATGCTCTGTATCTGTACTGGCTCGTTTTATGTGTCAACTTGACACAGGCTGGAGTTATCACAGAAAAAGGAGCATCAGTTGTGGAAATACCTTCATGATATCGAGCTATAAGGCATTTTCTCAACTAGTGACCAAGTGGGGAGGACCCAGCCCATTATGGGTGGTGCCGTCCCTGGGCTGGTGGTCTTGAGTTCTATAAGAGAGCAAGCTGAGAGAGTCAGGAGAAGTAAGCCAGCTTCCTGACCTGCTTGAGTTCCAGTCCTGACTTCCTTTGATGATGAAACAGAAATATGGAAATAAGCTGAATAAACCCTTTCCTCCCCAATTTGCTTCTTAGTCATGATGTTTGTGCAGGAATAGAAACCCTAAGATGGTATCTAATCCCAAGAAACTTCATTGGTTTTCCAGGATGAACTTTGGTGGAATTGTCCTTTGATTTGCTGTTGGGAACCTTATGAAGAAGTAGACCAAAACAAGTTTTTTCATTGCACATTTAAGTAACTGGATATAAATATATACATATAATGTGTACTATATGTATATGTTCATATGTTTATATGAACATCTACAATAAACAGATTATTAGTTAAATTTTAAATTACTTTTTGAGGGGAGGTTTCAAGTTCTCCCTCTGTAGCCCAGGCCAGCCTAGAACTCATAATCTTTCTGTTTCTCCCATGCTCTCTTATTGTTAATCCCAAATATCTGAGGAGAAAGACATCCAACAGAAAGCATCAGGGCCAAATTAATTAAAGCAAGCTTTTAAAATTCAAGTTTATGGGCTGCCTTCCCCTAAGGTAGAATTTAAGAAGTCAGGTGAATATGAGGAGGACAAGGTTTTTATAACTCAGGGGTAGGAGGTTGCAGGCAAAATAAGCCAGGTACCAGGAGCAGCATGTGAGCATGACAAGTTAGACAAAAACAACCCCCTGAAACAAAAACATGAGTGCAAGGTGGGCATAGCAACGATAGTCATAGCAACCTTTGAAGCTACCATAGGGTTGCAAGATGCTTATAAACAACTTTTTGAAACAAGGACATGGTTGCCCTTCCCTGGAACAGGTACTGCAGAATCATTTGTAGTTGAGGTTACAGGTGGGACCTAGCCCAGTCCTTGAGAAACAGGTTTAATCATAAAGAAGATCGGGCCTAGCTTGCCTTTACTTTAAGATGGTTCTTTGCCTCTTTCAAGTCTATCATGGAAGCAGGATGATTCACCAATATAATTCCTGGCTTCAAAAGTAAGTAATATGATTTCAAAAGGTCTGACAGGGATTTTAAAGCTAACAGAGCAGAATACAGGCCTTACTTAGAAGGCCTACTTTGTAAGAGTGTGTATGTGTATGTGTATGTGCAAAGTTAGTGAAGACAAGCTGAGTCACCCAACTAAGAAAACCTCACTAGTTGTCCACTAATCATAAAGTGAAGAGAAACGTTAGTTGGGCCATTTCCTATATGCCATTAAGGCATAAATCTGGAGCCTGGGCATGAAGGCTCAGAACTTAGGAAGTGGACACAGGACGATCTGAAAGTCAAGTTCATTCTAAGCTACATAGAAATTGAGAGGTCACATTAAACTCTGTCTCAGAAAAACTAAAACTACTTTTGGTTTTCTTTGGATGTTTCTAAATGGCAGTCTGAATATTACCTTCATTAAAATACCCTACAGCTTTGTTCAGGCTCTTAGCTCTCAGTTATCAAACACTTGTTAAAAAAAAAGGGTGAATTCTTATGTGCTTTAGTGTAGCTTGGACTAAAGAGAATGGATATTGAATCCTGCCCCTTTTCTTTACATTGGCCCCTATTAAAGATCAAAAGATAAGGCTCTCAGATCCCACAGAAAGTGCTGGAACCTGTAGCAAATTTGGGACCTCAGTGAGTTTATTTTAAAGGGGTTTTACAAATTTATTAGAATTTTCATTTATGTGTGTGAGGGTGCATATGCAATGGCTGGCATGTATAAGTCAGAGGACAATTTGCGGGATTTCTCTTTCTTCTTCTACCATGGGGCTCACAGGGGTCGAATTCAGCTGTAATATTTGGCCGCAAGCACTTTCACTTTCTAAGCCATCTAACAGGCCCCAAAGTGGGTGTGTGACTCGAGATGACCGCGTGGACCAGTCGCTTCCAACAGGGGGCGCTGCCCCCTCCCCGTAAAGCGCCCACCCGCGGAGGCGCGCACGCGAGGCCTCCCACCGCGCCTGCGCTGAGTGTGGACGCCAGATTATCCTTTACCCGACGCCCAGCTGTCGCGGCCCGAGTGAAAATTGCGTGACACGCAGAGAGCGTGGCGGCCATCTTCGTCTTCTGGGCGCGTCAGCTGAGCGGCTTGGGGCCGAAGACAAGCGCCGCGCAAGCGCACCCACGACGGCCCCAGGTAACTCCCATCTGACGGGAGAGGCGTCGCCGCCGCCGGAAGTTTGGTGTTTGTGCCGCGGGGCGGCGACGGCCGCTGCAGAAGCAGCTGAGTGTCTCCGGGTACCCGGATGTGAGGCGACCTGTGGGCTGCAGGAGGACCCCGGGCCGCGCAGCAGGAAGGTACGTGAGCACCCCCCCACAGTCCTGCGTCTTCGCCACCCTCTCCCAGCCCTGGCGGAGAGCGGACCGCTGTTCTTCCCTCCCGTCCTCAGTGCCGCCCACCTCTTCCTCGTGTGCCCCGGCTTCTGGTACCCCCCAGGAACCAGCTGGGCGGTTCGCAGACGCTGGCGCCCGGGGTGGGCGGCTGCGCGTCACCTGCCGCTGCTGGCCGGCTGTCATAGTTAGTGAGGAGCTGGGTTTCTCGGACGGCTGGAGGTGGCGCACAGCTATGGCGATTGCAAACAGCCTGCGCTCTGACCCGCAGGTAGCCGGGGCCTGGTCCCCGCCTCCGCCTCTCTCCTTCCGTCTGTCTTCCTTCCGCCGTCTCTCCCCTGCCTCCCGCAGTAGCCAGGCTGCGGCCCCTGAGCCTCCTGCTGACCCGCCCTGAAGCCCTAAGGCCCAGCAACGTGCGGGGCGGAATGTGGGTGATCCCGGCTCCTGGTCTTCATCTTGGGAGGGGAGCGATGTCCGGCTTCCCCATTTAACGAAATAATGCAGGCTCGAGATGGGAACTGGAGGACAGGTAGAAATAGATCCTTTGAGGGCTCCGGGGAAGTTTCGTATCGGTAGGGAGATACGAGCGGAAGTGAATTGGGTCTTAGATTATAGCAAGCTTTTTATTCTGCAGAAGTAGAGTTGCATGTCTGTGTCACCAAAAGTCCGAAAATCAGATCTCCGCACTCTGCGACTAAGTGGAGCCTTGTGAAAATTAGACCCGTACAGAATTTTGTCATGGGTGGTGGTAGGCGGGGGAGTAGGAAATACAGGAAGATGGAAGAAGTCAGCTGAAATGAGTTTCTTGTAGGAAGAAGCAAAGGCAGCTTATAATACCTAAGTGGTATTACAAATTACAAAACAGTTTTTCCGCTTTTCAGAGACTCACCTTGTAATCCAGGCTGCCCTGGAACTCAGATCCACCTGCCTCCTAGAATTGGGATTAATGGCTAGTGCCGCTAATGCACGGCACAGAACTGTATCTTACTTAGTAAAATATAAGATGTGACTTCTCCCCCAATCTAAACAGTTTTTGAAAAGTAGTAATGAGGGGCCGAGACCGACAAGCCAAGTTTGATCTCTGATCATGTGGAAGGAGAGAACGGACTTGAAGGCTCGGGGGTCTGCAATATACATACACATAAATAAGTAAATATAGGAATGGACCACGTGGTAGGGTTCTGTTTATATTGCTCAACATGAACAAAGCCCTAGGTTCAGTCTCTAGGACCAAAAATTAGGTTTCAGTTGTGTTAGTTAAGACTTCAGTGAACTAAGCTGTATTTGGTTTCTGATTGTGTTTTACATAGGGTACTAACATGAATTTTGTTTCTTAATTTGAAAAAAACTAAAATTTTCACTGAGACTTTCATGAACAAAACAGAATGAAAGTGCTTAATTTGGAAGCTACCAATTCAGATCTTTAGCATCTGAGGAACCAAAATTGTAGACACACTGTCCCTCTTTTTGAAAGACACACTATTACTCTAAGGCCAGGGCATTAGAATTATAGTTCTTTGGACAAAATTGTTCTGGCTTTTTAACTTTTAAGCACCATATTGTTTTACCTTGTTCAGTTTCTGTTGTTTGTTTTCTTTCTTTTTTTTTTTTGAGACAGGGTTTGTGTAGACTAGGCTGGCCTTGAACTGTGAGATCCTCCTGCCTTGGCCTCCTGAGCACCGTGATGAAAGGCATGTGCCACCACACCCGGCAGCAATATGATTTTGTGATGAACAAAAATTTGCAAGTTGATTAGCATGTTATATAGTTATTTCATTATTATATTTTCAAACATTTGATAGATTTCTTGCATATTTACTTCTTACACTTTACTATTCCCCTGCCACTCGTTCTCAACTAGTCCCCTTTTATTGTCATGACATGGGGTGAGGGTGGGGATACCAGTGAGTTTAGTTAGGGTATTTTATGGGATCACAACTTAAAAGAGTGCTTAGACTCAGAAGAAAATGTCTCTCCCTTCACCAGCCATTAACTAACTGCCTGTATGTAGATCTTCAGGGAAGGATGAGGCCTCTTGAATATTCCCCTATTGCCCTCAAGTTTATTTTATTTTATTATTAATATCTGTACCATGCAAGGGTTTTGCACCTCCATTTAAATTGATAAATTATGCTTCATAGAAAGGACACTAAAGGTGAATACAATTAACTCCCTTTCCCAGATGGTCTTTTTTTTGACTTGGTAAAAAATCAAAACTCAAGAGTTGATTATATTTGCTCTAAAAAATGAAAGTGACTAGGGTTGCATAATTCAAAATAATGTTTTCGGGTTGGGGATTTAGCTCAGTAGTAGAGCACTTGCCTAGCAAGCACAAGGCCCTGGGTTCAGTCCCCAGCTCCGAAAAAAAAAAAAGAAAAGAAAAAAAACAAAAAAAACCCAAAAAAACAAAATAATGTTTTCTTATAATAATTGAGTATTTTTCCCATGACTTTTATTAGGAGATTATGCTTTCCAGAGTTCATTGAATAAGCTTTACTGATAGTAATAAATTTAGATAATAGACACTAATTACTAATACCATAGGTTAATTCATTAAATAATTTTGTTTTGAAGTCTAGGCTTTTCTTGCATATGTACATGAATCAGTGAAAATTCTTTGGTTGTATATTTACTAAAATTTTGTTTTACTACTATAATTCTAGTTGGTAGCAAAGGATTGTTCTCACTCATGATTTGCTTTTTTTTTTTTACCATTTGATGGTTTTATTTATTTATTTATTTATTTATTTTTTTTTTATGGATTTTTTTTTTGGGGGGGGTTCTTTTTTTCGGAGCTGGGGACCGAACCCAGGGCCTTGCGCTTCCTAGGCAAGCGCTCTACCACTGAGCTAAATCCCCAACCCCGATGGTTTTATTTATATAATGAATTTTAGTCATATTCACCTCTCATTCTCCCCCTCTTTCATTGACACTCTTCTCAGAGTCCCCCTTCTACTTTTCTGTCTGTGTTTGTGTGTGGCCTCTATGAATTTCATTAAAGTTTGTTGACTTAGAGGGGTTGGGGATTTATTCTGTGGAGCAAGGACAACTTATAGTGTCTTTTCTGCTTGGGAGAGGGTGGCAGCTATAATGCTTGGTGGTATGAATGTTTGAAGATAGCCAGATTCATTCTGATCCTGTAGGGGAAACCTCAAGGAGTAAATAAAAATAAGATAATGTAAAGGGTTTCTCCCTCTTAGTGTTTTAAAGATAAGGTCTCCTGTAGCTCAGATTGGCCTTAAAGTACAACTGCTTTCACCTCTCAAGTGGTGAGAAAGGCATCATGGCATCCCTGTGTTCTCCCCAACCCCTCTTCTCTTAGCAGTGACTGGGTCTCACTCCATGGTCCTGGTTGGCTTCTCTCTCTGGAGTACTATGTATGAAAGACAACAACTGGCCTTTTCTTTTTCTTCTTCTTCTCCACTACCTCCTTTTCCTCTTCCTCCCCCTCATGTGCCCCCTCCTATTTCATAGGTTCTATTTCATGTGTGACTCAGGCCTCTCAAATGCTGGGATTACAGGTGTGTGCCATCATTTGTGGCTAATATTCTCCTGGTTTCAAAATCCCTTCATCCTCTTAAAAATTATGTGTGATTCTAAACAGCTCTTTTTTTTTTTTTTTTTGTTTGCTTGTATTTTCGAGACAGGGTTTCTCTGTGTAGCTTTGACTGCCCTGGAACTCTGTAAACCAGGCTGGCCTTGAACTCAGAGATCTGCCTGCTTCTGCCTCGAAAGTTCTGGAATGAAAGACATTCACCACCATTATCTGGCTCTTCTGTAGGATTTTAAATAGCTTTTGCCAATACTGTTATATGTGTTATAGTTATTTTGTTATAGATAAGTATATTCATTCAAATGTATAGTAATGCCTGAATTAAAAGTTAATATAAGGAGCTAGAGAGATGGCTGAGTGGTTAAAAACACTTGTTGCATGCTCTTGCAAAGGACCTTGGTTCAGTTCCCAGCATCCACATGGTGGCTCACAGCAATCCCTAACTAGTTGCAGGGAATCTGATACCCCCTTCTGAACTCATGGACACCAGAGATACACATGGGGGATGGAGATACATAACATACAGGCAAACACTCATACACATTCAAAGCAGTTAGTATAAATAGCATCTTTAATGATACACAGCAGGACTCCAAATTATTTTGCTACAGAATGGCAGTTGTAATCACCTTAGTGTTTGACTTAGCAGAATACAACTGTATTGTCCTGTGAGCTTCTGTATCCACTTCAGGTAGCAATTTCTGGTTGACATTTATGAAGAAAATCCAGTTTCACACCAATATATTGAGAGAGATTTTAATAATTTTAGATAAAAGTCCCAGACTTTCTAAACTCTTTATACTCATTAATCATTGTCTCTTTTATACTTGGTTTTTTTGTTTTTGTTTTTTTCTTTTTTCTTTTTTTCGGAGCTGGGGACCGAACCCAGGGCCTTGCAATTGCTAGGCAAGTGCTCTACCACTGAGCTAAATCCACAACCCTATACTTTTTTTTTAACTTTATTTTTTATTTTTGTCTCTTTTTAGTGAGGTGTTACTCTGTTGCTCAGGCTGGCTTAGCCTTGAATTCTTGGGCTCGAAGGGATCCTTTTGCCTCAGTTTCCTTGGGTAGGGAAACTTGAAGTTTTTTATTTTTAATTATTTATTGTCTTTTTATCTTTTGTTGTGCTTATTTGGAACCCAAGACCTTGTACATGTCTGGCAAGTGGTTTTCTACTGAGTTCCATTTCAGGACTAGTGTGTTTTCTCTGTGTTGTGTGTATAGCCTGTTGATTTATAATCATCTTCAAAAAAATTTTACTTAGCAGTTTATGTACTTGCTATTTCTAAAGGCTTTCAAAATTCTATTTTGGAAACCCAGTGTACACACCTGTAAACGTAACACTTGGGAGGCAGAGGCAAGGAAGCATGAAGGTCAGTCTAGTTACATAGCAACTTTATCTAAAAAAAAATCTGACTTGGCATTGCTACTGTTTTTTTTCTTCAGTATTTTGGAACTATTTTGGGTATTTTTGCTTAAATAAATGTTATATTTGTTTGCCGTTGCTGTGATTAAGTTCTCTTAATTTTTTATGAATTACTAAAATTTTTTTTTCTTTTTTGAAGCAGAGTTTCTCTGTGTAGGCCTAGCTATCCTGGAACTCACTCTGTAGACCAGGCTGGCTTCAAACTCCACAGAGACCAGCCTGTTGCCTCTCAACTGCTGGGATTAAAGGCGGGTGCCATCACCCCCCACTCTCCACCCCCTTCTAGTTACTAAATACCTAAGCTTAGTGAGTGAGTGGAGAAAGGGCAGAGTATCATGAGTTGATTGACAGTTGTTTAAGTTGACATTATGTATGATACCAGAAAGTTTTGTCAATGTAGCTCTGCGGTAGTGTCTGTTTAGCATGCATGAGGCTCACATTTTTTGGTATTTTTTGGTAGGTGCACACGCACGCACATGATGATTATGTAGGTATGGAGTGAATTTTCTTGAGACTTCCACTTTTAATGTGGGTTTCAAGCAGCTAGGCTTTTGTGGCAAATATATTTACCTGCTGAACCATCTTGACAGCCCTTGGGGGCATTTTTGAACATGAAAGAATCTTAAATTATAAGAGTTCATTGGCAAGTTACACAGATTCTTTTTTTTTTTTTTTTTTAAAGATTTATTTATTACATATAAGTACACTGTAGCTGTCTTCAGACACACCAGAAGAGGGCATCAGATCTCATTACAGATGGTTGTGAGCCACCATGTGGTTGCTGGGATTTGAACTCAGGACCTCTGGAAGAGCAGCCAGTGCTCTTAACCGCTGAGCCATCTCTCCAGCCCCGTTACACAGATTCAAATAAAGAAGAGATGACTGCAGTACTAACAGAAAGACAGAAACTACTGAACGTTCTGCTTTATCCGAAAGACAACAGCCGGTATAAACCTGAATGGACTTCAGGAAGCACAGGGTTGTGGAGTACTATAGTACAACTCTGGGAATTGGCTTACCTTGTTCAATTCCTCAAATAGTTGGTGTTTTATAATTGTTAATCTTTTTTGTCTCAATTAGGTGAATTTGCCTCTCTGACATTTGACAGTATCTGGACATTTTGACAATACTGGGAAAAGGGAGGCTGTTGGCATTTAGTGGGTATAGGCCAGGGAGACTGCTTCTGAACACCCTCTATTCATACAGACAGCTCTTCACAACAGGGCCTTTATCTAGTCTAAAAATGTTAATAGTGACCGACTTGATAAACACGGAGAGCGAGTGAGCAAGCGAGTGCCATGTTGTATGTATGGAGGTCAGGGAAATCAGTTCTCTAGTTCCACTATGTGGCTTTTGGGATCAAAGTGAGGTCAGGCCTTAGGCTTGGTATCAAATGCCTTGTGTGTATGTAATAAAACATTTAAGTAGCTATGTAATGTAAAGTAACCTTTTCTCATACTCCCAACACTGGTCCATAGTTTGTTTTCCCAGAAGTTAGCCATCACTACTGCTTTTTCTACAGTCACTATGTACGTAAACGTGGTTCTGTGTGTTTCTTCCTCCCTTTAACTGCATGATGTTCACCCCAGTTTACCTTGCCTTTTGGTTTAATTATGTTTCTCGGCTGTTGGAGCCTGTCAGTTTTAGCTTAGTTGTTGAATAGCTTTATCAGTATATTCACTTATTTTTTTGAATTTGATTTTCTGAAAAAAATTAAATTTTATGCATTTTAATAAGTCATTTGTGGAAATCAACAAGATAAAGAACATTTCCATTATCCCTCAAATTACATAATTTCTCCCTAACATTTACCTCTTGGCAGTAATTCATCTGCTTTCTGACTGTACAAAACTTGATTTTTCTATAATTTCATGAAGAGTAGACTCTTAAAATATGTTTGTGTATAGCTTCTGCTACTCAGCATGATTATTATGCTCCTTTTGTTTACTGGGTGGTTGTCTACAGTAGTGATACACAACTTTTGTCTCCCCCACATGACTTCTGGGTTGTTTCTCAGGTACTTTGGTGGTGGTTTCAGATTTTGGATATGGTACATGAAGCTATTTTGAAGATTTTTGAAACAGTCTTTATTGTGAACTCATGTGGAATGTTAAGGATCTTCCTGCCTAAGCTTTGTTAGCATAATGAAGATTTTCTTTCTTTCCTCCTCTTCCTCCTCCTCTTCCTCCTTTCAAATAACTTTACATTTAGGTCTTTGACCAACCTGAAATTACTTTTGTGAGTGGTCTGAGGGAATAAGATGGTGATGGTGATGATGGTGACGACGACGATGTTCTTGTTCTCATTTTCCTGCTTCTACTGCTGCTTCTTGTCTGTCCAGTGTTAGCACTGTTTGTTGAAGACTCGTTTCCATTGGTTTGTTCTATTGAAAATAGATCCAATCCTAGTGTAGTGGCATAGGCCTGTAATCACAACTCTTAGAAAGTTGAGGCAGGGTTGATGAGCTCAGGGCAGCTTTATAGTGAGACCCTGTTGGAGGGGTGAGAATGAAATGTGTGTGGATCTGCTTGTTCATTCTCTGTTTTTCTTTTTTTTCCAAGACAAAGTTTCTTTGTGTATCCATGTCTATCCTGTCACTCACTCTGAGAGATCCCACCTGCCTCTGCCCTCTTATGCTTGGATTAAAAGTGTGTGCCACCATTGCCTGGCTCCAGTCTCTCTCTTTTTTCCCTGTGTCCCTGACAGTGTAACATTGATTTATAGTAAGCTTGGGAATGTGTTGTCAATGTTTCCGTTTGTGTGTATGTGTTTGTATAGAGGACAGTACTGGAGATTGAATTGAGGATCTCACATACACGCTAGGCAGGTACGACTTTGCCTTTTTATTTTTAAAAATATTTATTTTTATGTGTATGGGTGTTTACTTGTGTATATGTATGTGTGCTGTGTATGTGTCTGGTGTCCATGGAGGCCAGAAGAGAGTATAAGGGCTCCTGACACTAGAGTCACAGGTGGTTTCAAGTAGTCTAGTAGATGCTGGGAACTGAACAGGTCTTCTGCAAGAGTAGCAAATGCTCTTTACTGCTGAACCAACGTTCCAGCTCTAAGTGAGTGTCTCCCTCTCCCACTTTCTCTTGGCTTTTTGAGACATGGTTTCTCTGTGTAGCCCTGGCTGTCTTGGAACTCCTATGCCATATATATATATATATATATATATATATATATATGTATATGTATATATATATGTATATGTATATATATATGTATATATATATACATACATACATACACACACATATATATATATATTCCTTTATCTTCTCATTTTTTTCTTCATCCCCTCTCCCCTCCTTTCCCTGTGAAATTAGATAGGAAAGAAAGATACAGGAAAGAAAAAGGAAGAGAAAAAGAGATCCCTGAATCCAGCTCCCATACTTTGCTTCCTCTCTGACCAGGACCTTTAATAACTTAACCCTCCTTTAAATAACAAACATCCATCACCCAGTGAATGACCAAAAACACCCACCCCATCTCTTAGGAATGGGGCATTGTTCTTTAAAATTGTTTCCTGTTGTCTGGGAACATCATCTCCCTTTGGGGGCCCTAAGAAAATTGGGATATTGGCCAGTCTTAAGAAAGCCAGTTGCAGCATTTGCTAAGTTCTTTGTGGTATGAAAGCAGGGCCTGACTGAAGTCCTGACTGAAACAGTCCGAGAGGCCAGGACAAATGGGCTTTTTAGCCATTTTGTAAGTTTGATGAAATGGCTATTGAGGCAGTCTGAGGTTGGATGAAGCAGAATGCTGTTATGCCTTAGCGTCTTAGCATCCTCAAAGATGAATTTTGCCAGGGCTGTTTTAACTTCAGTTGTGTCTGGTTGTTTTTCCTCTGTGAACATATAAACTTTCAAAAGTAATAACACTTCTGCCTTGTATGGAATGTGTGGTGTGTACAGTTCAGCTAAAGATGATTCTCTGCTCTTTGAACACGTAAGGCATCTGTCTTTCTTCAAGTTAGTTTGGACTGTAACCAAACTGTAATATAAATTTTCATTCATGCCATGTGAAAGGATGACATGATAAGTCATCTGTAGCCAACAAGATTTATTGGCTATGCTTAGTTGAAGTTCTGGCTTGAGACATTCATGTTTCAGTTTCAGAGTTGTTCCTATGTAAAGGGATCAGTACAATACGTTACCCACATTGTTGTTCTTTTTGGTTTCATCCTTTATGTGTGCAGCCTAGATCTTCAGGTGGCCTCCCTGGTCAAATCTAATCTTTATTAATTTGGATAAAATCTATAGCTTTTCTTCTCTTGGAACAAAGACAAAACCTCTTCCCCAAATGCAACACATTTCCTGCCTTTCATTCTGAAGTTAGGACATCCTTAAAATAGGTGGGCTGTTCTAATTTAGCACTTTCCCACAATCCAGTGTCTCTTAGCTACTGTTGTTTTTTGTTCATTAGCAATTTAAAAAATTTAAAGTCAATAAAGCACTATGTAATCTATGTCTGGGGTGGTCTCTGTTCTCCTTTTTTGTTTTTAAGCATCTTCTTTAATGTAAGGTTAGATCTCTATAATTGCTGTAGGACTGTGAGATGCGCCAGTGACATGTTTCATGCCATAATGTCTAGAGTACTGCTATATTCTAGTGAATACGCGTGCCAAAGCACCATTAGCTTCAGTCTATAAAGGCATTTCCAAGATCTGAGAATCAGAGTTTACAGAATTCAAGACAGAAGTTCTTTGGAATTCTGAACTGTATTAACTGTATATTAACATATGTACATATTTAAAAATTTTAAAACTCTACAAAATGAAACATATAAGCTGTTGCATAACATTGTTTTAAGGTGACTTCATTGAACAGAATCTGTATTTTATTTTACTTATTTATTTTTTTCCGGAGCTGGGGACCGAACCCAGGGCCTTGCACTTGCTAGGCAACGCTCTACCACTGAGCTAAATTCCCAACCCCCAGAATCTGTATTTTTTTTTTTTTTTTTGGTTCTTTTTTTCGGAGCTGGGGACCGAACCCAGGGCCTTGCACTTCCTAGGTAAGTGCTCTACCACTGAGCTAAATCCCCAGCCCCCAGAATCTGTATTTTTAACTCAGTATATTGTATCTCTATGGGTTGCCGTTTTAATTTTTCAAGCCTTTGTAGATTTTTCTCACCTCTATCTAATTCCCTTAGCAAGGCTGGGAAAATCATTTCAGGTTTTATAACAGATAGAGACTGCCTATTTGCATTCTTGTTACATGGTGGTGCTTTAGATTTTGGATTGAAATTTTTGAAATTCCTGGTTCAAAGAATTGTATACATTTTGTTCTATTGTTTGCAACTTGGCAAGAATTTTTTTTTTTCAGTCCCTTATCTAAGTCTGCCTTCAAAAGGATATTTAGTGGTAATTTTGGCTATACTGCTTTGACTCCTGGTGGGTCAAGTTCCCAGCTATCCCTTTGACTACCGGTGGGTCCAGTTCCTAGCCATTCACCAGAGCCCTCTGCATTCTCGAATGAAAGACCACGCACACATGCCAGTTGATTTTAAATGCCTTGACTAGCTCAAAGACTGGACAGTTCTAATCCTCCCCGAAGCTAGCACACATTTCTCTCCTGTAAACCTGGCTTAACACCACCCTCTAATTCTATATTTTATCTTTATTGCCCTGGCTCCTTCTGGGCGGCTCCCTAGTCTTTACTGCCCAAGACACTCTCCAGGGAGGGGGAGGAAGCATTTCTTCTCGCCTACATTTAGGATGGTCTTCCTTTTGTAGCTCTAAATCTGCTCTATCTCCCTCCTAATTATGGCAACTCTCTCTCTCCTTCCTTTCTCCCAGTTTCTAGCCCGCACAAATCTAAAGGTTCCACCTCAGTCTATCTGCCCAGCCATTGGTTGTTGGCTCTTTATTGATTGATCAAAAACCAATTGGGAACAAGGACCTTCAGTGTTCGGAAGGATTTTAGGAGCTAGATTAATTCAAAGCATTAGAACCAATCCCTAACAAGGAAGGATATATAAAATTGTAATTGTTACTGAAAAAATAGTTACTCATGTGTTGAATAAATGAAATAAAATCATATGGGATCCAGATGCATTGTCATTGTTTATCTCTCCATTTTTTAACACAGAAAATATTTTTCTTCAGAGACTTTCTCCGTATGACTTTTTTTTAACACTTTATTTATTATATATAAGTATACTGTAGCTGTCTTCAGGGACACCAGAAGAGGGCATCAGATCTCATTACAGATGGTTGGTTGTGAGACACCATGTGGTTGCTGGTATTTGAACTCAGGACCTCTGGAAGAGTAGTCATTTGCTCTTAACCACTGAGCCATCTCCACCTCATGTATGGTTTTTCTATATTCAGTTTCTCTCTTCAGCATTTAGCACATTTTCAAAGATACTTAACTTGGTCAGAAGCTTTTGTCTGGGTTTGGATTTCTTCTGAGGGTTGTCTCTGGTGCTCCTTCTGCTGTTCAGTTAGCACCTGGTGTTGGCAGCTGGCTCTTCCCCAGGCCCCTGCAGCTTGGTCCAGCAGGCTGCCTCACTAGTTCTGCCTTGTGTTGGTCATGGTTAGACTTTTCTCCCACCACAGCTCAGCTTCAGGTTTTCATCCATACTACAATGGGCTGGGCCAGTGGTGACCAGACTGAGGATGCAGTGGGCTGGGATTGGGCTGCTGTTTTTTCTATGTGCTGTGGCTTGAATAGCACCTTATGCTGAGCTGACAGAGCACTGGCTTTCTAGAGCTGAGTGTTCACCTAGGGCCGTGCCCTGAGGTTCTGTTCCTTCATAACCATTACTCACAGGCCTCTACTCTCTACAGGACTTAAGCTGTTCTATTCTCACAGAGCAGCCTGCCCACCCCAACAGAGCAATGTGCTCAGACTGTACCTGCCTTCAAATGTATGAGAAGAGGGCATCGGATTCCATTATAGATGGTTGTGAGTCACCATGTGGTTATTTGGAATTGAATTCAGAACCTCTGGAAGAGCAGTTGGTGCTCTTAATGGCGGAGCCATATCTCCAGCCCAACCTTGGATTTTTGAGCTTCCTGTTTCCACTTCTCAATTCTAATGCATATACCACCAAGATGCGTACATCTTTAGAAAAAAAAGTTTTAAACTGGCATGGTGATGTACACCTTTAATCCCAGGATTCCTGAGGTAGTTAACTGTGAGTTCCTAGTTAACCAGAATTACTTGGTGTGGTGATTTGAATAAGAATGGTCCCCAGGGGCTTATAATGGATACCCAATGGGAAGCAGAGCTCTGATAGGATTATAAGGATTATGAGGTATGTCCTTGATAGAGTAGGTGTGTCACTGGGGGTGAATCTTGAAGTTTCAAGAACCCATTCTAAGGCAGTCTGTCTTTGCCAGAGAATCAGGATGTAGCTCTCAGCTACTGCTCTAGCACCTGCCTATATGCAGCCATACTCCCTGCCATGAGGATAATAGACTAAGCCTCTGAAAATATAAGCAAGCCCCAGTATAAATTCTACCTTTTGTAAGAGTTGTTTTGTTCATGTGTCACTTCAAAGCAGTTGAACAATGATTACAACACATGGTGAGACTGTCTAAAATAATATAATATAAATTTATTTATATTAAAATAATGAATTGAAAATAAAACTTAAAGTTAGGCTGTCACTTTATTTTATTCTATAATTGTCATCAATGATATAGTCAATGTTATGGTGATATTTATTGGTGTAGTTAGTCTATGTTGTAGACTTTGATTTTTTCAAACCCTATTTTAATATGAATTCTTATTTTAACCTCCTTTCTAGCCCACCAGAGGTAGTAGACAAGAAGGGTTATTAGGATACTGGGTAAGTGGACCTGTTTGAAATTGTTCTTTGAAGTAGATCTAATCTTCACTGTCGGGAAAACAGCAGTTCAGTTCACAGGAATCAGCAGCAGCAGTTTGATGCACTCAGAAACACTTCATGCTTATTACCAGCACTCCAGTTCAGCAGTGTCAGGATAGCAAACATGAGTCAGCCGTGGTTGCATGACCTAACAGAAATAGCCAGGCCTCTGCTGAATTGGCACGTTAGCAGGGGTGGCCAGGACCAGTAGGGATGCCAGTAAAAGTTCTCTACTGTGCCTCTCATTGAAGCAAAGCATCGAAGATCAGTGAAGATGAAGATGCAAGACCAGGGTCAAAGTGTTGCAGAGCTAGCTGTGCATGCCGCCTCACCACTGTGGAGTCCTGTTCATACTCCCTCCAAACATCACTGTCCTCCCTCAGTCTTCCTGTCTTAGCAGAACTACACATGAGTCTGTATCAGTTGACATCAACCTTTTTTTTTTTTTTTTTGGTATTTTTCTCTATGGGGCCGCAAAAACTGGAGCTCAGCAACACAACGTAAGGCAAACGAATACATGTGTGTCTTTAGAGAAGAACCCATCATGCTTCCTTTCATGTGTGTTTGCTTTAGCAAAACATCCTTTCACTCGTGTTGGCTTCAGCAGAACATCATTTGACATAACTGACTTTCCAAAGAATCCAGAAGTTTCCACTTCACTATGTTGATATGGTATTGAAACTAATGTGATTTTATGCTTCTATGCATTTATGTAGGTATATTTGTAAATTCCTAGAAATAAAATTCTTTGTAATCTGCTATTTATTTTTGTCTCTATGTATATCTGTATACATGTTTATATGTGTATGGGCATGTATATGTGGATACCAGGGGTATTTTCCCCCTTCTTTTTAGAGACAAGGTCTTACCAAGTAGCCCTAGGTAGCCTGGAACTAGCTATGTGTAGATCAGGATGGCCTTGAATTTTCAGTGCTCAGTCTGCTTCTTTCCAAGTGCTAGGATTAAAGGCATATGTAGCCATGTCTGACCATACTTTTTGTTGACCTATCTGAAAATATCTTTGTTAACTCTTTAGGTAAAATGTACTTAAAGCATAATTTTCTTTCAGCATTTTGAAGGATTTTGCGTTTTCTTGCTTGTAATGTTGACATCAAAACAGTTAATTGTAATTCTGATTATTGTTGTTGTTGTTAGTTTTTCAAGACAGGGACTTGTATTGCTCTGGCTGGTCTGCAACTCACTTTGTAGACCAAGCAGCCTTGAACTCAGAGATCCGCCTGCTTGTGCCTCCTGAGTGCTGATATTAAAAGGATACACTAACCATGCCTGGCTTCTATGGGTGGTTCTTTAGTGGGTTTATGTAACTACTTTATTTTTTTAAGAATTATTTAGTCATTTTAAATTCATGTACATGTGAGCATGTGTGCACATATTTTAAGGTCAGAGAACATTGGATCCTCTTGACCTGGACTTAGAGATGGTTGTGAGCTACCTGGTGTGGATGCTGGAAACCAAACCTGGGTTTTTTGCGAGAGCAATAAGTACTCTTAGCCATTGGGTCATCTTAACCATTGCCTTTAGTCCTTTCATTTTAATATTCTATTTCTGTTTGTTAATTTATTATTTGAGACAGTTTCCTGTAAACAGAGGATGGCCTTGATCATCCTGCCTTCATTTCCCAAGTACTGAGACAAGTACAGATTTGATTTTATGAGGTGATGGAGATCAAAGTCCTGCAGGGTTTTTTGTACATTCTAAGCAATCACTCTACCAAATGATCTGTATTTTTAGCTCTTAATTTTTTATTTTACTTTATTTGCTATTTCAGTATTTTTCATCTAGCTCATAGATTTTCTTACCCTTTACCTACTCAATGTTTTAATTAAGCTAGCTTTAGTTATGTGATTAATACATATATGTATGTAGGTTTTCTTCATATAATTTTGTTAGTTTAATCCATTTTGTCGCATGTCGCTTTTTGCTACCCTGCCTTAACTGTGTGAATGGGCCCCTGCTACCAGCCCCCTCCCAGCTTCCCTTGAGTCCATGGATAAAAGACACAAGGCACACAGTTGTTCAATTTCAACTTGCCTTCTTGGCACAATTCCTGGGTGCTACTATCCCGCTTAGAAAAAATATACCCTTATCATTACTTTTAGCTCCACACCTCCCATCTGCCCTAAACTTTAGTGCCTAGTCCCATCTAGCCCCTGCTAAACGCCACTGACCACTTGCCTGTAGGTGGTCTATGTGGCCACTCTGTTTTGAGATCTCATATGGTTCTTTAACCCTTCTCCATCAGAGGCATGGTGGAACCTGTCTCTTTTGTGTCTTCCCCCTTTTCCTCCAGGGACCCAGAAGTCCCACCTATACCTTCCATCCAGCAATTGGCCCATGGCTTTCTTTACTGACAGATCAAGAAGCAATTGGGGAACAGGACCTTAGTATCATTAGCGTCCCCACACCATTTAATGTTTACATTGTGAATTTTTTTTTTTTTGTATTTTAAAACTTTTTTTTCACAATATATAATGGATGTATATTCTAATAGATTTATGTACCAGAGTGTTACTTCAAGGTAGAAATCATGAAATTAAATGTTCTGTATAAAATGAGCTGTGGTGAGTTATTAGTCTAATGGTCAGAGTAGAATTGGGATTATAGGATGTTATTTGATTGATCAGAGATTAGTGGATGAGTACATTGTTATCTTTTTAAATATTTTAATTATTTTTTAGGTGCTGTATAATGTGTTAAGAAGAGGTTATAAGGAATGCTTTTATCAGATTTTCTTGAGTTATGGTGGCTGAAACATCATTTCTGTCTTGTGGGAAAAGAACTGTAAGTAAATCTCAGGGGAAAAGTTTTTTTAAAGTATTATTTATATATTTTTAATAAGATAAGATGTTATTGGAGACTATATTTAGGAAAGATGGCTCAGTGGTTTAGAATACTTGTTGCCCTTGCAGAGGACCTGGGTTCAATGTCTTGCACCTACACATTGACTCAATCATCTAAATCATGAGTACCTCCAGTTCCTAGATCCAACATCCCTTTCCGATCTCTGTGGGTACTAAGCATGCATGTGGTGCACATATATTCAGGTAAAATATTCTTGCACTTAAAATAAATCTAAGTTAATAGAAAAATATATTCGGGAGACTTAATTGTTATTCAAAAGAATATAGTCTAAAAGGAGGAGTTAAAATTTATTTAAATTGAGGTGTATTTCTGAATAGTATTATTGATCTGTTTTTTGGATTATATAAAACTTAATGTTTATTATCTTTTAATTTTTCAGAAATGGCAGCACAAAAGGAAATCTATATTAATAGAGTACTTTACTAAGCGAAGGAGAGTAAATAGAAGCCACAAACCAGCAAACTTGGCAAACAAGGAAAGAAACCTGTTAGCCATAAGACATGTTACAGATTCATCAACGTCCAGTAGCTGTAGACTTCAGAAGAAAAAACTTTTCAGAAATTTTGTCAAAGCAGACAGGTCAGTGATAAATAACTACTCTAGTAATAGGGTTAGGCCGGAAACTAATCGTAATTAAAACAAATTGGATCTGAATGAAGTTTTTTTTCATTAAAAAAATAAAAACTTCTGAAAATATTAAGTTAGAGTTTTCTTCAGATTTTCATTTCCCTATCCAGCAGAAAGCAAATATCTTTCAACATTCATGCTAGCTTTTCTCATGTCTTAGAAATTGCCAAGAGCAACCTTACTTGAAACAACCTGGTATTTTTGTTGGAAATGTACATCAGTATAAGTTAAAGTCTATTTTTAAAAGATCTACTCCTTAGTGATAATACTAAGTACTTAGCATCTGCATCTACCTGGACACAGTCCTCAACTCTTCAGAAAGAAAGACATTACTCAGGAATAATGTCCATTCAGGAGAAATCAAAAGAAAATTCCTCCAAAGTTATTAAAGAAAGTGAAGATGAGAATTTAGAACAAGAAATCGAAGGTTCTCAAAACAGCCTAGCAAAGAAATCAGGCTCCAAGGAAGCTGGAAAGTCAGCGGTTAGATTTTCCAACAAAAGTAAAGTAAATCAGTCTGAAATTGGAACACGAATGAGTACAAGGTCAGCATCATGTTCAGCTGATAAAAATGCTACTAACTCCATTAATAAAAATATGGTATCTGTGAAGGGACAATCACAAGAATCTTTAAAAAAGAAGAAATTATGTCAGGAAAAATTATCATTTGGAACCTTCAAAGGGAGTGAGCAACTTAACCGCAGATCACAAAGACTACAACAGTTAACGGAGTCTTTAACTAGGTCTTTGCGCAGTAGAGAGATTCAGGGTCAAATTCAAACAGTAAAACAGAATTTGCAACCAGCAAGAAGAGAACAGTGTAACAGTACTCAAAGTAAATGTAATAAAGTAAATCAAAAGCATGTGAAAAGAAAAGTGCTTGAAATAAAGTCTGATTGTAAGGAGGACAGACATTCAGTTACAAATGAAGTAATAAATTCTCCCAAAGGAAAGAAGCGCAAAGTACAGCATCAGACAACTTCTACTTGTAGTTCTCAGTGCATCCAAGGATCTGAAAAATGTCTCCAGAAGACTATTAGAAAAGAAGAAACAAAACCTGTGCCTGTAACTGCTGAGATTAGAAAACTAAAAACAGCTACATCAGTGGTCTCTAAAAGGAATGAACTGAGGAAATCAGCTCATACACAAGTGAGTGCTAGCACAAAGTTTCCCCAAATCCCACTGCCGTTAGTGCCTGAACACAGTGTTGACCATGAATTGGAGCAACCTGGAAAGAGCAAAAGAGGCAGCATTCTCCAACTTTGTGAAGAGATTGCTGGAGAAATTGAATCAGACACTGTAGAGGTAAAAAAGGAATCCTGTGTGGAAAGTGTAAAGGAGGAGAAGCCTGCAGAAGTAAAATTGGAAGAGACTGATGCTGAAAGACAAACACTCCATCAGAAAGAAACAAACCAGGACGTGCAGTGCAATCGTTTCTTTCCCAGTAGGAAAACAAAGCCTGTGAAATGTGTACTAAATGGAATAAATAGTTCAACTAAGAAGAACTCCAACTGGACTAAAATTAAACTCTCAAAATTTAACTCTGTGCATCAACATAAATTGGACTCTCAAGTGTCTCCTAAGTTGAGCTTATTACAAACTTTTTTGTCACCACCAGTTTTAGAAATGCCTCATCCAGTGTCTCAAAGCACGTTTTTAGAGATGAAACCGCATGGTACTGTAACTTGCCAACAAGATAAAATGAAAGGAATTAAATCTGAAGATGTTAAAATTAATAATATTGCAATTGAAATTAATAAAGCCACAAAAAGGGCTCCTGGAAATTGTAATTTGGATAATCATATTAAACCCTCTTCTGACTCATCATTGGATAATCAGATGAAACATTCTTGTGAGTCAGCACCAGATCAGGTAATCATCTTTATCATGTGTAGTAGAGGGGCCAGGTGCTTTCTATGCACTTATTTATTAAGTATTTGAAACACACCTTTTCTCAGTACTTTCTAAAATTGTTAACACGGCCTTACAGTGATGAAACTAAGCAACTGAGAAACTTTCACCTTTATGGTATGCTTCTCCCCCATTTGTATTTTATGGAAGGCATAACTGAAATGCTAGCCTTTAAATTTAACAATTTAACACACAGATGTAGGTTACTTTCTTCCTTTCTTTCTTTCTTTCTTTCTTTCTTTCTTTCTTTCTTTCTTTCTTTGGAGCTGGGGACTTTCTTCCCTTTTTTTTTTTTTTTTTTTGGTTCTTTTTTTCGGAGCTGGGGACCGAACCCAGGGCCTTGCGCTTCCTAGGCAAGCGCTCTACCACTGAGCTAAATCCCCAACCCCCTTTCTTCCTTTTTTTAATGAATTATAGCAACAGAAAGCGTATCTGTTAGTGGTTTAAAACCTAGAACTTAATGCCATGTGATGGCATGCACGCAGCCATAGGTGGCAGAGGCATGTGGCTGCACAGAAAAACCCTCCCTTGAAAAACAGTAAGTAAATCTAGAACTTAGAATTTGTGTGGGATGGGGATGTAGCTTGAGGGCAAACATGAGTCTTCTCCCCACTCCTACTCCCACCCCTCCCCCCAAAAGAAGAAAAACCCTAAGATTTATTTTAAATGAATGCTTTTTTGTTGATTTGTATGGCGATTTCTTACAGTTGGCAAGGGAAATTTCTAAAGGCATAAATCATTAGTTTACAAGAAGAACTATTAGTGTTACTATTTTTTTTTTAATTAGTGCTGAGGATCAAACCGAAGTGAGTCTTATATAAGCTTGGCAGTCCTTATTACCACTATATCTATAAAATTAGGAATTAATCAAAAAATAATTAAAAAACAACTCTATGTCTGCAATATCTAATGCTTACCATGAGAAATTATTTTTAATATTTATAAAAAAGGGTAAAGCTTTTCCTTTCTGTGGAATGCCGATTAAAAATTTCTCATGTGGATTCAGCCAGTGGTTTGGGGAGACGAACCTTCCACCTTAGACCATGGCCAAGTTCATCCATAACTTTTCGGAGAAGGCACCGTCGATGGTGGCCACTGCCATGACTTACTCAAAGCCTCTATTGGCCACATTTTGGCACTACGTCAAGGTTGAGCTGGTTCCCCCAACCCCTGGTGAAATCCCTACAGCTATTCAGAGTGTGAAAAATATAATTCACAGTGCCAAAGCTGGTGGCTTCAAACACCTTACAGTGAAGGAAGCCATGCTGAACGGTTTGGTGGCCACTGAGGTGTGGATGTGGCTTTACATCATAGGCAAACGTGGCATTGTTGGCTATGATATTTGAAGACCAATCTTTAACTTCTGATTTGAGTTCTTATATGAATGTTCTTGGACCATGTGTAATGAGATTGCTATCTGAATAAAATGATAGCTGTGGAAAAAAATTACTCATGTGTAGAATTAGGGTGCTCTCTATAATACAAGTGAATTTATAGTGTTTAATTTTATGAGAAAACTGAGAGCAGAATGTGAAATAAGTTATGTTTGGTGATATATTTTAGGGCTGGTATATAAATATTCTAATCTTTAGCACAGAGTTCCTCATAAACCATACCCTAATATCCTGAACGTTAGAAAAATCATATGAGCAAAAATGTCATTGTTAGTAGATATAAGTTGCTTTAAAGTTTTCAGAATGGTTAAAATTCATTTTAGGGACACAGGGGCTATGAGCTATGAAATAAGATTGGATTTATGCGGTAGCTGTGAAAGTCAGTGTCCACTATTGTTGATTGAAAACCAAAGTGAACTTAAAGAGCACAGATAATCAGTTGGTGCTTCTAGATTGAATTTTTGTATGAATGAGAATGAAAGCATGAGTTAAAAGATGATCATTCCAAATGTGTAATAGAGAATGGCAGCAATCAAAGTAAGCAGTGAGTAGTACTGTGAGCAAATTGTTTGCTGTGGATGTAGTTTAATGGTGGACTGCTTGCCTAGCATATAATACGCTGGGGCTAGTTCCAGATCCAATGTCATCCTTTGGATTAAGCTGTGCTACAAGTAATATTTACACATTGCTTGTCTTGTCCAATACCAATCTTAGTGACAGTACTGAGTGTATGCAGATCTTCATTGTAAGAACAGTCCTAGACACTTGTTGATGTGTTAACATTTGTATTTTTGAAATTCTTGAATATTTATTCAGAATTTAATAGCAGTAAATTAATAGAATTTAATATCTACTACTCAGATTTCAAGAAAATGAGAATTAAAAAAACAAACAAACTACTTCTGATTTTTTTTTTTTTTTTTAAAGTAAACCGAACTGGATCTGGGGGCAGAGCCCCGAAATCCTAGCTTCTTGGAAAGCAAGGCAGGAGGATGGATTTGTTCTAGGCCTCTCTTTAGTTAAATATGCTTCCTGAACTCTTCGGATTTTATGTATACATGTACGAAGAATACTTAGCTTTGTGTGTATTTTAAATTTTATATAAATAGTATTTACTAAATGCTATTTATGTGAAACTTCTTGAATTTTGTTTTGAACAGTCAGCATTTGATTCATGAGTATTAATAACTGCAAAAGAATTTGTTATCAGTTTGGTTTTTTCTTTAATAATAATTTTTAGATTGTATTGTTTTTTAACATGAGTAGTTTACTTATTATCATAATGTGATTAAGAAAAGTGGTAGTCACCATTGCGTTTCAGAGCATGTCTTAGTACCTGCTGCGTCCAGGGTTCTGTATGGAAGAGAATATGTTTCCTGCTTTACAGAATTTATAGTGTAGCATTTACTAAGAGATTTTTTCATACCTGTCTAACCCTTATAGTTTTTTGTTTTATTTTTTTGGTGTTTTTTTGTTTTTTGAAACAAGTTTTCTTTGTGTAATCTTTGCTGTCCTGGAACTCACTATGCAGACCAGCCTGATCTCAAACTCAAGAGATCTGCCTGTCTCTGCCTCCCAAATGCTGGGATTGAAGGCATGTACCACCATAGCCTGGCCCTCTAGTATTTTTTGTTTAATGAATATTGCTTCTTTAGTATGCTAAGGAAAGAATCATAAATCTGTCACAATCTATATTATAAATTGTTACTCAGATAAGAAAAGTGAAGCTTGATTTGAGTGACTTAACTTAAATGATTGAGTGATGGTTGGTTTCAGAGCTCATCCAGATTTGGGGTTGGGATACAACAACTTAGTGACAAAGTGTATGCTAGCATGCACAAGGACATAGGTTCAGTTCTTAGTACTGAGTCAAAATTCAGACAGGTTTATATTTATAGAGTAAGGGAATGTAAACAAACTTTTAATTATTCAGATCTGAAAATTTCCTTTTTAAAATAAAATTAAAAACAAGAGTCTCACTGTATAGCCCTAGTTGGCCTGGAACTTACTTTGTAGATCAGGCCTTGAACTCATGGGAATCTATTTGCCTCTGTCTTCCTCAAGTACTAGGATTAAAGGTATGTGCACCACATCCAGGTCTTCCATTTTTTTAATTTTAATTTTATTTTATTATATGTGCATTGGTATTTTGCCTGCATGTGTCTGGGTGAGGTTATTGAATCTTCTGGAACTGGAGTTATAGACAGTTGTGAGCTGCCATGTGGGTGCTGGGAATTGAACTCAGGTTCTCTGGAAGAGCAGTCAGTGCTCTTAATCACTGAGCCATCTCTCCAGTTCTTCCATTTTTAAGAGATTTTCATTCATTCATTCATTCATTCATTCATTATGTGTGTCTTTGTAGTGAGTGTATGTGTGCAGGTACCTGGGAGGTATAAAGAGGGAATGAGAGCCCCATGATCTGGAGTCAGTGGTGAGCCACAGGACATGGGTTGTATGAACTATACTCAGATTCTCTGGGAGAGCAGCAAGCACTCTAAAACTGCGGAGTTACCTCTTTAGCCCCATTCCCCTATTTTTAATATGTATATCTGTATGTTTGCATATGTGTGGGCATGTGGAAGTCTGTGGTTGGTGTTGAAAATCATCCTGAGTTACTCTTCTACTTTATTCAATGAGTGAGGTCTCAATCAAATCCAGAATCTGTCTGTTCAGTTGGTTTTACTAAGCAGATTGCTATGGGGAATCTTCCTGTCTCTGCCTTCTGGGAGGTTAGAATTATCTCTATGCCATTTCCCTGTGGCATTTAAGAAGCTATGGCAGTCTAAACTTGGTCTTCATATTTCCTCAACAAAGACTTTAACTACGGAGCCATTTCCTTAGTTTCAGATAAGAATTTTAAAGCTTGGTTATCTTAAAATCAATTTACATTAGTAGAAGGAAGAATCACCAATAATGTGATGGTTCTCATTAAAATTTTTTCAGTATAATTGACTTTTGGGAGAGAAGTGTGAGGTTGACTTGAGACATGGGGTCCTGCCATGTAGCCCACACCAGCCTTGAACTCAGAATCCTTCTGCTTTAGCCTTCTGGGTGTGTGCTAGGATGGTAGCCAAGTGCCACTTGTTTCTTGCTTTTATTTTTAAAAACCAAGTAGTGTTACGGGCTGCAGAGCCAAGCAGCTGAGAATGCATACTGCTCTTGGAGAAGAACTGAGCTTGGTTCCCAGCATCCACATCTGGATGCTCACAACTGGCAGCTTGAGGGGAATCTGACACCTTTTTCTGTACTGCATTGGCTCTAACACTCAATGTGGACCCTCCAAAAACACACCCATACACACCCCTACATGCCCCTCCCACCCCCAAAAGTAGTTTTACATGTTCATTGTAATAATTACAGAGATTCAAAGTTGATTCTATATTCTTGTTACTAATGGGCTATCTGCTTTGATAAAGTTATGAATTGAAGGTTCTTGGTAATAAAAAGATAATTATATGTTTTTTAAAAAGAGTTGTCGATGAGTAAAATGATTAAAATAGAAAGTGTGAGAAAGTAGATGATTGTAGTAATTGGGAAAATTTGGGGAAGGTCTCATGAAAGACGTTAATTTTTAAGTTATATGTTGAAATCATTAATAGAGCAGAAAGAAACAGATAAATTAATTTTAATATATTTTACTTAGTTTATTACATAAAAATACTGTCATTTTAACATGTTTATGTGGGTGTGTACAGTTCAGACTTGAACTCTGAGCAAAAGCATAGAGCTAGATGACTGTAGACGATAATTTAATTTTTTTAAATTTTGTTTTGGTGCTTTGAGGTGTAGCCCTTGCTGACCTAGAATTCCCTATGTAGCCTAGGATGGCCTTGAACTAACAGCTGCTGACCTCTCTGCCTCCTGAGTGCTGGGATTAAAGATCCAGTGAGATGTTTTAAATTTATCATGGAATTAATGGTAACTGATGCTAAGAGGGTAACCTGTGGCAGGATCATGGATGTGGACGTAGTGGTATATCTAAGGGTTACTCCAATGACTTAGCTTAAGAACATTTTTAGCAGACACAATTTGCTGAAAATGATTAGGGTAAGTTCCAGAGGTTGACTTAAAATTGTTGAAATTCTATGTGTTCAGAATTTCAGCATATGTTCAGCGTCAGAGGTGGAGACTAATCCACTAGAAAACACTGCTGCTGTCTCAACTCTTCTCAGTCAAGCTAGGATTGATGGGGACAGAAAATTTCCAGGTAATACTTTGAGATTTTTATTTGAACTTACAGTGGTCAGTGCCATAGTACTGTTAGAGAACATTTTTGTGGGAAACAGGCTTGTTGACCATCTATATTTTTAAAAATAGGTTTATTTTACTTTTATTTATGTATCACTTTGCATCACATGTATGTATATGTCCTGGAAGAAGGCAGCAGATCCCCTGAACTAGACCTTGCAGTGAGTGCTGGGAACTGAACTTATATCCTCTGCAAAAACATTGACTGTTTTTAGCCAGTGAGTCATCTCTAGCCCTTACTATGGCTTTTAAATTTGGTTATCATTAATTCTTTTAGGAGAATTGTTTCTATTGACTGGTTTGTGGCAGTACCTAAATGCTATCTTTGGCCTGCCTACGGCAAATTCTTTGGTTTCTATAGCTCTTATTTTGATTTTCTCTAGAGAAGTGCTCTCTAAATTGCTTAAGCTGGGTATATCCTCTGACTTTATATGTTATTTGTGCTTTACCACTGTGTGTTTTTCCCTTTAATCCTCAGTACTCATTGAGTCTGTCTTTGAATTAAAGATTTAATTATGCTTCAGGTTTACAATTTATACTGTTCAAAATGCCTTATTTTTAATAACTCGTGATTTTTAATATTAGAGGAACTGTTGGATGGGTGTCGCTCACCTATGCTTACATGGATCAACATGTAGCAACAGAGGATGTAGAGCTCTCTGTGTTATTTCCTCTAAAGGAAGGATACACTTGAAGTAGGATGCTGTGGTCAGGGACTTGTAGCTGTTACTGAGTGCCTGCAGTTTACTCAAGTAGTGGATGGATGAGTGTAATACAATTATGGGAAATGCATTTATATAAAAATAAAGTACCTTTATTGAATTTAATTACTTATATAGTTAAGATTCTAAAAAAACATTTTAAACAAAATGTTTTCATTTATTTCCATAGAGTTTAATAATTGTTAAATGATTTCTGAAATTATGAGATAAACTGAATCTACTAGATCCCTTTGCTGGTCCTTAGTCTGAGTTTGTATCATACAGAACTTTCTGCTTCTTTTTGAAAAGTAATTTCTAAAAGGGAGGTTCTAATTTTATTAGATGTTTTATTTTAAATTTCAGATAAATTTTGGGATTTTAATTATTATCATTTCCCCTTTTTCTTTCTTCTCTCCAACCCTCCTATATGCCCCTCCATGCCCCCTTTCACATTCATGGCTACTTTTACTAAAATAAAGTAACTTTTTGGGGCTGGAGGGATGGCTAATTGGTTAAGAACACTTGCAGAGAACCTAGGTTTGGTTCTCAGCAACCACATGGCGACTTACAACTATCTGTCTATAACTCTAGCTCAAGGGGTCTAATATCTTCTCCTGTCCTCTTTGGTCACTGCATGTATATGGTGCACTTACATATATACATATACGTGCACTCATTAACACATACAAAATAAATCTCAAAGAAACTTTAGTGTACTAAATGCTTAATTAAAAATGATTCTGGCCAAGTATCATGATGCATGCCTTTAGTCCCAGCACTTGAAAGGCAGAGGTGGGTGAATTTGATTTCCAGGCCAGTCAGGGAGGAGTGGGGGAGGGAGGGAGGGAGGGAGGGAGGGAGGGAGGGAGGGAGAGAGAGAGAGGGAGAGAGGGAGAGAGAGGGAGAGAGAGAGAGAGAGAGAGAGAGTGTGTGTGTGTGTGTGTGTGTGTGTGTGTGTGTGTGTGTGTGTGTGGTTTCTTCCAGTAGGATGAGAGCAATTAAAATGTTTAAGATAATGTACTGGAGAGATGGCTCAGTAGTTAAGAGCAAGAACACTGGCTGCTCTTCCTAGAGGACCCAAGTTCAATTACCAGCACCTGCCTAGTGGCTTACAGCTATCTGTAACTCCAGTCCCATGGGATCTTATGTTCTCTTCTGGCCTTGAAGGCATAGGCATATTTGTAGGCATGAAATGCACATTCATTTATGTAAAAATAAATGAGTATTTTTAAACTTTTTGCTGTACAATTCATGTGCTTTATTAAATGACAGGTTCAGCTCCTAATCAGCAGCACAGTATACTCAGTAATGAAGCATCTATCAACAGAAAGAACAGGTAAGTTACCACTGTAATTTAGGGCATTAGTTCTTAGAGAGACTTACTATAAAATGTTAACGCTGGTAATCTTCACTTTTTTTGTTGCTATTAAATGTTTTCTTCTTTTTGTTTTTGTTTTATTTTGTTTTTGAGACAGGGTTTCTCTGTGTAGCCTTGTCTGACTTGGAACTTCTTCTGTATACCAGGCTGGCCTCAATTTAGGGCTCCACCTTCCTCTGCCCCTAGTGCTGGGATTAAAGGTGGGGCTACCACTACCCTTGAACTTTTTCTATACCTATTCCTGTAGTAGCTTTATTTCTTTTTGTCTCTAATGGTAATGTACTCTGAGTCTATTTGTTTCACTTCCTACCATATCTAAGTTTTACATTTGGATTTTGTAGGCATAAATGTTTTGCAGCCTACTTTTAATAAGGGTCAACCTCTCCTCTAGCCTACCACCCAGCAGAAGGTAATGGAAGAGAAAAGTTATTAGGATATGGGGGAAGTGGCCCTGTTCAGCAATAGTTCTTTGGAGGTGAGCTTGATTTTCTTGGGCAGCAGTTTAGTCCCATAGCGAACAACAAATATGAATCAGCAGCCACAAACCAGTCCTCTAGGCAGGCAGACACCTGGCACGAACCAGCAGCTACAGTCTAGTCCTTTCAGCCAGCAGACACTAGGCAGCTGTAGTTCAATCTTGAAGAAATTGACAGGCTCACCAAGCAGCCTAAAGCAAGGCTGTAGAGGTGGCAAGTGGCCGCAGGAACCTCACGAGCAGTTCTTGGAGTTTCTCTCAATGGCAGAGTCATCACAAGTTGAGTTCAACAATGGTATGTAAGGAGAACCAATACATGTATGTCTTTAGCAAAGTATAGTGAGGCGGAGCAAAGCAAAGCCTAGTGTTCATCTCTCATTGTCTGTGGGGTGGTATTTATACTCCAGCATAGATCCTTTCACTTCCTTTCATGTGCTTGCTATGTCAAAACATCCTTTCAGCTGTGTGCCCCAGCAAAACATCATTTGACATAATCAATTTTCCAAAGACCTAGAAGTTTCCACTTAAGGATTTCTTCAGAGTTTTTCTTTCTTTCTTTTTTTTTTAATCTCTTCAGCAGCTGTCTACTTAATGGACACTGTGCTCAATTGATTTATTCAATGAAGACATAATGTCTTTGCCACTTGGAATAAATCCCTACCTATCAGATGTAGTCTACATTTACACACTTTCACCATTTTTCTGATTCATGCTGCTGGTAGCAGTGTTTAATTAAGAAAACTATTTTTTCAGTAATCCTTGAAATACTAGGTATTATAGATATGTTAGAGTGTTTTAAGTAAATAAGGTGTTCTTTCTTTATGCCAGGTAAGTAAATCTGACCTATTTGCCTGATCATCAAATAGTCTGTAGGACAAACTGAAGTGATAAAACCTAAGGCATTCAACCAATAGTAGTCTTGCAGTTTTGTTTATTGATAACTAGGAGCTTTCTTTTCTAATTAGCTTTAAAAGTTTTAGTTGACATAATACAAACTCATGAGATCCTCTGAGGTCTTTGAGTATAGGTATCTAATATGTAATGATTGAATAAGAGTAAGCGGTGTAGGAATCACCTCAAGCACATGTCATTTCTTCGTGTTGGAAATACTGACAATCCTCTCATAGCTACTTTGAAATACACAGTTGCCTGATGTTCTATGCATATTAGAAGTTATTTCTCCTTTTCAGATACTAGCTTTGGCAACCACTATCTAGGAGGTTAACTTGTTTAGCTTCCATATGTGAGACCATAAAATGTTTTACTTTTTCTATCATGTAACATAATAATCTCCAGTCAGGCTCGCTCACTCTCTCTCTGTCTCTGTCTCTCTCTCTCCTCTCTCACACACCTTTGATGAAAAAGAACACTGTGCTCTATGTGTCATTAGAGGGGTCTGTGTCATACATGGCACGACTGTTTAACAGATTGTACCACTACAGATACAGACAGTCACAGAAGGCCAGAATGGTTAGCAAGGTTATTTCTGGGTTGCCTATGTTACTCAGCAGCATTTTCGGATCCTGTTTCTGAAAGTGGAAAGACAGACTCTGGGCACAGCAGTGTGCCCTCCAACATATGCACCTCAAGAAGCACATGGTACACCTTGCTCAAAAACCTCACATCATGCTCATAGTCCTCAGTTGGCTCTTTGGGTACCTGGGGCAGATTTAATGTGTTTGCTGCCTGCACAAGTATTGCCCACCTCACTTTGGGGATCATTGCCTCCAAAGAGTCAGGATTGATGAACTCTGTGGGGTTGATGCAGACCTCTAGGGCCTGCCCATGCATCAAAAAGCTACATATGTCTATACTGGCACATGTCAGTTGTTTATATATACTACATTCTGTTTACAACCCATTGATAAGCTATTAAGTAGATTTTAGTCTTGTTTAATTTTTATAATTTCCTTTTGTTGTTTTGTTTTTCAAGACAGAGTTTCTTTGTGTAGCATTGGCTGTCCTAGACTTGCTCTGTAGACTGTGCTGGCCACAGACTCACAGAGATCTGTCTGCTTCTGCCTTTCAAGTGTTGGGATTAAAGGCACATCTCACCACCACCTGGCTATAATTTCCTTTTTAAATTTGATACTGGTCACTGAACCTAACTTAGGGCCTTATGTATATACTTTGTCACTGGACTAAATATACACAAATCTCGTCTTGATTTTTAAGAGGTTATCTTTTTCCTCCATGAAATTGAAATTTCTTATATAGAAAATGTGTTCTTGTCTTAATTATTCGATATTATATGTATCTATAATATCTAATTCTTCCCTCCCCCCTCTTCCTCCCTTTCTTTGTTTTTAAAGAGATACACCGCCAAATCATTCTCAGCTGAAGTGTAATTCTAATCTAGAGATAACAATTCCAAAGTCCTTGAAACTGAAAGACTCAGAGAAAGTGGATGAAAAACAGCTGGTTATAGTAAGTATACAATTTACCTATGTTAAAGTATTGTTGTAAATGAATTGTTTACTCAAAGTTCTTAAAATACAAATTAAGGGGACTGGAGAGATGGCTCAACAGTTAAGAGCTCTGACTGCTCTTACAGAGGACCCTGTTTCAGTTTCAGCACCCACATGGCAGCTTACAACTGTATCTCCAAGATGCAACACCTTCATACAGATAGACATGCAGACGAAGACCAATGTATATTAAAAAACAAAACAAACTTGTTTTAGGTCATCATGTCTCTCTCTTTTTTCTTTAATTCTTTAATTATATTTATGTACAGAAAACTTAGTGTAGATTTAACCCAGTTTAGTGGCGAGCTCTTTATTTAGCCTTTGCCTTTTCCAGCTTGGCAACGTGAGCCACAGACTTAGGACCCAGAAAGTTGCCTCCCCAATGGTGGCAGATCTCGTCGTATCTGTCATTTTAATTGGTCCTGATAGTTTTCACCAGCTTAGACAGAGCACCCTTTTCTTCCAAGTTAACCTGTGTGAACGCAACAGTGGTGTTTGTTTTCCTGTGGACCAGGCGCCCCAGCCTGGCCTTTCCCTTGATGATGCAGTAGGACACCCCCATCTTTCTACATAGGGCAGGCAGGAAAACCACCAGCTCAATGGGGTCTACATTATGGGCAGTCACCACCAGCAGCTATCTTCTCAGCATGGGCCAGCAGCCTTTGCTTCTTCTCCTGCTCTGTCTCTGGCCTGTACTTGTGGTCGAGCTTAAGCAGCTGAGTCGTTGTTGCCTGTCCAGGGCCTGGGTGAACTGGTTAATGGGAAGAGGTACTGTGAGCCACTTGTAGAGGATGGCTCTTTGCCTCTGTAGCCTGATGTAGTTAGTGGGGCCTTTCGATGAAGCGTGTGAGATCCCTTTTGGGCTGGATGTCCTGCCCAATGCTGAAGTATTGGGCCTTTTCTCAAACAAAGGATTGACCACCTTTTTGGCCTCCTTTTTCTTGACTACTATGGCCCAGGGGCGAGGCTACCTTCTTCCCCTTGGCCTTCTTTCCTTTGGTCATCTTGTTCTGCTGGATGAGAGACTAGTCATCATGTCTTCATTAGAGAAAACATTCCTGATATTATTATAGTCTTCTCTTCCTAAAATAAATAATATTTTAGTTTCCTTGTCCTAGTTTTAGTCATAACAAATTATTTTTACATCTATTTTTTCCTTAGATGAGTTGCTTTCCTCAGAAGTTTATTTAAATATTAAAATGACATGGAAGTTAGTACAAATGATGATGTCTGTGTGTCATGTTTATTACAGTACCAAAGGATGGAAGCAAGGTAGCTATCCATTGATAGATAAGATATAATCACAATGGTTAGTTATCAGCCTACAAAGAAAAATCCTTACACTTGATGCAGCATGGATAAACTTTGGGAACAGTATGGTGAGTGAAGTAAGTCACTCACAAAAAGACAAAGGACCATGCATGGATTTATTTATGTAAAGGGCAAAGAAAGCAGAATGGTGACTGTGTGAGAGTCACGGGGGAGAGAGTGGTAAGATATACTTTAGTTTTGCAATGAAACGAAGTTAAGAGATTTCTTATAAACAGCGTGAATATAAACAGATACTACCAAAATATATTTAAATATGTTTAAGAAAATTATTTTTATGTACATTTGCTTGCACTGAGCTTAGAGTTTGTTAGACAATAGATAAATAAATTAAAAATGCCAGGCATGGTGGCACACACCTGAATCACAGCTCTCAGGAAGCAGAGGTTGGCAGATTTCTGAGACTTTAGGGCTAGTCAAGTCAACTTAATGAGTTCCACATCAGTGAGTGTCTAGGTTAGCCAGCTAGGGATACATACTGAGATCCTGTCTCATAAAGAAAAATATTATCTGAAATAAGTTTCAGGTAATGTTTCGCTGATAGTTTGGATCCTTTAGAATGAATTTCCCTTTAATTTTTGCAGTCTTGTACTTTTGGTTGATTTCTATTTATTGTTTAACCCTAGTTGTACATAACACACTAGTAGTGAGGTTGGTAAGATCCTTTTCTGAAACTTTGAGTAGCTGCTTTAGTTCAAATTGCACAATTGAAGAACAGAGAAAATAAGTTTATGTATGCCTTTAAATTACATATGTGCGTGTGTGTGCGTGCGCGCGTGTGTGTGTTTGCGCACACGTGCGTGATGCAAGCTTATAGACACGTGTGCCATAGTGCCTCGGAGATCAGAAGACATTTGGTGGGAATTGGTTCTCTTCCTCCTCCATGTGGGTGCTCAGTACATTATTTTCTCTAGTTTGTAACTATTTTAAGATGAAGTATATTAGCTCCTGCATAGATTATTTATTATTTGCCACCTTTCAATGAAGGTTGAAAACAAAGTTTTCTCAGTTCTTTTGAAAGTACTATGCTCTTGAATAAGTCAATAGGTTATTATAGTGGAAAATTTGTGCATTGAATATATGAGTGCCTGTGTATGAGGGACAGAGTCACAAAGGTGTCTTTAGTCACATTCTGTTTTATTTTTTTGAGTCAGGCTCTGTCATTGAGCTAATCAGTTAAGTTAGACTGGATGGCTATCACACTCCAGGGCTGGGATTTGAGACTCATGCTTGTGTACCAGCTTTTTTTTTTTTTTTTTTGGAGCTGGGGACCGAACCCAGGGCCTTGCGCTTGCTAGGCAAGCGCTCTACCACTGAGCTAAATCCCCAACCCCATGTACCAGCTTTTTAGGATACATTTTAATTTATTATTACAGAGAGAAGGGGGAGGGAGAGAGAGAACACAAATGTGCACACATACCACTGTGGCCATGTGGAGGACAGAGCACAGCTTTACTGCACTCAGATTTTAGACTTCAGTTTCTTAATTTGTGTCATAAATTTAAATGTTGCTCATAAATTAAGTAGTTCTCACTTTGTAGACATAGGTTTGAAGGCTGTAATCAGAAATAGTTACTTTGGCAAGGAAGAAAACTTTTTGTTTGTTTTTTTGTAAATAGGATGCAGGACACAAAAGATTTGGAGCAGTGTCCTGTAATATCTGTGGGATGCTTTATACAGCTTCAAATCCAGAAGATGAAACCCAGCACCTGCTTTTCCACAACCAGTTTATAAGTGCTGTAAAGTATGTGGTAAGTAGACTTTGTGAACTGAAGCATGTGGCAGGAAGTTAGGTCAGGTTCGTCTTTCTTTTCTGTTTCCATTATGTGTATGGGTGTATGTCTGTGCTCTGTGTGTGCATGGTGTTCATGGTGGTCAGAAGAGGGTGTCAGATCCCCTGGATATTGATGGGCTGCCGTGTGGGTGCTGGGAACTGAACCTGAGTCCTCTGTGAGAGCAGCCAGTGCTCTTCACCTTGGAACCATCTCTCCAGCTCCTAGGTCATGTTCTTAATGAACTGAATTGCCAAATTTATGTCACTGAAATTCTTTTGATTTTAGAGATTAATAATAAAAAAAGCACACATAGGTAGTGACTTCTTTTAAAACAAAATCAAATATAAAAATCAACGAATTTATCCCCCCAGGTTGATACTGTGTGATTTTAAATATAGGTTATTTAGCTTGTTTGTAGTTCTTAAAATTTTCTTTTGACACAATTACTGTAGGATGAGTCTACAGTAAATATTTTTGTGGCACAGTGCAGCTTATATTTGGGGATTGATAGTGTATATTTTACCAAATAGTTGATTTTGGAGATTCTGCTGCTAATAGAGATAGTCTTTATGAAGTTAAAAAAAAAATTCTAGCACATTTTTTCAAATATTATAGAGTAAATATGGTTTAATGTAAAATGTATTTTGGTACAAGATAAATTTTCTCATAAATGCATCTAAGCATAATAGGTTTGTTTAATATCTGCCTCTGAAAAGAGCAAATGTGTTAGTTTTGATATTAAAAGGGTAATTTAATATAATTGCTATTTATCTATAACTGAAATGGCATCTTTTATTCTTCACATTACCTTCTGTACTATACACTGACTTCCAGGATATCTGAACTGAGCTCACCAATTCATTTCATCAGGTACTAGATACTGAGTCACCTAAAGGTCTTGATAGCCTCATCTAAATTCATGTACTTGGCTTTAGTTGAATGGTTTCTGTTCATTGCTTCATGGTTGAAGGGTTGATCATTGACCCAGTGCTACTCCTACCCAGGCTAGGTGAGGCCTTCTTCTTTGGTTCCCTACTTGGCTTATCCTTTGTATTTCTTATTTCATATGTATTTCTACAAACACTCCTTTCTATAGCCTCACTAAATAAGTATAATGTGTGTAGATATAGACTATGGCTTGTTGATTTAGTCTTTGCAAGTTAGGCTTTCTAATTTGGGTGTTAATAGTCTTACATCTGGAAAACAAAGTGTTGCTGCTAGGTAGTAAATCATAGAATGTTTAGGGCCAAAATACACAAACCTGATACACATCCTTCATATTCAATTTAAATTGTTTACTTCTCATGTTCATTTAGGATTTTTGTTTTGTTTTTGGTTATAGTTTTTTGATACAGGGTGTCTGTGCAGCTCTGGCTGGTCTGGAACTCACTGTGTAGACCAGGCTGCCCCCACTCAGATCTGCTGCTTCTGCTTTCCTAGTGCCTTGCACTGATGAATTTTTATAGCTGCATTGGTGTGTCTACCACTCAGTGTTTTTATGATCCGATTTTTAAAAAAACAAAACAAAACAAATTTCCGGTCTTTAGATATTTAAGCAGTTAAAACAAGGAAAATTTAATCATTAGTTGTTAGTTGCTATTAGAAATCCAAACTAAGATGGTAGCTGGCAGGTGGCACACCTGTACTCCCACCACCTGGGAGGCAGAGCCAGGTGGATCTCTACAGCAGCAGAGTGAGTTCTAGGACAGTCAGTGCTACACAATGAACCCCTGTCCCAATAAGCAAAACAGCAACAACAAAATCCAAACTACTATGCTAGGGGTGAAACATTTACTTAGCATGCTGTCAGCATAGATAGATGAGGGTTTTCATGAGAAGTATCAATTAGAAGTATAAAATGTGGCAGATATGTTAGTGAGAGCCAGAGACAGGCAGATCTACAAGTTTGAGACCAGCTTGGTCTATACAGCAAGACATTGTTTCAAAACAAAAACAAAAGGAAAATATAAAATGTTTTATAGCATTCAAATGACTAGATTATGAAAATTTAGGTTTTTGAAAATACTTCCTGGTAGCTAGGGTTGTATAATATGCTTACAGCTGAAAGTGAGAAGTATAGATATACTAGAACGACATATTTGCAAACATGGTGTGGCTGTTGGGTGGATTTCTCTAAACACATATCCTTCTCCTCTCTCTCACTTTTACCCAGTAGACAAATTTCAACACAAATTCTCTGAGTCAAGATTAGAGATACTAGCAAAGTATTCACTGCTCTTGAGTTGCACGAGTGTTTCAAGTTAGTGTGTGATTGTTTATCTTATTCATGCTTGTACTCATTTACTCATTGTTGTACTTTGGGAATGTTTTGTTGATTAGCTGAATGGTACATGGGATTTATTTGTACATACTAGTAAGAAGAGAATGGATGCTCCTGAGTCACCTAGTGGCTGTTCTGTGCTACTCTTATTTTATTTTATTTTATTTTATTTATTTATTTTTTTATTAACTTGAGTATTTCTTGTATACATTTCGAGTGTTATTCCCTTTCCCGGTTTCTGGGCAAACATCCCCCTCCCACCCTCCCCTTCCTTATGGGTGTTCCCCTCCCAACCCTCCCCCCATTGCCGCCCTCCCCCCCCCATAGTCTAGTTCACTGGGGGTTCAGTCTTAGCAGGACCCAGGGCTTCCCCTTCCACTGGTGCTCTTACTAGGATATTCATTGCTATCTATGGGGTCAGAGTCCAGGGTCAGTCCATGTATAGTCTTTAGGTAGTGGCTTAGTCCCTGGAAGCTCTGGTTGCTTGACATTGTTGTACATATGGGGTCTCGAGTCCCTTCAAGCTCTTCCAGTTCTTTCTCTGATTCCTTCAACGGGGGACCTATTCTCAGTTCAGTGGTTTGCTGCTGGCATTCGCCTCTGTATTTGCTGTATTCTGGCTGTGTCTCTCAGGAGCGATCTACATCCGGCTCCTGTCGGTCTGCACTTCTTTGCTTCATCCATCTTGTCTAATTGGGTGGCTGTATATGTATGGGCCACATGTGGGGCAGGCTCTGAATGGGTATTCCTTCAGTGTCTGTTTTAATCTTTGCCTCTCCCTTCCCTGCCAAGGGTATTCTTTTTCCTCATTTAAAGAAGGAGTGAAGCATTCACATTTTGATCATCCGTCTTGAGTTTCGTTTGTTCTAGGGATCTAGGGTAATTCAAGCATTTGGGCTAATAGCCACTTATCAATGAGTGCATACCATGTATGTCTTTCTGTGATTGGGTTAGCTCACTCAGGATGATATTTTCCAGTTCCAACCATTTGCCTACGAATTTCATACAGCCGTTGTTTTTGATAGCTGAGTAATATTTCATTGTGTAGATGTACCACATTTTCTGTATCCATTCCTCTGTTGAAGGGCATCTGGGTTCTTTCCAGTTTCTGGCTATTATAAATAAGGCTGCGATGAACATAGTGGAGCACGTGTCTCTTTTATATGTTGAGGCATCTTTTGGGTATATGCCCAAAAGAGGTATAGCTGGATCCTCAGGCAGTTCAATGTCCAATTTTCTGAGGAATCTCCAGACTGATTTCCAGAATGGTTTTACCAGTCTGCAATCCCACCAACAATGGAGGAGTGTTCCTCTTTCTCCACATCCTCGCCAGCATCTGCTGTCACCTGAGTTTTTGATCTTAGCCATTCTCACTGATGTGAGGTGAAATCTCAGGGTTGTTTTGATTTGCATTTCCCTTATGACTAAAGATGTTGAACATTTCTTTAGGTGTTTCTCAGCCATTCGGCATTCCTCAGCTGTGAATTCTTTGTTTAGCTCTGAACCCCATTTTTAATAGGGTTATTTGTTTCCCTGCGGTCTAACTTCTTGAGTTCTTTGTATATTTTGGATATAAGGCCTCTATCTGTTGTAGGATTGGTAAAGATCTTTTCCCAATCTGTTGGTTGCCGTTTTGTCCTAACCACAGTGTCCTTTGCCTTACAGAAGCTTTGCAGTTTTATGAGATCCCATTTGTCGATTCTTGATCTTAGAGCGTAAGCCATTGGTGTTTTGTTCAGGAAATTTTTTCCAGTGCCCATGTGTTCCAGATGCTTCCCTAGTTTTTCTTCTATTCGTTTGAGTGTGTCTGGTTTGGTGTGGAGGTCCTTGATCCACTTGGACTTAAGCTTTGTACAGGGTGATAAGCATGGATCGATCTGCATTCTTCTACATGTTGACCTCCAGTTGAACCAGAACCATTTGCTGAAAATGCTATCTTTTTTCCATTGGATGGTTTTGGCTCCTTTGTCAAAAATCAAGTGACCATAGGTGTGTGGGTTCATTTCTGGGTCTTCAATTCTATTCCATTGGTCTATCTGTCTATCTCTGTACCAATACCATGCAGTTTTTATCACTATTGCTCTGTAATACTGCTTGAGTTCAGGGATAGTGATTCCCCCTGAAGTCCTTTTATTGTTGAGGATAGCTTTAGCTATCCTGGGTTTTTTGTTATTCCAGATGAATTTGCAAATTGTTCTAACTCTTTGAAGAATTGGATTGGTATTTTGATGGGGATTGCATTGAATCTGTAGATTGCTTTTGGCAAAATGGCCATTTTTACTATATTAATCCTGCCAATCCATGAGCATGGGAGATCTTTCCATCTTCTGAGGTCTTCTTCAATTTCTTTCCTCAGTGTCTTGAAGTTCTTATTGTACAGATCTTTTACTTGCTTGGTTAAAGTCACACCGAGGTACTTTATATTATTTGGGTCTATTATGAAGGGTGCTACTCTTTGATGACAACCATTTTCTAGATTTTTTTAGAATAGGAAACACATCTAGAGTTGTAGTATTTTCCCCAAAGCTAACAGATCACTATATCTACTAGTTCCCAGGAATCAAAACTTGGGGCTAGAGAGATGGTTCATTGGTTAGGAACACTTGTTCTTTCAGAGGAACCAAGTTTGGTTCCAGAACCCACACAGTAGTTCACAATCATCCATTAACTACCTTTCCAAGGAATCTAACATGCTTCTAACCTCTTAGGGCAGCAAGCACTCACATGGTGTGAGCAAAAAACACTTATACACATGAAATAAATATAAATATTTAAAACAACAAAAATGTAAGCTTTTACTACAGAAGTTTCTACTAGTCCTATGCTTGTGAAGATCAATGAAGTCTAGATAATAGTAATTTTGTCTTTCACACTTCCTTGTTACATACAAAGGCTTAGTTTGGTACATGACAAAACGATTATATTTAAAGTAAAAATTAATCTAATTGTGATGGTTTTCATAGACAAACATGCACATTTATAATTATTTCACAAGAAAAGTTTGTTATTAAAACAAAATTTAATGTCTGTGGTATGTAATATAATTGTACCAGTTTTACTATTTTTAAAGGCAAGCAATAGGAAGCATATTAACTGTCTCTAGGAATTCAGTTCAGGAAGTATGTATAATTTGAAATTTTATATAGTTTTTAATTATTTAAACTGCAGTTCTTTATTGAACTTATAGTTTGATTTCCTCCTCCCAAACTCTATGGTTTGATTTAAAGAACAAAACCCAAGAACTTTTCTTTCATATTGTAGAAGGTGGATTGGTTTCAAAAGTTTTTCAAGAAGGAATGCTAATGTAAATTCCTTTTTGAAAAGAAGTGTTATCTTTTATGCCTTTAAAAATTGTTTAGTTATATTCAAATATGTATGTGATTCTGACTGAGCTTTTTATTATCTGATTTCTTACTCTAAACAATGTAGATTTATTTATTTTATTTTATGTGTATGAATGTTTTGCTTGTATGTGTGATGTGTATAATGTACCTTCCTGTTGGATTTCCAGGAACTGAGGTTACAGATGGTTGTGAGCTACCATGTGGGTTCTGGGAATCGAACCTGTCTTCTACACGAGCACCAGGTGCTCTTAAGTGCTGAGCCATCTCTCCAGCCTGATTTCTTAATCTTGAGATAATTTTCCCATCCCTAATTCAATTTAGTCACTTCAGTTTTACTTGTCCTTGAATACTCATTTTTTAAGCAGATATTGAATTTTAAATACTTGTTTTATGATCTTATGTATGCTGACCTTTGTTACTAGCAATTTTTGTCTCTAAGATCCTGCTCCTATTCCATCAAAAAAGAAAAAAACCCCAAAAAACAAAAACAAAACAAAAAGATAACTTAGAAAACCAGTTTGTATCCTTTCAGCCTTGCCATAGAATATCAAAAAATTACCTTTTCTTTTCTTTATTGAGCTTTTATAGTTTTAGAGGTGATTTTAGAAAAGAATTTTTTTTCCTAAAAAGAAATACAAATTGCTTTTTAAAAGGCCTCTGTCCATAACATTGCTTGGGTAAAACTTGGGCTCATTTCTTCTGTAATCATTTTGAACTTCAAAGTTCCTAGTTTTAACCTCTGGTTCAGTCCCATCTTACTAGATTTAAGTGGCTTTTGTTTTGTTTTGTTTTTTTTCATGCAGGTTCTGCTCATTAATCACCACGAGTGTGGATCTGAAGAAGAGTTTATTACCTCTTTTTTTGAGTATGTTTAACTTCAGATACACACAACGTAGCCTACTTCCCTATTAGATTCTTAGAAGGTAGTTATGTTTTTTATAGTCTCCTTCTTGTGGCTTTGATAGTTGTGATCAATAAGAGTAAAAACTGTTCCTTTCATAGTGGGCTGCTGCATGCAAATCAGTTCACCTGAAACCTTCTGGAGGTCTTTGGCATGGCAGACATAAATACAAGTGCTTATTTGTGGAGGTGACCATGTTCCAACAAAATCTAAGAGCTGAATTCTTTTATCCAGAATCTGGGAGAGTTACCCATTCACTTCTGGGAATCACTGACTTTAAGGGGCTTGATTTTTTTTTTTTTTTTTTTTTGGTGTGTGATTTTCAAAATTTGCTAAGATGGGAAATGATAAATTAGAAATTTTGTGGTATGGCATATCTATAAACGAGAATTAGAAATTAGTTTGTTCAATCTGTTGTAACAAAACATAATTTATCATGCCTTGTTAGTTAAGTATTAATGAACCTGTATTTTTCATGTTTGCAACTTTTAGACAAGTGGATGTACTTTTTGTCTTGTGCATGAATGAATAAAGTATGATACATAAAATCCATTCTTTTATGTCTAGGGCTGGAAAAAAGAAAGAATTCTGGCTGAATATCCTGACGGTAGGATAATAATGGTTCTCCCTGAAGATCCAAAGTATGCCCTGAAAAAGGTAACTTTTCAGTAAAATTTTATACAGAAAACTTGGACTATGGTTAAGAGGATAATACACTGCAAGTTTTGCATATTAAATACAAGTTCTGAAAATAAATAAGTATTTAAAGAAGGTAATCCACCCAAAAAAATGAATACAATTCATTTGAAATGAACTGAAATATTACACTAAACTTTACTACATGTAAAATATATGAAGTAGATTGAATATCCCTTATGAATAATGTGAGTGTTTACATCGAAGGCATAATTATGTCTTCAGTAGGTCATCAAATTTACTTTATTGAGGAATGAATTAGATAATGAAGCATGGCACTGTTTTGTCTTATAGAATATTTTGAAAGGGGCCATGGCATAAACTTATGTGCAAGCCTCTTGAGTTTAATCACCACGAATGCAAAAAGAGAAAAAACATAAATTATATTTACAAATAATATACTTAATATGTCTTTCTTGTCTTCTAGATTACTTCTAGATTAGATTTTCATGAAACATTCTTAATTAGGTATGAGTTTAGTTATTTATCCAAAAGCCTAGTTACACTCTAGTAAGCGTGGTAAAATGTCTAGAATGACAAGGGAATAATTTACTTGCTATAATAGGGTTTACAATTGGATGTCTTTAATTTATGACTATGTCATCTGGAAAGGAGGCTAAACAAACAACTATTATTTGAAAAGATAGCTAATGTCTTAATTGATATAAGAAATGTATTCTGTGGCTCTTCATGTCTTTAGATTGCTTATCTGGTAAGATGGTTACATACACCAGATTTGCCCCTAATGATACATAGAATGTCAGAAAGCATGTTCATCTTACCTTATATTTAAAGTATTGATCTTTGCATAAAGGCAAATGCTTGAGGAGTCACTAAGTGAATAATGGAAATTCAAGTATGGAAAATTTCTAATGTCATTCAAAAGCACACAGTAGGAACTTTGCTACAGTACCTTACATGACAGCCAGATTTTGCTTACTAAGAATTGTTTCAATAACTATTAGTTTATTTAATTAAGCTTCTTAGGGAAAGCCCACAATTGATTATATTACTAGTTAGTAACTCATAATAGGATTAAAATTAAAATAGAAGGAACTGTGAGCAATCTATCTCTAGGGACCAACTCTTATAGGATATCAGAGACTATGAGGGGTGAGTTTTCGTCACTGATAAAAGGATGCACTTTGTCGTGTGTGCATCAGAAATGAGAATATTGAACGACCCTAGAGATTATTTGTATTTTAGGGTTAGTGATGGGAATGGTCATTAGATGGAACATTTGCAATTTGTGTCCTCTTCTGTCTCCTTGACCCTCAAGACAGGGTCTCACTTTGCAGCCTGGTTGGCCTGGAACTTGCGTTTAGACCAGGCTAGCCTTAAACTAACAGAAGTCTGCCTGCCTCTGCTTTGCAGATACTGGGATTAAAGGGATGTGCCTCATCTTGGCAACTTATCTTCTTTTCACTGGAGAATTTGTGCAGGCCCATATAGAGTTGTGATTGTTTTTAGTGCCTACAAGAGCTTGAGTTTGGGAGAAGCAGTTTGATGCCATGTTAAGGGTTAAAGGTTCAAATCTCTGTTCCTCATGATTTTCTAGATGTTTAAATGCTTGACATAAGATTATGTTACATTTGACTTTGTTACTTCCACATACAAAATAAAGAACTATAATACTCAAAGGGATATTGGATTAAAATGAGTTCAGTTTCTTGACTTGTCTCACTTTCATATGCTTGCTAGATAGTAAACATGAATTTCTTTCCTCTGTCCCATTAATTTTACTGTTGAGGCTTGGAAAGAAAAGTGGCTTGCTAGCTAAGATTCCAGTATGTTCTGACCATTGCAGACACTTGGTGTTGCTACTATGGGAGTCTTAATGTTCTTACCTGTTACCCACCCATCCTGTTTCCTAGACTGCTAGGTTTGATAAAACCCCCTATTCTTTTTTGCCAAGTTGCTTCTAGAGTTAAAAATCAGTACTTATGTCTAAAATAGCTCTTTAAGCTGGGTATGGTGGTATACACATGTGATTTAACACTTAGGAGGCTAAGGTAGAAGAGTTGCCACTAGTTCGGGTCTAGCCTGGGCTAGGCCAACAAGGAAGTACATAACAAGATAACAAGATGCTATCTTAAAACCAAAAAGCACCTAAAACAAAAAGCTCTTAGAGAGAGAGAGAGAGAGACAGTGTGTGTGTGTGTGTGTGTGTGTGTGTGTGTGTGTGTGTGTGTGTATGTATATACATATTCAGCATATTGAGTAATTTTTACCTGTATACAATATTTTCTTTGTTTAAAAACAGTATTTTTCTTTACTTGGCAGGTTGATGAAATTAGAGAGATGGTTGACAATGATCTGGGTTTCCAACAGGCTCCATTAATGTGCTATTCCAGAACTAAAACACTTCTCTTTATTTCTAATGACAAAAAAGTAGTTGGTTGCCTAATTGCAGAACATATCCAGTGGGTAAGTGACTTCTAAAGTGTGCTTATACATAGTTTGCTATCTAAATTAACTTATTATTATGTGATCTTAAACAGTATCCTAATATACCTACATTTTAGATAAAGGTATAGATTTAAGAATTATATATTATACTGCACAATAGTCGAGTTGTATCTTGTGTAGGGACTAATTTTTTTTATCCTTTTTTTTGTTGTTGTTGAGACATAGTTTCACTATGTAATACAGCTTGGCTCATAATTCACTCTGTAGCTCAGGCTGTCCTCAAACTTGGAATCCTCCTGAGTGCTGGGATTATATATGTATACACCATACATAGGTGAGAATTAGTCTGTCCATCCTTCCTGTCTTCCTTCCTTTTTTCTTCCCCTTCCTCCTTCCCTCCACCTTTTTTTAAATTGAGATAAGGTCTTGATAGGTAGCCTCTCCATAGGTAGCCTTTAGCCGTTCCAGAACTCACCATGTAGACCAGGCTGGCTTTGAACTCATAGAGATTCTCCTGTCTTTGCCTTCCTGGTGCTGAGATTAAAAGCACATTTTACCATGCTGTCTTAGTTAGGGATTCATAGCTATGAACAGACACCATGACCAAGGTAACATTTAATTGGGGCTGGCTTACAGGTTCAGAAGTTCAGTCCATTATCATCAAAGCAGGAGCATGGCAGCATCCAGGCAGCCATTACATGTGTGGCTGCTTTTGTAAATACAGTTTGTTATAGTCCTCCGATAATTGTTTTCATACTTTTATATAACTGCTTTCATCCTATAAAGGCAGACAGAGCAGCTGTTGAGGTGACTGAAATAGTTACTGTCTGTGTGTCTGTCTGTAGAGAGTTTGTCACCCCTGAATAGGTCCCTTTTTTCTAGTTTAGCTTTAAGTGAGCAGTTGGTTTGTGTTTAGGAGGCAAATTATACAAAAAGCAAATTGCAGTCAGTGATGTGTTCACATAGTGAGTTTTACATAGGGTTGAAGACCAACCTCAGAGAACAGAAGTTTCTGGACCCTTAATCAGTTTTACTTGAGCCAGACCTGAAATCTGTTTTATTTCAGCCAAGGTCTTACTTGTGTATTCAGCTGTACTTTGTTCATAATTACTGTTGCATTGATATCTTTACCACATTCATGACTGTCTACACAAATTATACTTTACATAATTTTAAAAATTATGTTTTCTCTTGATGTATCTCTGTATATCATGTGCATGCTTGGTGCTCCTCTGGGCTAGAAGTGGGCATAAATTCCTTGGAACTGAAGTCACAGATGGTTGTGAGCTGCCATGTGAGTCTCTGGAAGAGCAGTCAGTGCCAAGCTATCTCTCAGTCTCTGCATGTGTCACTCTTAATTTTTGTTTTCTAATTTAAGTTTTGTGCTTTGTCCTCTTGGAAGACTAATCATGTTCTTTTTGACAACTCTGGTACTTCTGCTTACAGTTATTTATTGCGATCAGAATATAGAAGACAGTGCTTTCTTCGTGTATGTGTATGTGTGTGTGTGTGTACACACTTTTTTTATTGGATATGTTATTTACATTTCAAACATTAACCCCTGTCCTGGTTTCCCCACTGGAAAGCCCCTATCCCATCCTCCCTCCCCTGCTCTTTATGAGGGTGCTCCCTCACCAACCCACCCACTCCCGCCTCCCCTGGCATTTCCCTACACTGGGGCATCGAGCCTTCCTAGGTCCAAGGGTCTCTCTTCCCATTGATGTCCTACAAGACCATCCTTTGCTACATATGCAATTGGAGCCATGAGTCCCTCCACACATACTCTTTGGTTTGTGGTTTAGTCCTTGGGAGCTCTGGGGAGTCTGGTTGTTTGATATTGTTGTTCTTTTTATGAGTTGCAAACCCCTTCAGCTGGTTCAGACCTTTCTCTAACTCCTCCATTGGGAACCCTGTGCTCAGTCCAATGGTTGGCTGTGAGCATCCACTTCTGTATTTGTTGGGCTCTGGCAGAGCCTCTCAGGAGACAGCTATCTCAGACTCCTGTCAGCAAGCACTTCCTCAATAGTGTCTGGGTTTGGTGTCTGCATATGGGATGGACCCCCAGGTGGGGCAGCCAAAGTAATTAGACAACAAAAGGAGGTCAAAGGTACAAATTGGAAAGGAAGAAGTCAAAATACCACTAGTTGCAGATGATATTATAGTATACTTAAGTGACCCCAAAAATTCTACCAGAGAACTCCTAAATCTGATAAACAACTTCAGCAAAGTGGCTGGATATAAAATTAACTCAAATCAGTAGCCTTCCTCTATTCAAAGAATAAACAGATTGAAAAAGAAATCAGGGAAATGACACCCTTCACAATAGTCACAAATGATATAAAATACCTTAGTGTGACTCTAGCCAAGCAAGTGAAAGATCTGTATGACAAGAACTTCAAGTCTCTGAAGAAAGAAATCAAAGATCTCAAAAGAGTGAAAGATCTCCCATGCTCATGGTTTGACAGGATTAACATAGTAAAAATGGTCATGTTGCTGAAAGCAATCTACAGATTCAATGCAATCCTCATCAAAATTCCATCTCAATTCTTCATAAAATTAGAAAGAGCAATTTGCAAATTCATTTAGAATAACAAAAGATTTAAAAAACTATTCTCGTCGGGGCTGGGGATTTAGCTCAGTGGTAGAGCGCTTACCTAGGAAGCTCAAGGCCCTGGGTTCGGTCCCTAGCTCCGAAAAAAAGAACCAAAAAAAAAAAACTATTCTCAACAATAAAAGGCCTTCTTGGGGAATCACTATCCCTGACCTCAAGTTTTATTACAGAGTAATCGTGATAAAAACTGCATGGTATTGGTAGAGAGACAGGCAGGTAGATCAATGGAATAGAATTGAAGACTCAGAAATGAACCCACACACCTATGGTCACTTGTTCTTTGACAAAGGAGCTAAAATCATCCAATGGAAAAAAGACAGCATTTTCAGCAAATTGTGCTGGTTCAACTGGAGGTCAGAATGTAGAAGAATGCAAATTGACCCATTCTTACCGCCTATACAAAGCTTAAATCCAAGTGGATCAAGGACCTCTACATCAAACCAGATACACTCAAACTAATAGAAGAAAAGTGGGGAAGAGCCTTGAATACATGGGCACTGGGGAAAATTTCCTGAACAGAGAACACCAATGGCTTATGTTGTATCAAGAATCGACAAATGGGACCTCATAAAATTGCAAAGCATTTGTAAGGCAAAAGATCTTTACCAATCCTACATCTGATAGAGGGCAGAGCCAAATAACCCTATTAAAAAATGGGGTACAGGGGTTGGGGATTTAGCTCAGTGGTAGAGCGCTTGCCTAGCAAGCACAAGGCCCTGGGTTTGGTCCCCAGCTCCGAAAAAAGAGAAAAAAAAAAAAAGAAAAGAAAAAAAATGGGGTACAGAGCTAAACAAAGAATTCTCAACTGAGGAATATTGAATGGTTGAGAAGTACCTAAAGAAATGTTCAACATCCTTAGTAATCAGGGGAATGCAAATCAAAACAACCCTAAGATTCCACCTCATACCAGTCAGAATGGCTAAGATCAAAAATGTGGGTGACAGCAGATGCTGGAGAGGATGTGGAGAAAAGCACACTCCTTCATTGTTGGTGGGATTGTAAGCTGGTACAACCACTCTGGAAATCAGTCTGGAGGTTCCTCAGAAAATTGGACATTGAACTACCTGAGGACCCAGCTATACCACTCCTAGGCATATACCCAAAAGATGCTCCAACATATAACAAGGACACGTGCTCCACTATGTTCATAGCAGCCTTATGTATAATAGTCAGAAGCTGGAAAGAATCCAGATGCCCTTCAACAGAGGAATGGATACAGAAAATGTGGTACATCTACACAATGGAATACTACTCAGCTATCAAAAACAATGACTTCATGAAATTCTTAGGCGAATGGGTATCTGGTTGAGTGGGCTGGAGCCCTTGTCTGTGCCAGGAAGAGAAGAAGACAGCAACCCCCGGTCCCCGTCCCCCCTTAGTCACTCCCTTTTTTGTTTCTCATCATTCCAACCAACCTGAGACCATGCCCAGGAAGAAGTGGGCCGCCTAGGAGGAGCCGAGTTCAGCCCGCCCTTTACCCCCACACCCTCACAACCCCAACCGCACCACAACCCCAACCCCGCAACAGCAAGTGCTCAGCCAGGCTCCTGACAATAGGCAAGGGGTCCAGCGTGGCCGCAGTTATGGTGCTCAAGCAGGATGTCATCAAAATTGAAGGGTCTAAATGCAAGGGGCAGCTTTTGATCTTTTAAGCAACCAACTGTGACTTGATTGGACAGAAGGAAGTGCCTAAACGGGAAGCTGCTTACTGTAACCTTTGTCAGAATTTTGGGGGTCCTGTACGTATGGGTGCTTGTCAGGAATCCAGGTGCGAACCCTGGTTTCAGGTTCATGTGCTGCCCACAGTCTCCTTCTCATCACCACAGAATGGAAGCTGTGGAGCTGGGGTTGAATGAAAAGGGGCAGCTGAGCCATGGTGATACCAAGAGGGTTGAATCTCCCCAGACTCATCGAGGCCCTCAGCCATGAGGCGATGGTGCTAATAGCATGTGGGCGCAGCCACACTCTGTGTTGACAGATACTGGCTGTGTGTTCGCCTTCGGAGATAATAAGATGGGGCAGCTGGGTCTCAGGAACCACACAGATGCCATCCCAAGTCCTGCTCAGATGATGTACAACGGGCAGCCAATTACCAACATGGCCTGCAGCACGGAATTCAGCATGCTGATGGACTGTAAAGAAAACCTCTGTTTCTTCTGGTGCCCTGAATATGGCCATCTGGGACACAACTCAGATGGGAAGTTTATCACCCACATGCAGATGACAGAACATGATTGTGAGTTGGTGCCTTAGAGAGTGGCCATCTTCATCAAGAAGACCAAGGACGGATCTTTCCTGTCCTGAATGTGGTGGTTCGAGATGTAGTCTGTGGCGCTAACCGCACACTGGTCCTGGATTCACAGAAGCCAGTCTTCTCCTGGGGATTTGGTGGCTACAGCCCACTGGGTCATGCCAAGCAGAAGGATGAAATGGTACCTCGCCTGGTGAAGCTGTTTCATTTCCCGGGTCATGGTGCAACCCTGATCTATGCCAGCTATACCTGCTCCTTCACTGTCAGTGAAGTGGGTTGCCTGTTTTTCTGGGGGGCCACCAATTCCTCCCAGGAGTCTACCCTGTACACTAAAGCAGTGTAGGACCTCTGGCTGGCAGATCCATATCTTTGTGTGCAGGAAGATTAGCATCATCATAACGGCCACTGAGAGTACCATCAGTTGTGGCCTGTTGCCTGTCTTCGGGGAATTGGGATATGGGGACCACAAGCCCAAGTCTTCTACTGCAGCTCAGGAGGTGAAGACTCTGGATGGCATCTTCTCTGAACAGGTGGCCATAGGCTATTCACACTCTTTGGTGATAGGGCAAGATGAGAGCGAGGCTGAGAAGCTGCAGAGGCTGCCCGAGTACACCCCACGCACCCCTGAGCAGCAGGCCAGCACTTCCCTCATTGCAGCTGTCCTTTCCATGTGCAGTGGGACCAGAAGTCAGACAAAAAATTTAGGAAGTAAAAGTTGACCAAGGGTGCATTGGGTTAGCCTCCCTGAGGTTCCATTTCCAAGCAGTTCAACATTAACTACCTTTTTCTGCGCACTTTCCAAAGTGTTTTTCCCTCAATGTTTTGTTAAATCATTTGCCCCCCACCAAAAGGAAAATATCATTCTGAGTGAGGTAACCCAGTCACAAAAGAACACACATGATATGTATTCACTGATAAGTGGCTATTAGCCCAAAAGCTCAGACCACATGAAGCTCAAGAAGGAAGCCAAAGTGTGCATCCCTCAGTCCTTCTTAGAAGGGGCAGCAAAATACTCAAGGGAGGAAATGAGGAGACAAAGTGTGGAAGCAGAGACTGAAGGAAAAGGCCATCCAGAGAAAGGGCTTTCTTAATTTCCCTTTTCTCCACACTCTTCAGTTCTTAATGTTGTGGTAAGCTCATGAGTTTTACAGTACAGGAAAAGTCACTTTGACTGTTGAGCTCTGAACATGGACTTTTTCTACCTAGAATCCATATGGTAGAAAAAGACACTATACATTCCTGTTCCCTTCTCTTTTGATGGCAAAATGGTTCTTCATTTAATGTGCTTAGTAATATGGTCAATAACTAGTTATGTCAGAACAGAAATAGACCGAAATCACTAAGTGGTCTGGTAGTTTGTTAAGCAGTCCGACAAAGTTTATGCATCAGCAGGATTTACACTAGACAACTGCCACCTTTATCTCTTCCCATTTCTGATATTTATAGGGCTATCGAGTTATAGAAGAGAAACTTCCAGTTATCAGATCAGAAGAAGAAAAAGTCCGATTTGAAAGGCAAAAAGCCTGGTGCTGCTCAACATTGCCAGAGCCTGCAATATGTGGGATCAGTCGAATTTGGGTGTTCAGCATGATGCGACGGAAAAAGATAGCTTCTCGCATGATTGAATGCCTAAGGTAGCATATGTAATTCTTCAAGTTATTTGCAGTAGTTTAGCCTTTCAAATACAAAGATTGATACTTAATTGTAACTATGTAATTTTTTTTGTATTAATTGTAAATTTTGTGTAAGTATACTAGGTCCGTATATCCTTTTGGAATAATTTGAAGAGGAAAAAAGTTTGATAATAGATGAAACATTATTAAACCTCTTTGATTTTATTATAACTGTACAATTAGTGCAATATAACAGACATATTTCATCCTGTGTTCACTATTGGAGATTTTTAAACAGAACCAGAGAAATGTGGATAGTGTTTGGAAAATGAGCTTTCAGAGAAAATTGTCTTAAGAATATTATTTTGGGCCAGTGGCATGGCTCTGCAGGTAAAGGTACTGACCATAAAACGCCTGGTGACCTGAGTTCAATCCCCAAAACCACTGTAACATGAGCATTCTCTCTCTCTCTCTCTCTCTCTCTCTCTTTTTTTTTTTTTTTTCTGGAGCTGGGGACCGAACCCAGGGCCTTGCGCTTGCTAGGCAAGTGCTCTACCACTGAGCTAAATCCCCAACCCCGAGCATTCTCTCTTGCGCACTCTCTCACGCTCTCCCTCTCCCTTTTCCTCTCCCTCTCTCTCTCTCTCTCTCTCTCTCTCTCTTACTCTCTCACTCTCTCACACACACACACATACACACACACACACACATACACACACTCACACACAAATAATACATTTTAAAAAGTTTTAAAAGTATTAACATTCTTTTCCATGTCATTTTTCTGTTACTATTTGGAATTTTTTTCTTCCAATAAAGTTATAAAATTCCTTAGATAAAAGATGAAGTTTAGAAGGTTAAAATTAATCATCCTTAAGAGATTTTGGGGGCAGAGTGGGTAGCTAGATGGTAGAGCACTTGTTCACGGAGTGCCAGGCCTCAGGTTCGATCTGTAGTGCTTAAAAGTTGTTTTAAGTCAGTTTATTTTATTGTTTATTTATAGAGTATCAGCTGTTTCCTATGGGAACATAAGAAATAACCTTTTACTGTTAGAGGGGAAAGTCTAATGATTCAAGGAGTGCAGCTCCTCACTGGTATATGTTAATGTATAACAGCTCAGAGCTGTTCTTTACGAAGCCTGGGAAACAAGCTAATGAAGTAAAACGAGTCCTAAGGGAGCGAGAATATTTATTGTCTGACCTTTAAATCTTGTTGCAAGCTGTATAGGTTGTTCTTGTTCATAAAACAATTGAAGCAGCAGTATTATAATTATTCCGGTGATCGTGAATGAGCTCCCTGTTAAAAACCCTCTGCCTTTTCACTTACTAGTCCTTCTTAGACGGATCTTCCATTTCTAGTGTATCACACTCTGAAGGTGTCACCAGTGGGCTTGAGAGTTAAACCTTAAATCATCTATTTGCCATTCAGAGGGTTTTAATATATTCAGAACATACAAGTTTTCACTAATGCTCTAATTTTGGAGCATTTCTGCTCACCACCCTCTCCATCCCAAAAACAAACTCATGCAGTGATTCATCTTCTCACATCTCTAGCTGCTGGTAGCCACCAGTCTAATCTCTATAGGAATGTATTTTTCTATTCTGAACATCTCATAATAATGGAACTCTATAGTATTTGATCTTTGTGAATGATTTCTTTCATATAACATAATACTTTCAAGCTTTTTTAGTGTGGTAGTATGTACCAGTCTGCTGGGTTTTGGGTGTTTGTGTGTACATGTATATATGTATGTTTGTGCATGTACATATCTGTGGAGACCAGAGGACAATCTCAGGTGCTGTCCATCTTGGTTTTCTGAGACAGAACCTCTCACTGGCCTAGAATGCACCAAGAAGGCAAGGCTGAAGAGCCGGCAATGTCGGATCTGCCTGGTAGACCATTTAGTGCTAGGATCAAAAGAACATGAACCCTCACACCTGGCTTCTTAAAATGTGTGTTCTGGTAATTGAAATCAGGTCCTTGTCCTTGTACATTACCAAATAAGCTATCTTCCCAACTCTATTTTAAAAACATTTTTAGAAAATGCTTTTTTTTATGATTGCCAAAGAGTAAAGTAAAATTGTTTGTTCTTTTATCAGCTGTATATTTGATGTGTTTCTGGTTATTGGCTATTAAGAATAGTATTGCTGGGGCTGGAGAGATGGCTCAGTGGTTAAGAGCACCCGACTGCTCTTCCAGAGGTCCTGAGTTCAATTCCCAGCAACCACATGGTGGTTCACAACCATCTGTAAAGAGATCTGATGCCCTCTTCTGGTGTATCTGAAGACAGCTACAGTGTACTTATATATAATAAATGAATAAATCTTTAAAAAAAAAAGAATAGTATTGCTATTACATATACAAGTGTTCATATGACTGTATACTATTTTGAGAGGTGTATACTTAGGTGTACAATTTTGGGGACCTTGTAGTACTAACGCGCTTCATGTTTTGAGGACCTGCCAAAGTCTTTCTTACAGGGCCTGCACCATTTTTACAAACCTACCAGCAATATCTGAGGGCTTCATTTTATCATTTTTAGAACAAAAACCTATTGAGAGGCAGTGGATGTCTCAGCAAAATTCTTTTTGTATAAGCATGAGGACCTAAGTTCAAATTTCCAGCACCTATGTAATAGCAGGATGTGGTAGCATGGACCTACACTTGTAATGCTAGAGGCCAGTGACATCCTGAACCCCAAGAGCTCTTGGCTAGCCATTGTAGGCAAAACAGCAGGCTCCAGGGTTAGAGACTGACTGTATCTCAAAAGGAAGATGGAAAGCTGAGCCTGGTAGCACACACCTTTATCACCAGCATTTGGGAAACAGAGGCAGCTGAGTCTCTTGTTAAGGCTGACCTGTTCTACATAGTGAGTTTGCGTCCAGCCATAGCTAGCTACACTGGTGAGAGAGACCCTGTCATAACAGTCAAGGTGAGGGTTAGGCTGGACACCAGTGTGTCGTCATCTCTGTCTATCTTTTTCTCTCAGACAGACACATGTAAAGAAAAGAACCTATTCAAATGTGTCAGCTCTTTTTTTTTGGTTCTTATTTTTCGGAGCTGGGGACCGAACCCAGGGCCTTGCGCTTCCTAGGTAAGCGCTCTACCACTGAGCTAAATCCCCAGCCCCTGTGTCAGCTCTTAAATTGGTTTATTTACATTTCTTTGTTGAGTTGCAACCATTTATTGTGAATACATGTCTCTTTTCATATATATGATTTATAGATACCACCATTTAGTGTTTGTCTAATTGAGCAGGGTCTTACTATGTTTTACTAAGTTTTTACTAAGTATCCCTATCTGGCCTGGAACTTGCTGTGCAAATCAGCTTGACTTTGAACTCACAGAGATCTGTCTGCCTTCCATGTACTGGGATGAGGCCTAACTAAGCCTTTGGCCTCAGCTATGATCTTAAACTTTTGATCCTTTCCTCACTTTCCAGATGCTAGGATGATAATACCATGCCTGGGTATGCCCTTTGACCACACACACTTCTTATTTTGATGAGATATTCATGCTCTTTTCTTTCATCTATCTTGTCATATTTTAAAAGTCATTGTCTAATACATGGCCCCAAAGATGTATGCCTATCCTTCTAAGAGTTCCTAGTTTAGGTTTTTTGTTGTGTTTTGTTTTGTTTTTTTAATTTATTATATATAAGTACACTGTAGCTGTCTTCAGACACACCAGAAGAGGGCATCGGATCCCATTATAGATGGTTGTGAGCCACCATGTGGTTGCTGGGATTTGAACTCAGGACCTCTGGAAGAGCAGTGAGTGCTCTTAACCGCTGAGCCATCTCTCCAGCCCCCTAGTTTAGTTTTTACACTGAGGCTTTGGCCTGTTGGTATTTTGATTGAAGAAGTGATAACCACACAGATAAGCATCTGGCATGCGGATGTCCTGCTGTCTCACCACTCTTTACAAGAACTGCGCTTAGCCAGTGGGTGCTTGCAGAGGTTTCCTTCTGGACTTTGTTTTGTCGCCCTGTGTATCTGTGCTTACATCAGTACCCCACACATCTAGAGTGTTGGAGTTTTATGTGCCATATTTGGAAATAGTCCTTTGGCCTTGTTCTTTTTTTTGTTTCTTTAAAAAAAGTTTCAATTCTTTAGTGTCCTTTTTATTTCTCTGGATTATAAGATCAGCTTGTTAGTTCCTCCAAGGAAGACAGCTGTGGGTCAGTATGTACAGTAATAACATCTTTGATTTTTAAACATGGGATATTGTTTTTATTTAGACAATATTTTATATTTTTAGCTTACAACTGTTGGTAATTCTAAGCATCGTGCTCGACTTGGTGTTATAGGTGTGTTGTTTTCCAGGTCCATGTTTGGATTTCTGATTTCAGATAGATAACTAATACGGTTCATTCCTGAATATCAGTCCGGATTGTAACCCTTGAAATCAGTTATTTTATCTTATATTTTTGGTTGTGAGCCTGGTCTTTAATGACTGAGCCATCTCTCCAGTCTGATTTGCTAAATCTTAATAGGTCTTTTGGTAAAGCTCTCAGGATTTCCTATATACTAGATCACATCTTCTGCCAGAGACCAGGTTCTTCTTCTCTTTGGTCAGGACGCTTATTTCTTTTCCTGTTTATGATGATTAGAACTGTCAGTGATTCTTTTGAAGGGATGAGAACAAATTCCCTTTCTCCTGATTGGAGAAACAGTTCAGTCTTTCACTGCAATACTCAGATTGAGGGAGAAGTTCTTCATCTCTTAGTTTTTGAGTACTTTATGATAAAATGTTGGGCAAATGTTTTATAATTGCTGCTTTTATAAGAATCTTACTACTTCAAACTAATATTTTAGATGAACAGGTATTTTTTAGAATAACATACCATTGCTTATGTCTTCCTTGTCTAAATGAATTTTATGGGTTGTTCACTTTCAATGAACAAAGATTAATTTTTCAATTTTCCTTATTTTCTTCCACCCCTCTTTTCTTTTCTTTTTTTTAAATAGGAGTAACTTTATTTATGGCTCATATTTGAGTAAAGAAGAAATTGCTTTCTCAGATCCCACTCCTGATGGAAAGCTGTTTGCAACACAGTACTGTGGCACTGGTCAGTTTCTGGTCTATAATTTTATCAATGGACAGAATACCACCTAATACCGATCCTGCTTACTGTGCCAGAAGACATCTTTGAAGAGAAAGAATTGGTTGCTGACTTTATCCAGGAACTAGGGCCATTTTTTTACAAATGAACTCAGGACTGGCAACAACCATATGGTTGTTCCATTTTCATAAAATTGGAAACAATGCAGTAATAGCTTATTATTGTTTTGTTTTTTTAAAGAAGATATTTTATTATCTTTTACAGAAATTTATGATTGTATTTTATCTATAGTTATTTAGACATGTTTACATGCAGCAGATAATTGTTCATAGTGGACTGAAAATTAATGCAAGGACTATGGTCTCAGTGATAAGTATATTTTGAAGTTCTTAATATGGAAATATACCAGTGTAGCTTGGTACTGTATTTTTTTATATTGATCTACCGATACCAGTTATAGGTTTAAAGACTGTATTTTCAAAGTGAAAAACCAATGCTTTTGAGTTACTATTCAAAGAGAGTACAGTATTACACATTTAAGAATTTGAAGTTACTAAAGTATACTCTAAGGAGACCCCACAGGAAAGGAGAGCTCCAAGTAAAAGAACTTGTATAATAGCAAGTGTCTCCATTGCTTATGTTTGTGACACTGATGGTGGCAGGGGAAGCTCTCTGATGTGGAGCCATAAATGACTAGAGTCACAAAGAACTATAGCATAGTTGTAAACTAAATGTGGATGGCTTGTTGGTATCTGCATTGTTACTCCTCAGAAATACTGCACTGAGTATACACCCTCATTACTGGACTTCATCTTGATACTTGTCTGTCCTTCATAGTGCCCTCTACTTTTAAAGGGTTATGTATTGAAAAACTGCTGTGGCCTTTTATGACCTGTATATAATGTAGAATAAAATAATAAAATACTTGATAGCTTTTTCTAAGTGATAAATGTACCTGATACAATGTTGTGTTGAATGTTTGTACCCTTTCAGGGAGTTTCTTCGGTTTGAGGCTGAAATAAGATTAAAACACAGGCTTCTTAAAGGTATTTCTCATTAGTTTGCAAATTTTTTATGAATATTTTATTTAATTAACTTTAAAAGAAAGAGCCACAGGATAAGAGTGAAGTACCACTGTGGTTTCAGTTAGATCATCTTTATGGGCTGAGATGATCGTATCTTCACTGAGAACCTATTAAAATTTATTGACTCACATTATGATTAATGGTTGGATGTACATTTTATCCCCCCATAAGTTTGTTCTTTTATTATTTATGGAGTGTTGTAACACTGTACCCTTTACATGAGTAGAATGGTGGGGGTATAATTACTTTTATTCTGTCTCAAAAGCAGTGATCCAGCTTTTCTTCTAAAGATTTTACCTTTTACTTGGTGTGAATGTATGCGTGCTTGCAGGTATGAATGCGCCACATGCCTGCCTTGTGCCCTGGCACTGGATTTTCTGTAAGTAGATTTACAAGATGGTTGTGAGCTGCCCGTAGGGACAGGGAACTGAACTCTGGAGTTCCGCAAGAGCAGCAAGTGCTCCTTGTGAGCTCTCTCCAGTCCAAATTTCCTCCTTCCAACCCCAACCACCCTTTCCATCATCCTCATCACCCCCTCCTCATTATCTTCCCTTTTTCAAGACAGGGTTTTGCTATATCCCTGGATGGCCATAAGCTCAGATCTGAGTTAATTAAAGCTGGAATTAAAGGCATGTGTGGCTGTCACTTCTGTATTTTCTTCTTTTTATACAGAAATGTATGTGTATGTAAACATGAGTGTGTGTGTGTGTGTATGTATATCTGTGCTAGGAACTGAATGCAGGCTCACTACAAGAATAAGTGCTCTTAATTGGTGAGCCATCTCTTCAGCCCCTGATCTGACTTTTGCCGTTATCAATTTTCTTGGAATTAAGACTCTTCTAGTCATTTTCATTCTCCTTAAGTCCATTTTGTAAGCATGGTGAGAAGTTTTGGATAGTGTTAGTTCTCTGGTACTGTTAATTTCATCAATACAGATCCCATTTCCATATGAGCCTTAACACTACTTGGATTATAGTAGGCCATGCTTGACAAAGACCTAAAGGGAGAGCAGAGCAGGATAAGTACTGATTGGTTCCTTTAAATGTTATTACTGGGAAGGAAAATTATAGATACTTTTCACATTCATAGTAATAATAACAACAATTACAACAATAATTATAGTAATAACGCAACCCCTCCAAATTTGAACATCTAGGTATTTCTCTAAGAATAGTACCATTTGAGCGGGTGAGACCCTATGTTTAGTGTTGCATTGTGAAAACCCAATAAAATAAGGTTTCTTTTTTGTTTTTAAAGATTTACTTATTTTTTTTATACATTGTTTTGTCTGTATGTGTGTTGGTGAGGGAACCAGATCTTCTTTTTTTTCTCGGAGCTGAGGACCGAACCCAGGGCCTTGCGCTTGCTAGGCAAGCGCTCTACCACTGAGCTAAATCCCCAACCCCAGAACCAAATCTTCTTGAAGCAGAGGTACAGACAGTTGTGAATTGCCATGTGGATGCTGCAAATTGAACTCAGGACCTCTGGAAGAGTAGTTAGTGCTCTTAACCACTGAGTCATCTCTCCAGCCCCAAATAGGGTTTAAAAGAAGAGACTTTGGAATTTAAAAAAACTATTTGAGCAGTCTATAAAAAATGTTGAAATACTGAACTCTAAACTCTAACATAGGATGAGGTGAGGCGATGGCTGTGTATTGAAAAGACAATGAAAGCACTGATAGGTGTTTCTAACTACAGAGGTGCATCATGGCAAAGCATCTGGGGTAAGCAGGAGTTTCCATTTGCCTTTCTGTAGACAAGTTGAAAGCTAAGAGTGAAAATTAGGATATGGATTGGGAGGATTTGATGGGGAAGGGCAGGTTCAGTTTTGGTCAAGGTTTAAGGTGGTTACAAGCTTCCAAGTGGAATCAACACCTTCACAGTTGTATATGTGGAGCTAGAGTTTGAGAGAGGTTTAGACTTAGCTGTTACTTGATGATTTAGTAGATGTCATCCTGGGGTAGGAAAAGGAAAACTAGAGATCTGTGAGGAACACCAGCCTTTGAGAGTACTTGCAATGGCACAGGCAAGGAGACGAGAGTCTGAGAAGAGAGATGGAAACCAAGGAAACAGCCTCAGAAACTACTGCCAAAACACAGTTGAAGAGAAGCGAGGAGTGTCAGAGGCAGCAGTCATAGTCAGACTGCAGAAGAAATTAGTGCTGCTTATAGGAACTTTTGTTCTTGGCTCTCAGATTGTCCATCCTGTCTGAAAGTATCAAACATGGTTATAGGGACTATGAGTTTTGACGGATGATGCTCATAATTGTGTGGATGATTTCTTAAGAATTGAAGAGTGTGAACTCAGTGCATTTACCAAGAGCTTAGACATAATTCAGATCTACTGTGAAGTTTATTGGTTGTTTGCCAGTTATGTGGGAATACAGCTTATTTACTGAGAGTTAAGATTGCTGAGTCAACTACTACAGTAGCGACGCACACATCAACTACAGTAGTGATGCAAACATACATTTTTCTTACAGCTTCCAAGGAAACAGCCTCAGGAACTCAGCAGTTGGCATGTTGTTAGACTTTCCAGGGCAGATAATGGAAGCCTGTTTCTCGTCTGCCTGTCCTTAGACTTGAAAATATTTATTGCTGCTCTAATGGCCTTTGGCCTAGACACGTGGTTTTGTTTCAAATTCTGTTATTATAACTGTTCTTTATATATTAGAGTTGAAACCTTTTTTTCTAAGAGTAGGTAAAAGTAGATGGAATTCAGAAATAAATCGAAGATTAATAGTAAAACCCATAATTGATGGTTCACCAAAGTAAATACAGTTGCTTTCTCTTTGGTCTGTTATCTATAACTGTGCCAGGCTGCAGTTTTTCAGTAGCGGTTGGGTGAATGTAGCTGCTTCAGATAAGCAATAGCTTTCACTCAACTATTCACTTAGTGTCCAAAATAGTGGAATTTTAGAGCCATACAAGGATTGAAAACAGAATTTCCAGACTTTTCTTGGACATTGCCAATCACAGAACTCATTTCACCTTGTAACATTTGGAAAAATTGGTTTAAAGTAAACAAACTTTTTTCATAGCTGAGGAGTGTGAGGGAATTTTAATACATTCACCAAATGAAAGGACAAGAACATACTGTAGACACAGCTTAAGACAACTTAGAATCATAAACAAAATGTGAGGTAGACTGACTAGTGAGTGAAATTCACCAAGTTTTGGTTAAGAAAGTTTTACAGTAACAGTAACACAGATGCCCCCTTTGTAACAATCACAAGAAGCAGTTGCATGAATTATAGCCAAAACTTGACTACAGCATTTCTAAGTTTTTAGTTTACATTCAGTATTAACCTGTGTGAACTGTCATGCATGCCAAGGTCCAGCAGGTCTGCAGGTAAGTTACCAGGTCTGCCCTACCTCAGTGTGCTCAGGGATGGAAGCAGGTAAAATCAACACACCAAGAAATGAACTAACAAATCATGGTGGCCTGGGCTTGTGCAGTTTTGTCCTTAAGGCGGACTTAGCATTCTCTAAAGAATTACACTGATTTAGGTAATTTTTAAAAGATCCAAACCTTAATGAAGTTAGGCTTTGGAAACAAAGAGGCAGGTAAATTGAACTTTTCAGCTATTGGAGTGATGACCTTTTGGTTTTATTCTGGCATTTCTCTTGTGATCACTTGAATTTCCAGATTGTAGCCCTAACTAACATAGAGTACCTGCATTAAAGTAACTTAGTCCAAAAAGAAGTCAGTAAGAACTCCTCTAAGAGGCTCTGCCCCACCTAATATTGTGGAATTATTTCAAGTATTTTATTCACCTTACGTAGTGTTATTGGAATATTGCACAAACAGTGGCTTTCTTGATATTACCTGCATTGGATCCTTTCAGTAAAACAGGAACAAGCTAGATACATTCATATCTAAATCAAACTTCCCTGGAACGTACCTCTTTGCTGAAAATAATCTGTATTAAAGCTCAGGAGTCAGCATATAATAAGGCAAGGTATTCTTTGAAGGACAGTTAAAAATGGGGTTAAAAGGAGTTATCCATTTAAAATACATTTAAAGCATCATAAGTAGCTACATTAAAACCAAGAGATCTGCAGGCCGTTTCTGTCTACTACATTCCATCTGGCTGTAAAGTCCTTGTTATCTGGATAACCGAGTCCATCATCTAACACTCGCAGGAACACAGGCTCATTGGGGTTCTCAGTAGTCTCAGGTCCTAAGACAAATGCAAGTAAAAGTGACTGTTTTAACTGCAGATAAAATCATACACATAGGTTGAGAAAAATCTGAAGACACCACAAACTAGAGCAATTTCAGTGTAAACTTCCAATACATTATTGTAGATAGAATATTTCTTTCAAAATGTTTCTGATCAAAATATTTGGCTAGAAATACATAGAAACTTATGCCTCCTACTGTTGATATTAGTCATACACTACCCGCTAACTTTAATGAGTCCAAAAAACTCTTCATGAAGTCTTCCTTATTCTTCAGAGAAAATGTCACTTGATCAAATTATAAGGAAAACTTGTCTATGGTTCTGTTTTCCAGTCCACTCATTTTTACGTGTCAGTGCACCACAGCTGTTACTCATTGAGTTGTTTAAAGGATGCTAAGCCTGAGCCGATGAAACCAGCTAGTTGGACTGCACAATAGAATCCCAGCATGATGTGTGGGTTTCCAGGTGCCAACTGCTTGCTTTCAACCAACACAGTACAGCGTAATTGCAGAATGCATCACTGTTTACATTCCTAGGCATGGTGTGCTTAAAGACTGGAAATGGGAAAAACAAAGGAGTTAAGCCCAGAAGAACCTTCATGAATGCACACAGTGCCTGCTCGGCATTTACTGATTTTTTTGTTCAGTTTAAATAGTAAACTTTTAACTCCTGTGGAAATTTTGCCAAAGGTTTCAATACATATAAGATTATAAATCTTAAACTAACACTGCACGGAGAAAGACAAGCTACTTCTTTTTAAATACAAATATCTTCTACATTGTATCATTTCAGACCCCTGAGTAATACTGTACCAAAGTACAGATCTGAAGAGAAACTGAGGGTTCAGGCCTCAAGTATTAATCTTCAATTCATTCCACACCAGTGGTGTGAGTCTCATGTAACACATTCAAGCTGGCTAATGTGGACAGTCAGTACCCTGCCCTCCAACACAGTGTGGTAGAAAAACAATGCGGACCCCACATTTGTTCTCCGGAATATATCCTTGGGCTCCCACACCCCAAGTAACTGCCTAACTGCCCACTGTGGCATTGACCTGGACCTGGGTCCTGTCAGCAGAACTGAAGAAGGACAGTGTCCCCAAACACCTTGGTCACATTTGGGGAGTTCTTTGGAGAAGAGATAAATATGTTGCACTTTGCTCCACAGTGATTGTACTTTAAAGGAAAAAAATCCCCAGTAATTGTTTGTCCCACCCCCTATAGGGGTTTGTTTGTTGTTTTTTGTCTCTTCAAAAACTCAAACATGGCGTCCAGTAAGAAAGTAAAGAGGCTTGTCATCACTGCTGTTAGCAGTTTGAAACTCATCCCGGAGGCGGAACTGCCATTCGTCTTCTAACTCTAAGCGAACAATTGTTTGACGTAAGGAGCTTCTGTCTTGGCAGATGACACACAGGGTAGCACCTTCGGGAGGAAGTTGATTAAATTGATAAGAACATTACTATTTTTGGAAACCAACATACAGGTAGAGAAATCATTTTCAGTTTAATGTATGAGTACTCTGTCTTCATGTATGCCTGCATGTTAGAAGAGGGCATTGGATCCCTTTATACATGGTTGCTAACTGCCATATGGTTGCTGGAAATTGAACTCAGGTCTCTCCAGCCCCTAGATAATTTATTTTATCCCAAGTAGTTTTTGCAAAAATTTCAAGGAGCACGAAGTGACTATAGAGGGAAGTTTCTTTGAATTACAGCCTCCCTGTCTTATAGTGACTGATGAAACCAGTGGTTTTTTTTTTTTTTTATGTCTTTTTCTAGAGCAGGGTTTCTCAACCTTAGCACTTTGCTGTGTGTTGGGTGCTCTTCTGTGTCTTGTGGAATATTTAGCAGTATCCCTAGCTTCCTGCCCACTGTGTGCTAAATACACCCCCTTCCCCATACACATAGAGTAGTGACAAACAAAAACCTCTTGAGACATGTCCCCTTCTACTTGAGAACCACTCTGCTCTATATATACAATGTAAACTTCATTTTAATTGTACATACAATGTTGTTCAGAGTGTCACTTTTCAGGATTATTTGTGATGCTGGTTTTGTAGATTATTCTTAGGTAAGGTGTACATTTTTATGATGCATACTTATTAAGACAACTTTAATTTCTGTGTCAGACTCATAACAGAGTGTTGAGGAGTGCAATTATATAATTTTTCTGCAGTTGATTTCTGGTCCAATCAAATGATTTTAGATTGTATATACTGCTTATAAACATGCATATCATCCTAGCTTCTGCCTTAACTAGGTATCAGAAATATATGTTTCTAGAATAAATAACGGTAAACACCTGTTTAAGAACTCACAGGCTGGAGAGATGGCTCAGTGCCTCCTGGAGAGAACCCAAGTTCAATTTCCAGCACCCATATCGGATGACTTACAACCTTAAGTTCCAAGATGTCTGACACCCTGGCCTCTGCAGGCACTTGTACACATACCCACACATAGAAATTGTCTTTTAAAGCCATAGATCTTATTATTCCCCTGCACTTAATTTAGTTTTACGATAACAGCATGGTCTTCCCCAATAACATTAGTAGTCCTAATTGCTAGCCAAAACATTGCTTGCTTGTGTGGTATTCAATTCTTGATTATTTGTGTATACATGTGTGTGTGTGTTAGAATAGCATTTACATTCAAGACACTTAAGTGACTTACCTTTTAGAAACTTGAATTTCTTGAGAAGATCAGCACCTACAAAAGAGTCACAGAGGTACAAGAGGAGTCCACTGAAAAATACCCCTTCACAATTGACGTTGCTGGAGTGGGGTCTGGAACTGACATAGCATATGGCTACCTGAAAGTAGTAAGCAGAAAAAACAAAGACATTTCAAAAAGCAAATAAAGGGGTTATACTTTTGGTAAGGAATGTTCTTCAGTTTGGGATGCAAGGTCAAGGAGCCAAATCTTTCTCACTATTGGGTGAGTTGGTTATTCAAGCTTTTTATTTACTATTCAGTATTCAAATCTCACTCTCTCTCTCTCTAGACAGAGTTTTCTTTTTATAGCCCTGACTCTCCTAGAATTGGCTCTGTAGACCAGGCTGGCCTTGAACTCACAGAGATCTATCTGCCTCTGCCTCCCAAGTATTGGAATTAAAGGCATGGGCCACCACTGCCTAGTGATTTTCCATATTTTTAATATTTCATTAATTTACTATAGGAAATCAACAAATATAAAGAAAAATATGTGTGTGTCTTTAAAATCCTACATTTTGGGTTAGAGATGGCTCAGTGGTTTAGAGCACTGGCTGTTTTTTTTTTTTTTTCTTCACAATTTCCAAATCCAGATTTGTTTCCCAGCATCCACATGGCAACTCACAATCACCTGTGACTTTAGTCCCAAGGGATCTGACATCCTTTTCTGGCCTCCATGGGTACCAGGCATATATATGGTATACATGCAGATAAGAAAAATTATGCTTAGGAAAGAGTAAATGTTTCACTTTGAAAGAAGCTTAAAACAGCATGAGTTAATTTGTAGGCTTCCATGTCTAGAAACCACAAAAATTATAGAGAGCAGCAGAATAGTCCAGAGAACAATGGAGCCACTTAAATGGGTCTTGAATTCAAACCCTGGTTTCTTCAGTCAGTAGTCGTCTGACACTGTACAGTTCCTCATCTACATAGGTTTAAAAACATTATGGATTGAAGTAGTTTTGAATTGTTAATATGCAGTACTTGGCAAATGTTAGCTGCAGTTGATACTGAGACTCTATGGACACATGGTTGGTTCTTGTGTTTTAAGTCAGGATTCAGTCTAACTCAGGCTAGCTTCTGGAATGCTGGGATTACAGACCTGTAACTTCATGCTTATCCCTCATATGGGTTTAATGTTTCTATTTACAAAATTAATGGCCTAACCACAGCATGAGTTAACATTAAGATAAATTTAGTGTCCCAAATTAAGTGCACTAGGACTTAAAAGAGTTTGTGTGGACAAAGGTGTGTTGGTCAGTATGTGCCAAGAAAATGGCCTAAAAATCAAGGTCAGGAAAATGTCTTGTTCAGCTTATGGGTGGTTTGTTTTATTTTGTTGTTTTCTTAATTTTGGTCATGTATATGCCATGATGCACATGTAGAATTCTGAGGACAACTTGCAGGGTTCATCCTTGACACTATCTGGGTTCCAAGAAGTGACCTTATTTGTCAGGATCGACAGCAAGAGCCTGTACCCACTGAGCCATTTCATATTGCAAACTTAACATAGATTTTTTGTTTTTAAAGATTTACTATAAGGGTATATTACATTACTGAAGATAATAAAATGTACTCTCCAGATAATCCAAGAAAAAAACTTAGTTGCAGAAAGCTAGACGTGCAAGTGGCAATTAAAATACTAGACCAAAACTAGGGGCGAACTTGAAGAATGGAAAAGTAGAGACGGCAGCTCTGAAGGTCTCACAGGGGCTTGTATTTACTTAAGTAATCATTGAGCTCTGACATATGCTAAGAGACTGTGTGCCTGTCAAGAACAGGATCTAAATTCACATCATCACAACATGGTCTGATCAGTGCCAACAACCAGAGCAAATGGCTGCTTCTGTCCAAGTCATCAAGGCAGGCTCTTCAGAGCCATTGACACCAGAGGGAACCATGTCACTGGCTAGTTCTGTTCCTGTGGGACCCTTTGGATCATACTGTTATTGGCTGTCTTAGAACCATCTTAAATTTTCAATGGGACTGAAAAGGAGATGGATGGATATGGCCTCCAGAATTAGACAGTCCCGCCTTTACCTCCTGTCCAATGTTAAGGTAGCAGTCAATGGCCAGCACAGGACTCTTGAAGTTATGGATGGCTTTAGGGAAGAGTTTATATGAGGCATGTTGAAGGAACTTCTCCAGGAGGAACTGTGCAGGGGCTGCCAGTAGTGTGTGTTCACTGTCAGGAGCACAGACATACTGAAGAGGCAAGATGGGAGCTAAGTTCTCTGAAACCTGAAATCAGACAATCACGGGAAATGTGCCTGTCAGTGAATGAAATGTCTTAAGATCACAATGGATTGTATCCTATTCACTTCCGTATACATTATCCCCAAAGAATACCTGAAATTTTATAGCACTGAACCCTACACAAATGTTTATAGACACAAACACTATGATCTCTAAATTAGGCACAGTATTTTCAGGCCATGGCTGATAAATGGTAAGCTCCAGAAAAAGGAGGGTTGCCATGGGCTGGAGAGCAGGCTCAGTGGTTAAGAGCATTAGCTGTTCTTACAGAGATCAAGGTTCCCTGCAACCACATGGTAGCTCATAACCATCATAACTCCATATCCAGGGGATCCAGCACTGTCTTCTGGCCTCCAAAGGTACCAGGCACCTGTACATGCATACATGTGTGCAGTAGGTACATACAACATAAAGTGTATCTTACAAACACTAGCAACAAAGAGGGATTGCTGTAATAATAGCGGTTGCCTGATGGGTTCAAAAGTCTCATTTTGTTCTGTATTTCTCCATTCTTCCACTTTAGGAATAGTATAATGCTCTTTAAGTTATAGCAAGAATTTCTGGAATATTTCTGTATTTAATGAATACTTTATAGTGTTTGGGTGTTTCTCAGCTCCAGCTAAGTATTTGCCAAGCTGTAGTGATCAGCTAGTGGTAAGACTCTCTGGGAGGGTATAGACAGTACTCTTTTTTCAAACTTTGAGCTGTAATATTTTCTGTAAAAGACAAGCTAATGGCCAGACAAGTATTTTTATTTGTACTTTCTCCTGTGTTACATAAGAGTTATCACAATATAAAGACTTCTGTCTTGAAAGTAAAGCTTTGCAATTAGATGCACGCCTTTAGTCCCAACGCTTGGGAGGCAGAGACAGGTAGGTCTCTGAGTTGGAGGCCAGCCTGGACTACATAGTAAGTTTCAGGACAGCTATGTAGAGAGACCTGTCTCAAAACAAAATAAAACCCAATAATAAGTAAGTAAATATCAAGCAAGCTTGCTTTGTAATCCTTGAGGCTTAACTCTGGAACGAGTTTGTTGAATTGCCAAGGAAACTTTTGCTCTGGCTGAGCCCTCGCTCACAGAAATGAAGCTGCATAGGTAACACTAGGACCCCCTAGGGTTACTTCCCTGTCCAATCAGGCAGAAAGTACTTTGGTGGCAAAGCTATTTATAAGAAAGCATTTGTGTTTCTTTTCAACAGTAGCATCAAACTTTGAAGACTTACCATGAGCTTTGGTTTAATGATAAAGTCCCTTTGCCCTCCAACCTGAACGTGTTTCTTCATGAGACTGAAGTTATTAAAGCGGCAGATGAGAAGGCCACTACTGTTTGTTCTCAGGTTAAAGTCAACATCTTCGCAGAAATACCTAAATCATAACCACAATGATAGGTTTCTTTGACTGTCCACCCAAGTACACAGAGAAATGAGTGACAGAAATGAGAGGAGGGCCCAAAACATGGGACTTGTCCTCAGGCAGTTGGCCTCACTCTGCTGATGTGAGCACTATAAGCTTCAAAGGGAGGAGGAGAGAATTTTGTCTGCTGTGCCACAGGGTTTTAGGTTCCTCCTATCAGAAACAGGGCTATACATCCTGTGTTCCAGCAGGAAAGCCAGAGGTCCTGTAGTTCTAAAATTCTGGTTACATACTGGATGAAGCAATGGTATTCTAATAGCTACAGGTTGAAGTTGGATATTAAGAGTGACTTTGTGGTCTCTAATACCATTCCTTGGCCATTTCAGATTTCTCAGGAATGCAGTATGATTTTAGGGTCCCGACTTCTGCCTTCTCCTCATAGGAAGACCTGTGGGTCTTATAACACTGGAGAGTGTATTTTCCTTCTGTGTTCTGAGGATGAATACAGCGTTAATATTGGACGTTCACAGGTCTACACATTGGCTAGTATTGATTTAACAGATTTTGTTTCTACTTGAATTCTTGTTAAGTAATCAGATGGCTAACCTGTGTTTTCTATTTTTGCATAGCAGTATCAAGGGTCTAGGTCATGCTAGGTGTGGGGGCAGACGCCTGCAGTCCCAGCACTCAGTAGGATCACAGATGGATGTGAGGCCAACCTGGACCACATAAGGAGTTCTGGGCCAGCACTGAGTGAGCTAGAAGGGGTTTATTGTCCAGGGCAAAATAAAAACAATGTAGAGATTGAAGTGGGCAGCACCCTCTGGTGGATGCCTGCATGACTTGCATCCATGAGCCTGACCTACCTGTTGAAGTCATATTGGACATTCTGAGTGAGGTCTATATTGAGGAGAATGAAGTCATGCACATGGCATCTTGAGAATGGGGCCTTTAGGTTCTGTGAAGTCAGCTTGCTGTTCCATTTCTGTATACCCAGGATTGCGTAGTGGATAATTTTTGGTGTGGCTTCAATGTGCTGCAAGACACTCTTCAAGGACACATTCTTACTGGAGATTCCTGCTTCTGTAGGCTGGCTACAAAATGTAAAGTTAGTTTATGAGGAACCAACTATATCTTAGTATATATATATATATTAAATCCTGCAAAGTATGTAACAAGACAATTTACATTAAGTCCAGTCATACCACCTGTCATGACTAAGTCAGAGAAGCTGGCCTTTAGTGGTGGATCTTACCACCTTTATGGCAAAAAAAGGTTATGTTTCAAAGTGAATAATGAACTTGAGTTGCCAAAGACATGACCAGGGGTTAAAAGTACAGAAACATCCAGTTCTGATAATTACATATAATAAAGAACGCTATGCACACTTCATTAATTTCAAGCCCACAAAAGAAATGACGGGAAATCAGTGTTTCGTTAAGGATACTGTTAAATTTTAGCAGTTCACAGGTCTACACATTGGCTAGTATTGATTTAACAGATTTTGTTTCTACTTGAATTCTTGTTAAGTAATCAGATGGCTAACCTGTGTTTTCTATTTTTGCATAGCAGTATCAAGGGTCTAGGTCATGCTAGGTGTGGGGGCAGACTTAACAGACTTTTTACTATTTAGCATTCTCTTGACTAAACTCCCTAGCATCTGTAAGGAACCCTAGAAAGTCACCACTGCTTGAGGAAAACCACTGACAGCTTAAAGGTGACATAACTTCCTCTCTTCACCTCAGTAGTCAAGCAGAGCTGGGTCTTACATGTCAGGACCTGTATAAATGAGTCACAGTATCAGAACAGTCTTGTTTTTTCATGGGGCAGGGGGGGTTGTAATAGTCTTACTATATATGCTGGCTGTTGGCTGACCTAGAACTTGCTATGTAAACCAGGCTGGTCTCAAACTCAAAGAGGTCATCCTGCCTTTGTCTTCCTAAGTGCTGGGACTAATATATACCACTATACCTGGCCCAGAGCAGATTTTGCAGCTAAGCAATACCGGATGTGGAAATGGCCCAAGAACTTAGTGATCAGTGAGCTAATGCAAGTAGTTGCATGACCTACTTTGCTCAGGAAAACTATCTTTTATTTACTTCCAAGTGTAACTACTGCTAAAAATACCTTGTCGAGGTCATTGTGTCACAAGCCTCCCCGTCCCCTACACAACTTCTTGGAAGTATCCCTACCTGGTTTGCTCCTGAACACTGTGAATATTCCACAGGACGCAGGAGTCATCCATCACAACAATGAAAGGCCAGACACACTGTCGTTTGACTCCCAGCTCCTCCAGGCGGTTCCTTTCTAGTTCTAGGTTGTGATATGACAGCTCCTTAATGAGGAACCTAGCAGCACCTGCAAGGCAGTACAACCACACCTTTCCATTCTCCACTCAGACTGGTCACATAATCACCACTGACATCCTGTGCACAGAGACGGGGGCGCTGGAGAGAGGATGCAGAGGACGCTAGTTGGTTTCCAGCACCCATGTCAGGCAGCTCTAGGGAGAATCGGATGCTTTTAGCTTCCATGGGTACCTGCACTTGTGCACAGACACACAACTTTTAAAAACTCTCCAAAAAACGTCCCTGAGAAATGCACTTTAAAATATAGATTCCTGGAACCCATTACTAGAGATTCACTTAAATAGTTAGCAAAGGCCAGAAACACATCTGATGGTGTATGACTTGTACTCTGAGGAATATACTTCAAGAATTCCACTTCCCAGATATGACAGAGGACACCTCCGATGGCAGATGAATGGTGACTAGTGTCTTAGAACACGGCAAGTAGCTTGCTCTTGCCTCACAGTAAGCCAGGGCCACGGAGAGTGGCGACAACCTGTGAAGCTTCAAGAAACAGGTACCCACTCTAATCTGCACGTTGCAAAGCTAGGGTACAGCAGATGTATGGTACAGAGCAGGAGAACAGACCAGAGACCAGCTGCCTGGGAATGAGTTAATCCCATTGGGCTTTGGTTTCCTTACCTCTAAGGAGTGATGGCAGAGTTGTATGTGGTCAGGCCTACTGTATGGCAAGTACTTAAGGGATGTTAATGACAAGATGAATTAGCTAAAATTTTTAAATGAAACCTAATGAAACAAAATGTAGATTACAATGAAAAGGGCTAGTTAATGTATGGAGGAACGTCAAACAGTAGGATTAAATCAAGGTAATACTAGAATTTAGGAACATCTACCTCTCAAGAGTCTGAGGAATACTTTGCATTTTCAACATAGTATGGATCACATAGGAAAAAATGGCAGCTAACATGGGCAGTCAGTTCTGAAAGACCAAAGGTTTTCCACCTATGATCAGGAACCAGAAAAAGATGCTATGTCCAATTAAGAGTACTAGAAGTCCTAGCCAGAACAATTAGGCAAGGCAAGGAAAGTGAACTGAATTAGGAAATAGTAAGATTATGTTCCCTGACCATATATCATATGTGGAGAAAATGTACAGAAAACTTAGAACTAATAAGATAATTCAGCAATATAAAAGGAACAGTCTAAGGAAGTTAGTTTTTTTATAGCATGAAAAAGAGTGAAATACTTAGGAATATACTTTAGCCAAGAAGGCAAAAGACAGTACAGTGAGAAAGGTTGTTTTGTAGATAAAATGTTTCCTAAAGATCAACAATTTAAAGCATTTACCAAAATGTTTTCATAGAGCAGAAAAAATTCTTAATGGAATCTGAGGGCACCTCAAATTGCAACTGAAGTGGAGATTTTACTGATGTAGGCAATGATTTTGTTTTTCAAATAGCAGCTCAAAGGGTGAAAATAGATAAATTGGGTTATATCAAAGTAAGATATAAGCTTTTGAAGCCAAATCAGCAGGATTGAGACAACCTACAAAAATAAAGGACAGCACACAGAGGGGGAAAAATTCTTGCAAACTACTGATATAACAAGGGATTAATATATAGGGAACTCAAAAAACTGAGTAGCAAATAATTCAGTTAGAAAGTGAAAGACTGCATAACTTTGCTCTTAGCACTTGAGAAGTTTAGACAGGAGAATCACCAATTCAAGGTTGATCATGGCCACCTAGCAAGACCACTCCAAATAGCCCACACCCATAAATGCTCAGTATCACCAACCATCAAGGAAGGCACTCAAAGCTGTAGTGATATCATCTCACCTCAGAATGGCTGTCTCTAAAGTGTATTGTTGAAATGACTGACGGATGCTGACAGGTGCAGAGGGAGGGATTTCCTGTGGATGGAGCAGCTGTGAGCAGCTATTATAGAAAATGTGCAAAGTCCTAGAGCAACTGAAACTGGAAGCACCATTTGATCCAGCAAGTCCACTGGCTGGTGTACTTCCAAGAGAAAGATAGCCATTACACTGAAGAGACACTTGTAGTCTCATGTCTATTCACATCTTCAATAATGGGATCAACCTAAATTCCCACAAAGACAATATGAGAACACAGAATCGTTTTGGCCATAAAAAGAATGGACTCTAAGTCTGACAATTAGTCTGCCTATCTGGATGTGTTTCTTCAGAGCTTCCGAAAACTGGGGACTGATGCCATATTATGATGCCATATTGGCTACAATATTGTGATGTTGAAAAGCATTTGTATAAACTTCCTATTAAAATGTCATTGTAACTAGTTTTAAGAATTTAATCTTGAAAATAGTGAACAGCATATAGACTTTTTTATAGGACTGAGGCAAATAATCTGAGGCTAAAGATATCAAGTACTTCAAGTGCAAGATTGAACAACAACAACAACAAAAAAAATGGCTGCAGAGATGGTTAAGAGCACTAGTTCTTCTTTCTGAGGACCCAGGTTCAATTCTCAGCACCCACAAGTCAGCTCACAGTTGTCATCTATAGCTGCAGTTTGAGACGATGCAACACCCTCACACAGACATAAAGGCAGGTGAAATAAATGCACATGAAATAAAAACAAATTTTTAAAAAAGGAAGCTAGAGTAGTAGTGACACACGCTTTAATCTCAACTCTTGGGAGCAGAGGAAGGTGAATTTCTGAGTTCAAGGACAGACTGGTCTACAGAGCAAGTTGCTTTTTTGAAAAACAAAACAAAACTAAAAGCCAACAACAAAATAAGGCATATTGTCTCTGTACACTTGCAGAAACATGGATGAAATGGGAAGTCTTTGTATAAGTGAATCTAGCCAGAAAGAAAAACTTAGTGGAGGACAGTCAGTAAAGGCGGGGAGGTGCAGGCCGAAGGGATGCAAAGCAGTCCAGTGAAGAGCACTAAGCAGGAAGAGTTGGTTTCCTATGAAACAATGGATTACCTTGGTTTAAAACAGCACACAATACATTTCAAAATGACTCTGAGAATACAAAGCTCCCAACACATAAAAGTGATTGCTAAAGGAAGTGCAAATACTCTTGATTCTTATATGTCACGTACATTATCATAGCCCTTCCAACTATGCAAATATGTCTAACCTTTTTAACATTGCAGGTTTTATACTTCTTCCTGTCAAAACTTAAAGTCATGTGCTAGTGACATAAAGACAGATACAGCGTCCTGAAATAAACCATCTCATCTATGTCAGGAGTGATCATCCCACTCAATGGAGATCTCTTTTGAACAACAATGTTAGAACGTCAGATAGCCACATGAAAAATGAAGTTGTGTCCTTATTGCATGAGAAATGAGTTAAAAATGCTTCAGTTGATGAAGTAAAAGCCAGCCTTATACAGCATTTAGAAGGAGACAACGTATGGAGCAACGCCAGAGAGACTGGCAGCAGTCTGTGTGTGTGGACAACATACAACAAGGGAAATAGACATATGGGATGCCATCAAAACTTAGAGCTTGGGCTGGAGAAATGGCTCAGTGGTTAAGAGCTCCGACTGTTCTTCCAGAGGTCGTGAGTTCAATTCCCAGCAACCACATGGTGGCTCAAAACCATCTATAATGAGATCTGGTGTGTCTGAAGACAGCTACAGTGTACTCACATATAAAAAATAAATAAATAAATCTTTAAAAAAAAAGAAAAACTTAGAGCTTCAGGGCATGAAGACATTATTAATATGGGAATGGGCAAAGATATAAAATGACATCTGCTGAGTTAACATTGAAATATAAAAGACCTCTGTAGATTAACAAAGTGATCCAGTTGAAGAAATGAGTAGAGGACTTTGGAAGACATTTTTGTAAAGAAGACACAACCTAAAAACATGGGACAGCTCAGCAGTCATGCTTTGTGACACGTGCAGTATTAACTACTTGGATGACTAAGGCAGGAAATCACTTAAAGCATCTGAGAGGCCTGGACTTCAGTGCCCAGTGCTGATGTGAGAAGAAGATTACACTCACAAATCATTACCTAAGTGCAAGTTAAAATCATAGTTAAGTACCACCTCAGACGCCGGCAGAAACAAATGAGGAAAGCTTAAACACTACAGCAAAAGAAGTGCCCAGAAGGGTACAGCTCTGAAACACCGGTTCAGTTCGTGGTTTCCTGTGATGGGAAACAAAGATAATCTAGATACCCCTTGTGCCCACATTCAACGGGTGATGCTACTCTTGGGGAGAGCATCTTGATGTTCTTTATCCTGTGAAAAGGCAGGGTTGAGCCTGCCTGACACTTTGCACTGTGTCACAGGTAGATGTTTTGACAAGACTAGAACTTACCCTGTGCCCCTGGCAGGAGACACAGTGGAGGACCCTTTAAATCATCACTTCCCGTGCTAAGGATGTGGCTCTTCCTCTGGGTACATTTTGGCCCTAGAATGTCCTGTCCAGAAATACTGGGAGTCTACACTAAGAAGACACCCCAGCCCTTCTCAGGCTGTTCAATATTTCAGTGATTTACTTCTTACTAGTCTTCAGAAGTTAAACATTCTGAAGAACTGAGCAAAACATGTTAGGGGCTGTAAATTACAGAACAGGAGAGGGGAACTCAGAGTTAAGACCTCTGCTCACAGGGCAGGGCAGTTTCCAAAGGCAACCTTTGGAAGACACACCAAGAGAATGGAGTTCAGTTTGCCTTCTCAGCCCTTCTCCCACCCCAAAGGCACTCTTACCCACGCCTGCATTATTGAACATGCCAGGAAGCACCAGCATGATGTGGTTGGGCCAGTACTTTCGGTATAGTGGCATCTCATATTCCTTGACCACCAGGAGGTGAAGGTGGCTGATGCCCTCCATGGCGTGGAAAAGGTTTAGGAGTCCATGCTCGTGGCGACCACTGGAAGGAGTGAAAATGGGACTCTTGACTGCATTTAGATTCTGTGGAAAGGAAAAAAAATGCAACCAGAACAGTAAAGTAGACCCTTAGATGCTGGCAGCTCAGAGAACCTCTACCAGGGCCCAAAGCCCTCACGCCCACCCTGGCCCACCTTGTCAGAAACCAGGGGCAGCCGCATGCTCTCCAGATGCCTGCCCTGCTTGCTGAAGACAAAATGACTCTCTTTGGACTTGGGGATGATGAAATAGAGTTGGACTTCTTCTCCCAGCATAGAAGAGGAAAATGTGAATGCATGAAGGGTGGAATCTGACATCTAGATTTGCAAAGAAGAAAGAAAGGGAAGGTCAGTATATGGTTTTCAAACTTCCAGGCCATTCTTTGAGATTTTTGACACAAGTAACTGTCATGAATAAGTGCCCCTAGACATTTTGGCTGTGAGGAGCAACATGTAAAAGGCTTTTTCATCTACTAGCTGTCCCTGGTGCAGGAGTCAACTGTGCAGCCCCAGTAAAGACTTTCCAAGGGTAAGTCTCATTGGCACTGCGTATATTCCACATACCCTTAGGACAAATGCCCAGTCTTAACAACAAACATCTCCATGGGTTGCCCCGCTATATACCTTCTCCAAACACCAGTCACAGCACAGTTCTGCTGTGAGTCAGACTGAACACTTAAGTACCAGCTCTTAGATAGGGCTAGAGTTAGATGTGTCTGAGGCACCATCTTTCTTACAGTGGAGGATGAAGGGATTCCAACATTTAGTGCAGAACTCTGACATCATGGAAAGACCACGTGACTCATGAAAGTCAAGACTCCAACTTGTCTATAAAGTTGTGGGGAGTTCACAAGCTCAAGAACCCATCTCTATGAATAATTTTAAAATGGGTCTTATGGGCTGTACAGTGAAGCCAATAATTGGTTTAATGGAAAGATGATAAAATTTCATTAGCACTTAAAATCCAGGTAAGTTTCCTAATAGTTTTAACCTCAATATTATATTTCAGAAAAATTAACAGTTTCCCCCTCAAATTCTAGTTTGTTCTACATCACAAATGTGGAGACATATTATTTGTATTGTAATCACACAGAAATGTCAAGAGGGTTCATGCAGAAAATTTCTAAACACCTATAATTTATAGGCCAAGGCACATGTGTCTTCTATATCCTACAAAGAATTGTGACCAGGGCCAGTAGGGTGGCTCATCAGGGAAAGGGCTTGCAACCAAGCCTGCCAATTCTGGGTTTGAGCTCCACAGCCCACAATGGTGTAGTGAGGGAACCAGCAGCTCCTACATACACACCTGTACACATGCATGCATGCACATGCATACACAGTTCAAAAAAAATCATCAGCAGACTAGTAACCCACTAAGAAACAAACAGATACAACAGGTTAACAGTTAACTTGTATTCTTTGTAGTGTCTATTCAGTTTCAGAATATGCTTTTAAGGGGCTGGGGATGGTGGTCATGGTTCTGAGAAGCAGGTTTGGGGAACCAGCCTCGAAGCAACAGGGTCTCAGTTGCTCAGTGCCAAGACATAAAGTCCAGGAGAGAAATGGGGAGATGGGGAAATCACATGGAACTGTTTCCTCCTCCTGTGCATAAAGATACACTAGGCAAAAAGATGCCTAAGGGGCTGGGAGTGCTGGAATATGAATTCTCATTTGCAGGGCCCTGGGATATACAGATACCTAGCCCAAAATAGGAGAAAATAAAACCAGGCATGGCAGGCATGCCTGTAATTCCACTCAGTGTGCTGGAGGATTGTGAGTTCGAGGCCAGCCTGAACAGTGAGCTCCTGTACAAGGAGGAAAATGGGGGATGAGACAAATGCTGAGTGACAGAGTTTTTCTGGGACCTGAAGCCAGGAGTCTCAGGTTTCACCCTACCCTCTCCACCTCACAGACAGGGTCCACACGGGCAACGGAACTAGGAGGGGAGGGCAGAGGCTGCACCTGGGAGTTGGGAGTGAAGTCCATGTACTGGTGGCACTGTTCACAGTGGTGGAAGGTATTGTAGGCCGCATACTTGGTCAGCATCATAGACATGGTTTCCCGTTTCCGGGGCTGCTCAGCTTTGTACTCCTTTATTACTTCTGTGTATAAAGGGATGAGAAGCGGTTATTGCCATGACACACATGAAGCTTAGAAAGAAATGCTCATTTCTCGTTAGGACTTTTCAAAGGACTATATCATTTGAGACCTGACAAGCAAGTTTAAAAATCAAGATGTATGGGGTTGGGGATTTGGCTCAGAGGTAGAGCGCTTGCCTAGCAACCGCAAGGCCCTGGGTTCGGTCCCCAGCTCCGAAAAAAGAAAGAAAAAAAAATCAAGATGTATGTGTGAGTGTGTTCATGTGTAAGAGTGAAAAAACAGAATTATGCTCTTCTCAAAGGAGTGGATTGTCTCCTTGGCCCACCTCAAGTCCTGATTTAGAGTTCCTTTGACCTCCACAGAGCCAAGCCTGACTCTGCACATACTGACCTTGTTTGACCCCCGCCAGCTTCTCGCTGTAGACTGGGCTCATCAGACTGTACTTGGGATCGTGTACACTGACGTCGAAAGTCATTTTGCTGAAGGTCTCGATGTCAGGCCAGGGCTCTCCCTCTGACTGGCTCAGTTCGCTGCTGTCAGTGTGATCTAGGGCAGGGCAGGGCACAGGACAGGTGGGCCCACCTCCTTCCCTCCTACCACCACACTGAACAGGTATATTTACCTGTTTAAGTGAATACTTGCATCACCACCATCCTGAAGCACAAAGCCCACGGAGGCATTTCTAAGAAAGGAGCTCTCATATCCCAGAGTAGAAGGAACCAAGATGATTCCTTCAGACTTCACGGGAAGAGGGTTTTCCCTTGCTAGCCCTGAATTAGTTTCTATGTCTCCAGTTCACAGACTTGTATGCCGTTGGATCCTGACTCTGCCAGTTCTCCTTGAGAACATACTAGTACGGATGATCAAAATTCTCAGCCTTAGCTATGGGGTCTTCAGGCACTGATGTCCTGGATAATTTGACTATTGTTTCTCAGTAGTGAGGGCTGAACACAGCACACATCCCAGTCAGGTGCTCACCACTGAGCCATGGCGCCAGACTTTCTATAAAAGTTGGAGACAAGGATGGCTAGTCAATTTGACCACATCTGAAATCAACTAAAACGCATGTCGCTGGGCATACCTGTGAAGGATTTTCTTGACTGGATCGTTTGAAGTCAGAAGACCCACTTCAAATCTGGGCCACAGCAGATGGCGGTGTACATCAAAGGACATAGAAGAGGGAATACTTGCTGGCCCCCACTCCTGCTCGCAAGCCCTTCCACCCTGCTGCTGAGGCATCACTGCCTACTTTTTTTTTTTTTTTTTATTCCAATGTAGACCAAAGGCCAGCAGAGATATCCAGACTAGTCGACTGAACAACTGTCAAATTCTTGGCCTTTCTATTGGGAGAGGGCCATTGTTGCACTGAGCAGACCGCAGCCTGTAAGCCACTCTAATCCATCCCATTTTAATATAAACAGATTTACTCTATCGGTTCTGTACTTCTAGAGAACCCGACTAATGCAAGTTTTCACTAGATTGACCAGGTTCGGCTTGGAATCTGTGCCCAGGCAAGCCTTGATAGTGTCCCCCTCCTGCCTTAGCTGGGATTACTACCTGGACACTGGGCCTGAAGCTGTCTGGAGTTTTAGGATGCGGTGAACACAGTCCCAGTGTATGCGGTACATCAGAACTACCTGAGTGCTCTACACGCCAGTACACACTCATTCCCTCCCGTCCTTCTCACAGGATCCCAAGAGCAGTGAAGACAAAATCTTTACCCAGGTACCAGCCTTTGGGCATTTCCAGAGCTTGAATCCTTGACCCCTCCCTTAGTAATCAATCCTCTAGGGACAAAACCCCTCAAAGTACTAGATTCTGGTAGGTCTCGAAGACATTAGGGACGGAGAGTCAAGGTGCTAAGATAGTGGTAGACATAGAGTATATGTATAATGGATGATATTCATTACTAATGTCTAAGTTCAAAATGAAGCTAGCCCCGTAGGTCCAGGCGCTCTGCAGCCAGCTCAATGACCTGAGTAGTGGAACCATGTGGTGGAAAGAGAAAAGGACACTCCAAAGCTGTCTATCCACGTACCCCTTTCATACACACATGCACACAATTACATGTAATAATTTTCCAATGTAGCATGAACTGCATTGGGAAAAAGACCTAGATTAGAGTACAGCTATTATCTTTTTAACATAAATGGCATTTGGTTTTTGCCCAGAATTAACTTTCAGTTGCAGTTGGCATTTTATTTGCAGTCTAAGGGGGATGGGAAGTGACAGAGAATACCTGGGCAGACCTGGGGGAGGTCACATGACTTCTGTAGCCACATCTTGGGTAAAAGCAAAGGTCATGATGCCAGGGAGCACAGGGTAGAGCTGGCAAGAATCATAGGGTTTACCTGCCTAGGCAATGAACCTACCTCCCAAAGCTGTATGAAACAGCTTGCTGCACACTGGAGAGGCCCCCAGAAACTGAGAGCCACGGTTCACTTGGAATTACTTGCTGGGCACCTTCTCTTCAGCCTCATGATAGCTTAGCAGCTTAGGTGCCTTAGACACCCAAAGGGTGAAGCATCCCTGGCTCTTGGGTCTCGTGCCTTGGCCATGCTGTCAAGCCTCACCTGTGTTTATCTCTTCCTCATCGTACACGTCCACCTCCAGCAGCCGGATGAGCATTCGGAAAAGGATCCTAAGGAACTGTAAATAGGAGCCCGTCTTTCCCACCTGATGGAGATGTTTTCAGTTGAGGAGTGGTGGAGGAAGGAAAAAGAAAAGACATTTCTTTCACACTTTGGCTCTTCAGCTGAGGTCTGAAGAGGTATTCTGCCACCCCTGCCACCCCACAAAATGTCTCCCGACAACCAAGACAGTGTCCGCCCTGTTCTATCCCTACCTGTGGAGGGCCAGTGAGCAGCAGCCGCCTCGGGTGCAAGGTTCGGACGCCTGAGATGGGGTCTGGTTGATTGCTATAGTCAGCGTGGTGCTGCCGGGCCGAGGTCCACTGGCGGTAATAAAGGGACTGCTCCTCGCTGCTCATGTCCTTGTGCAGGCCTGGCCGCAGGGAGCTCACCCAGGCCACATCAGCGTGGGGCAGCAAGGAAGAGGAGGGGAGCTTGCTGCCCTTCTGGGATCCCAGCAGGCTATATGCGGCTTTGGATAAGATCACCACGGGGGGCAGGGCTGTGTGCAGGCCCCGGGGCTGACCTGACCACGAAAGAGCCTGGGCACTCGAGGATGAGGACGAAGAAGGCTTGGAAGTGGTGCTACTGGCCATCGGAGGCCCCAAGGAGTCACACTCCTGCTTCAGGATCTCCCCAGCCACGGCAGTACCGGTGGAGATCCCTTCATCCAGCCGAACGCTGGTGGTGGGGGTCAGAGGCTGCTGCTGGGGTTTGCCAGCCGTGCTAGAAGAACTCACTCCGTTCTCCATGATGGAACCTGGAAGATGGCAGTGGAACTCATCCTATTCCCACCCCTTCCTGACGTCAAGGTCAGGTGGTAAAAACTACTGACAACCCCTGCCCCAAAGCCAAAACAAAACAAAAAACCCCAAACCCAACCAAGCAGCCACCACTCCCAACAAAACCTTTGGAACTGCAGACACAGGGATGAACTTTCTTTCTGCCTCAGTCTCCCACTGCTCCCTCGCCCTGGGTTGTGGGTGGGGTTGGCCGTAGGAGACAACAGCTAGAAGTTGTGTCCATTTGCCCTGGCTTCCTTCTCAAATTGTCCCCCTGGATGACACCTTTCTCCAGCCGGGCAGGGTTCGCTGCGTCATGGGATCCTAGTACTTTGCTGCCTTGTGCTCCTCTCTGGACCCTCCCACATTCTTTCGGAAGTCGTCCCTCTCTATTAAAGTGTTCTCTCGGCTCCTCTCTCAGATAGCAGTGGACTTACAGGCTTCACAGTCGGGTCTTTTTCAGAGACTCTTGCTGCCCTGGTGGCTGAGAAAGAGCCTTACACCTCGAAGTTCCTTGGTCTGTAGTCATTTCCTTAACCAAGGTAGGAATGTCTCCACAGGAGGGGCTAGACGTTAGACCTGCTCCAGATGAGGAGTTGGGTCTTCACTGTCTTTATTCTGTTAGCTTTAAGTAATCTTTTCTGTAGAGGATGAGCTTCCTAAGACTCCTGGCTGAAGACCCTCTCTGAGCTCAAATGGGTGCTGTCCAGACTTGCAGTTCCAATCTCAGCAATGAGAGACCTGACAGATTAACCATTAACTGCAGTTGCTAAAACTAAACCTCTCTCGGTTGGAGAGATGGCTCGGCAGTTAAGAGCATATACTTCTCTTCAGAGACCCCAAGTTTAAGTTCAGCACTCATGTCAGGTGGGTCTCAAAGCCCTGCCTCTCCCGAGGATCCAATGCCTATGGTCTCCGAGGGCACTGCATCCTTGTGCACATACAGTCCAGACACACACCACGCATGCAGACACCTATTAAATATACACCCCCAGACACACACCACGCATGCAGACACCTATTAAATATACACCCCAGACACATACCTCGCATGCAGACACCTATTAAATATACACCCCCAGGCATACACACACACATGCAGACACCTATTAAATATACAACCCCAGGCATACACACACACATGCAGACACCTATTAAATATACACCCCCAGGCATACACACACACATGCAGACACCTATTAAATATACACCCCCAGGCATACACACACACACACAGACACCTATTAAATATACACCCCCAGGCATACACACACACATGCAGACACCTATTAAATATACACCCCCAGGCATACACACACACATGCAGACACCTATTAAACAGAGTAAAAGTACTTTTCTCAAAAAGCAGGGCTCTTTTCTGCTTCAGTGACTGTGGGCTTCCTGCTGTTGAGATCAGTGCCTGCTCCACACTGTGTATAAAACAGTGCTCTCTACTCCGTTTCATCAGCCTGCATGGACTGAGAAACTGCACCATCTGTGGGTCACCCATCCAGCACTGAGTGATCAGTATCTTCCTAGAAGTAGGAAGGGAGCCATCCTGTAAGTTTACTGGGTGAATTGAGACGGCAGGGGACATGAGTATATTTGAATCTATAGAACTTATTGGACATATTAGACCATGGAAAAGGTATGGGCAACCCCCTCTCCTGACCCCTGTAAAGTGACAGACACTTAACACTACGATGGCGATGGTCCCATACCAACCTGTTATCTGCTGCCAAGGATCAAGGATGCCCTTGCTGCTCTTACAGCCTAGGCTGAGCTCCCTGCTGTTGCCACGGCCTACAAACAGGACAGCCTGCCTGTCTCCCTGGTCCCTTTCTGGGCCTGAACTAACCTTTTCCAGTTCCTGATCCACTTCCTGCTCTTGAACCCGGCCTCAGCCTCTCATCTAGCAGTTGGACTCTGCAGCTTCACTTGGAACCTGACAACAGCTCCTTTTCTGGCTTTTGACTGGTTTGTTTTATATACAGTTTTTTCCTCTGCCCACTTCTGAACTATGCTAAGCTCTGCTGCAGCCTCTTTAACCTGCTTTCATTTTGACCCATTTATATACATCTGTAGATACACACATCTATCCATCCATATGTACATACATTGATTGTGTGCTGTGTGACTAATTAATATTAGTCACTAATATTGGAATAAAGAACCTGCATTCACCTCAGCCAGGCTTCCAGTGAAAGGTAGTTACATGACAAACCGTTGTCACTGAGCCACTAAAACTTGTGAGTTTGTTACTGAAGTCTGACATTGTGGAAAGACACGTGTCCATCGGCACAGGGCACACATGACGTCAGACGCTTGGCAGAGCCTGCCTCCCTCCCACTTTCAGCCTCAGCATCCTTGAGGGAGCCCAGGGGCTAGGGTCTGTAAGGTCCAAGTTTTTGGTGTTCAGCAGGACTTTGTCATGAGACTTTTGTGGGTTTATCAGAGCAAGTTAAGTCAGGACGCTGTTGGTGAGTGGGGCAGACTAATGGGGCAGCCAGTGCTACACCTCAGCTGCTTAGAGCACTTGCTGTGCTTGCAGAAGACTGGGGCTCAGTTCCCAGCACCCACATGACAGCTCACAACTGTTAATAACTCCAGTTCCAGGACCTCCTTCTTCAGATCTCCTTGGGCACCTGGCATTCAGGTATATGTATATCTACATACTCACACACATACGATACTGTTTAAATCTGTTTTTAAAGAAAGCCACTAGGAAGAGGACAGTTCTGCCACACACACACTCATTTCCCTTCCCCCACTCATTTCCCTTCCCCCTCATTTCCCTCCCCCCACCCATTTTCCTCCCCCCACTCATTCCCCTTCCTGGCCTCATATTCCCAATATTCCAGAGATATATTTCCCCTCATTGTGTTAACCTGTCCTGTTCTCTGGCTTTTTCTCAGCTGGTTTCAGGAACACTGAGGAGCCTACAGTGGTGGGGTAGAGGAAGGAGAAGGTGGGGTAAACCTGTCCCCTGCTGAGGAGAGTAGCTGGGTACAGCCTAGAGAAGGGCAGGTTGCACGTCCCTCTAGGTACTACAGATAGGAGGGCCCTCAAGCATGGAGTCATCTGACAGCACTGACAGAATCAAATGGAAGACTGGTGCTACCTGGGCACAAGTATGTGCTTGCACATGCATGTCTGGGCAATAACCTGGTCTCCATGCTAATTCAGAGAGTGGGTGGGACACATGGTGCTCCACTTCCGTACTTTGATAAATCATCTGATTTCTCCACTTCCGTCTCTTCCTTGTACTTTGATCGTCTGATTTCTCTACATTAAGCTTTATTGCTTTCATAATAAAAAATCTGGAAACAGGGCTGCATTTGCTGTGTTACGATTTACTAAAAGAAAATTTATACCAGGCCTTGCAGTCAAAACTAGTAGCCCCTGAAAAGCTTACAGTATAGAAACACTTGACAATAAATACTCAAGATAACTAGTCATCCATCCATCCATCCATCCATCCATCCATCCATCCATTCATACACCTGTACCAGATACTAAGCAAACCTAGTACAAACTGAGAGCTTTTATCTGTAGACTGAATATCGTTTTCATGCAAATGTGAGCTCTGGAGTAACTGAAGGAGATGGGGAGGCACCAGAGGGCAGGCTCTGAGGCAAACTGATTATGGTTTTTGCCTGTCCCTAGGCTCACAGTTAAACCTAGAGAAAGCTGTACCCATTCAGCTTTCCTGCTTTGCAAGCACCCTCTGAGCCACTGAAGTCTGGAGAGGCGGTCTCTGCCATCACTTGGAGACCTTGGGGGTTGGTACCCAGCTCTACCTTTTGGAGGAGAGTTCTGACCTGAGGTTCCAGTGACAGCGCTGCTGTTGCTCTGTGGCCGCTCCAAATCGATGAGCAGCTCCTCGGAGTCATTGTCACTGGTGGGGACCCTCTCAGTCTCCTTCCCACTGAGGTCCAGGGCAGCAGCAGGCCCCCGGACGACCTCTTTTGAGACATAGCAGCATGCCAGGCCCACCTCTTGCTCCAAGGCCGTTCGAGTTAAATAGCTTGAGTCAATCAATCGTAGGTCACAGTACTTTAAGGACCTGTGTAGAAGGAACTATATTGGTGGCATGTCCCTCCAACACAGAATCCTTATGCATGCCTGAAGGTCCTGTGGTCCATGGAACAGTGAAGACCACAGGTTTCAGTACTGGCTAAGTCTGCTCTAAATCTGAGCTCTGTCACCTCCCACCTAGCCATATTTCCCTGTGCTTCACTTCCCCTGTGTCCCTGAAGTATAAAATAGAGAGGACAGGGGACTGGAGATGTAGTTCAGTGGCAGAAAATAGGTGTAGCATGTATGAAGCCCTGGACTTCAGTACCAGTGTCACTAAAAGGCAAAGGCAAAAGCATAATTATAAAAGGCTGGCTTATAAAGTTGATGCAAGGGGAGAGACAATCCAAGAAAACATTTAGAGTGTGGCTGACATACAGTGAACAGTTGATGCTTTTATTGCTATTGCCTTCTGATCTATAGCCCCTAGGTCCTCAAGGGAGTTTGGAACATCAGATTAGCAGAGATAAAGTGCTTTAAACTCTATCATCTATCTATCTATCTATCTATCTATCTATCTATCTATCTATCTATCTATCTATCTTCTATACATCTATTTATCTATCTATCTGTCTATCTATCATCTATCTGTCATCTATCTGTCATCTGTCTATCCATCCATCTAGCATATATATGTATATGTATGTATATGTATGTATATGTATATGTATATATATTTGAATACCTATCTATCATCTGTCTATCTCTCTTGCCTTTCCTCTTCAGCCTCTCTGGCTGCTTTGCTCTGAGGTATAACCACTTTTCCTCTGTGGCTCAGTCCCATTCCAGAACTGGTAGTTCTGGAAATCTGAAAGAAAATGAACGAGGCTCTATTTCTTTTTGTCCCTGCATGAGACGATTACTGCTAGATAACAGAAAATGGTTCAACAATCAAGCATCAGTTCAACCTTGGAACCATGGAGCTGCAGACTCACATCTTACCTGGGAAAAGTTTCTCCAAGAGGGTCTTTGCCAGTTAATATCACTATGCAGGGCAGACCTTCCAAGTCTTGGTATGTCCGAGGTATCCACTCTTCCTGATCGTTTCCTCTCCAGGTCTATAGAAGAGATACAGAAGAATTCATTAAAACTCCTCATTCAAATTTGTGTGTGTGTGTATGTGTATACATATATATATATGTATATATATACATATACATACATACATTTCTGGATACAGGCTTCAGACACACAAAGCAGCCTAATGACCTTTATTAAGTGTGTAAATTATTGGAATGCTTGTTTTTAATTCTTGTGATAGGGTTTTAATCTTTGAGATGGGGTTCATGTAGCCCAGGCTAACCTCAAATCCCTTCTGTAGCTGAGGATGACTTTGTTGTCTCCATCTCCTAAATGCTGAATTACAGCTTGTGCACCACACCCACCTCTGCATTTGCTACCTTCAAGGCATACACAAAACATTTCTATGAGAGCATGGACTTCAGTTTCCATCTCAATAGCATAGAAAGGTATTGGTATGTCTCATGCATTAGCCCCACAAACCAGAAAAACACCAGAGCTTCCTACTGGTGATATACTTCCTACTGGTGATATAAAACTGGCTACACTTGGGGTTGGGGATTTAGCTCAGTGGTAGAGCGCTTGCCTAGCAAGCACAAAGCCCTGGGTTCAGTCCCCAGCTCCAAAAAAAAAAAAAAAAAACTGGCTACACTTGCTGGCTTGAACAAACTCTCAGGATTAGGTGATAAGAAAGGCCGGTTTCAGTTGTTAGGGACTTGAGAAAGACTATTAAACTCATCTAAAACATTTTAATCGGGCAAATAATGAGGCTAGCCCCAATTCTAGTGGTTAGTTTTTCTCTTTCTCCCTTTATTGATGTTAAAAATAACTGTCCTAGAGGTGCATAATCCTAGTTACTCAAGAGGCTGAGGGAGAATCTTCCAAGTTAAGGCCACCCTGTGGGCAACTTAATGAGACATGTATCAAAATAAAAGGTAAAGGAAGAGTAGCAGATATAACTAAGTGGTAGAACTTGCCTAGACACAAAACTGTAGGCTCAATTCCCCACCCAACCTGACAAGCATGAGGCCTCCAAAGTCTGTAAGACTGACCAGGCTGGGCCAGAAGCAAACCCAACTGCCCTAACTTGAAGAGGGATACCAACTGCTCCTGTTTTCACCAAGTACCATACAGCACCCATTCTTCACCTACTGCCACAAACACTTACTTATCCATGAAGACCCTTTAATAATTTGAACATTAGTCTTGGTATGACTAATAATGCACAAGGAAAACCCACTTTTGTAAGTTGTTCAAGGATGAAGGATCTGTAATTGTTTGTTTCGGTTTTGCTTGAGACGAAGTCTTGCATGCACAAGGCTAGCCTTAAACTTGGTGTGTAGTTGTGGATGAACCTGGATATGTAAGTCTCCTGCCTTCGCCTCCCAAGGGCATCAGTTGTGCATCACCACAACTGGTTTTCTGTAGTGCTGGGATCAAATAGAGGACATCACGTGTGCCAGGCACCCCAAAAGCTAAGTTACATTTTCAGCACCCAAGTGTTTCCGGTTTAGAACAGAAGAAAATAGACAAATTTAGATAAGTTTCAAAGATTATTATTTATTACATGTATAGAATGTAAGTAGGTTTTATGTCAATTTTCTAGCAGGGCTTAACTGGAACTTCTGATGCTTTAGCAAACAAGAACTAAGAAGTAAGCTGTTGTTGAGAATGTGTTGGCACACCCCTTAAATCCTAGCACTCAACAGGCAGAGACAAGTGGATCCCTGAGTTCAGTTAACCTCGATCCAGATCAGTTCCATGCCCAGGAGAAGTTGACTGACAAAAAACAGGACCCACCCCTTTCACGGAGTTTTTTGTCCTATTGGTCTTTTGCTTATCTGTTCTGCTTTTCAATTCTTTGGGTTTTGTTTGAAAAGAGAAAGAAAGAAAGGAAGAGAGAAAGAAAGAAGGGAAGAAAGAAAGAAGGGAAGAAAGAAAGAACATAAAGTTGGGTAGGTAGGAAGGTGGAATGGTCTGGGAAGAGTTGGGGGAGGGGCAAACAGTCAAATATTTTATATGGAACTTTAATTAAAAAAAGAAAACCAACCTAGAAATATTTTTCTTTTCTTCCTCTTTTATTAATAAGCACAAATAATTAAAAACAAAAACCACAACAATCTTAAATGCACAAGAGCAGTTAAATAAAACTACTACCGAATTCAAGGATGTACCAAACATACATGCTTCCTCACTGTGAGGCACATGACTGTGTATGTAGTTAGATAGGTAGGGAAGTGTGTGTGTGTGTGTGTGTGTGTGTGTGTGTGTGTGTGTGTGTGTGTGTGTGTTTGTGTGTGTATGTCTGTATATATAAAACCAAGATAATCTGAGAAATGGAAACCACTATGGGGCGGGCAGAAAGCACGAACTTTTCATTACGCAATCCCAAAACACTCTGCTCCTTTTCTTTTCTTTGCCTCTGTATCCTCTGTGGTTCCAGTTCCAGCTGAACGTGTCACAATTCCAAATCTCTCCTTCCATCTCTCCAGCTTCTCATCATCCTCAGACCTTCTAGAGATGGAAGAGACATTCAAACCAAATCTCTGTGCTCTTTCCTTTCGTTTATCCAAGTTAACCACAGGTTTGGTGTCAGATGATAAACCTTTTGTTGGAACTGAAGAAGTTCCAAACCTAGCTGCGCGAGCAGCCTTCTTACTCTCCCAGCTTACAGGCACATTGAAACGTTCAGCACTCTTCTGCATTCTCTCAGTTAGAGGTATTCCAGATGTACTTTTTACCGCCTTCTTCTCTGATGACATACCAACAACTTTTTCAGGAGGTTCTTCCTCTTTAACAGGCAGATCCACGGGCTTCTTCTTCCTCAGTTTCACCTCCCAGTACATCTTCTTCATTTGCTTCTTCTTCAGCCTGTTCTTCAAGATATGCCTGAAGCCTATTGATAAGCTCTTGTTTCATTCCCTTGGTCTCTAAACCACGAGCAAGACATTCTTGCTTTAGTTCAGCAAGCTTCAGCTTGTGGAGCTCCACCATCTTGGTCGCCATCTTGCTCTAGAAATATTTTTTAAAATACACTCTCAGGTTGGAATGAAGGCCCAGCAGTTAAAGAACACAGGAGTGGGGTTCAGTTCCCCAAACCCATGTCAGGCCATTCACAAGCCCGTAACTCCAACTCCAGAGGGCTCAGCTTCCTCTTCTGACTTCTGTTGACACCATATCCACATCACACACACACTGTGGGGCCCTGGCATGGTAGCATATACCTGTTCTCATGAGGATGAAGAGGAGGAGGAAGGAGACTAGGTTTCAAGGTCGTGCTCATTTAGGGTCAGCCTCAGCTACTTGAGACCCTGCCTCCAAGCAAACGCCTTCTTCAGACAGACATCACTCCCGTCCCCCTGCACTCAAGGGGAATGAACTGCCCAGCTCAGAGCAAACAATCCTAGAACGGGAGTGGTTTTACTCAATGGTCTTCACACTGTGTTTATGTTCTTCCCAACAATGGGAATTCTCCTAAAAGTATTTTAGATTCTGGAATCCACCATTAAATAATGGTTCCACCAAGGGTAAAGAGGCAGGGATAACTGATAAATGTCTTACCACTGGAGGAGGTTTTCCACTGAGTGTGAAATACATCTCGCTTTTACTTTTGACCAATAGCAACCAGTCAACCTGCTGTGCCATGCTTTCCCGTCATGCTCCTTGTGATGAATGATAGTGACTTCCATGGATCTACTGTGGCCTTAGAGTTATTTTTTTCCAAGGCACTTAAGCCAACACAAAAGACAAGTTAGTTTTGGCTCAATACTGGGTTCACTACCCAGGCAACTGTACAAAAGTTTCATATGCATGTTGGGCAAACTGACTTATTTAAGGCTAAAAGTGTAATCTGTCCAAGGTTAAATTTTAATATTTGTCATCTCTGACCAATTAACCATAATGTATGAGGTCATATAATGGGAGCAAGACTGAAGATAAATGATACCCCACACCTTCTAAGTGGAGAAGGCATCTAGGAGCTTAAAAGGAATGGGTAAGCCAGGAGGTACCTGTAGAGAGGCAGTCCTGTTTAGGTGTGAGCATTCCAGTAGGAGTGGTGTATATTTTTACCCTCACACAGATAGTACAAGATTGGAGAGAATGAGGGGAAATGGAGGTTTTGAGAATCTGGGACTCTTTTATGCAGCTGGTACTCAGATAAATGAAGTGGCTTTCACTGCCTTGGGAAATAATTACTAGGAAGTCCTTCACATAAGGCACACCCTCAGATAACGGTTACTCAGGGTGCACACACAGCCCAGTGTTCCTTCCCTGAGCATTGCCAATGATCCTGGCACTCAGAGGTGAGTGATGGATAGCTTCATTGTGTTTTGTAAACAGTGGCCCAGTGGGACAGGTGTTTACAACTCACTGAAATATAATGATCTTCTTTTCCTTTCCTTTCCTTTTTCTTTTTTCTTCCTTCCTTCCTTCCTTCCTTCTTTCCTTCTTTTTATCATCCTCCTCCTCCTCCTCCTCCTCTTCTTCCTCCTCCTCCTCCTCCTCCTTCTTCTTTTTAAAGACAGGGTCTCTCTGTGTAGCCCTGGCTGTCCTGGAACTCACTCTGTAGACCAGGCTGGCCTTGAACTCAGAGATCTGCCTGCCTCTGTCTCCCAAGTGCTGGGATTAAAGACATGTGCCACTACCAGCATATACTGACTTTCTAAACAAGTGACCCAAGACTGTCAGGAGCTAGATACTGAGAATCAGGGCCAACCCAAGGAACACCTTGCAGTCCTAGCTTAGCTCGGCAGTGCTGTGGGTTCTCTAGAGTGTTGCTAAGTGCATAGCTGCATAGCTATTGTTTCTAGTTCCTTAGTGTCTTTAGATGGCCTCAAGCCCATGTCTCAGTGACCCACTGTCAGAAGGGCTTCAGGGCACTGTTATTCACCATAGGAATTTTCTACAACGTGGCCTTTGACCATAATTTTATTTTTCTTCATCATTAAAAACGTAATGACCATCTACTCACAAGGAAGTCTAGGTTGATAGACAGGCCACCCAATTACTTGTCACAACTGGTTTTTAGACAACAGAAGCTGCCTCAATGACATCAAGACCACAAGTGTCTGCATTTCTCAACCAGCTCTAATAGAAAGATAGCTACTCAAGCTGCATTCTCTCCCCATGACCCTCCCAAAGCAAGGAAATCACCAATGACAAACGGCCATTGCACTGAGGCAATGCCAAGAACCAGTCACATGCTAAGTAGACGCACTTGGCTCCCTCCTCTACACATTTGGTTCCTCTCTGGTGAAAAGCTGCAGGTCTGATCAGAAAATCCAGTCTCTTCCCATAAGCTGTGAACATATTTCTGAAACAGAATTGTTATAACTGGTACTGAATATGAGTTTCGGTTTGGGGATAACTTTATTGTTCTAGTTGCTTATCAAGTATTTTAGGCTATTCAGTTTAGGTTAGATAATACAACAGAAAAACCTAACATTTGAAAAGTTATTTATAAATAGTAAATAAAAATCTCCAAGTTAGGGCTGGAGAGATAGCTCAGCGGTTAAGAGCACTGACTGCTCTTCCAGAGGTCCTGAGTTCAATTCCCAGCAACCACACGGTGGCTCACAACCATCTGTAGTGGGATCCAATGCCCTCTCTGGTATCTGAAGAGAGTGACAGTGTACTCATATACCTAAAACAAATAAATACATCTTTTAAAAAAAAGTTTCCAAGTTAAAGCTTAAGGAAATCACATGGTTCAAATATTGTATTTTGCAAAGAAGAAACTGCAGCAAGGTGGAAACCAAACCCCTCAGAGCACGTGTTTTCTCTTCAGCCCTGGGCCAGGCATAAGGCAAGGACTTAGCATAGTTGGTTCATGCCTGACAGGAGGGGACAGTGGGCAGTGTGCCAGCAAGCTGGAGAACCACGGGGTAAACTAGGTCATCTCATTTTTTTGCACCCGTGCTTGGAGAGCACGGAGCCCAACTGCAAATGCTTAGGAAAGGGGATGTGATCTTTAGAAACTGGTGTCAACTAAGAAAAGCCTGGTCAGGGAGGTTATAGTCACACACGTGCAAAACTTATTCAACTCAATCATCTGGGTGATCCCGCTATCCAAGAGTCCTGGGGTGGGGAGACAGAACAAACGGTTCACCTGCTCTTTGCTAACCTTTAATCGCGTCACAAAGTGAGTAGCAACAGTCAGTTCAGAGGTAGGGCTCCCCAGGATGATCTCGAATCGATACTGCAGACCCAGCTTGTCTCGCACCTCCTGCAGCCGCTCCTTGGCCAGCATGGCCAGCTGCAGGGAAGGCACTCTGATGACGAGCATGTGTCCCCTTCCACTCTTGTTCTTTCCTGGGGAGGTGATAAGGTCATCCACAATGCTGAGCGTTTCTGGTGTGCTGTGGTCTCGGAGTGACGCCATGGTGGTGAGAGCCATCAAGGCCTCTGAGTACTGCTGGATGAGAAGATAGCATCGGACCACCATGCTATGCAGACGGGGGTACCTGTGACGGAACACGGGGAGTTAGCGCTCAGCAGACGGCCTGCAGGAACAGCGAGGCATGCGCAGTAAAATGCAGGTAGAAAACAGCAGGAAGGGGCTACTGTGCAGAATAACATTGGATCCCACATTACTAGAAGTGACTCCACGTGTAATGCATGCACGACCTATTGGGATAGGCAAAGTAAATTAGAGTTTGGGGGCTGGCCTAGTCATTCTACCTTCTTAAAGTACCTTGTGGGCCAGCACCGGGACCAGGAAGCTAGACCAGGAAGCTAGAACTGCCAGACCACAGAAGCAAGTCCCACAGTTGAACAGTTGAACCAGCAATTCAGATGCTCATTAAATACTGAGACACACAGGTTGGTACAGGTTAATTGTGAACGAGTCATAACCCCTCATGCTGCTGCAGAAGCACTGCCAGTTCTGCTCTCTGATATGTGACTACAGTAAAGGAAACTGAGACACTGCTGTCATTATTCTTGGTGGATCAGACATTAAAAAAGAAAAAGAAAAAAAAGGTAGTGTTAGAGAGTGCCTGTAACTCTCTAGCTTGGGTAAGCCCGAGGCAGGAGGATTGAGAAGTTTACCTCAGTCTGGGCTACATAATGTGCAGATTCCAGTTTAATGGGATGCTATTTTAAACAAACAAACAAACAAACAAACAAACAAACAAACAACAACAACAAAACCCAAAAAAGTGAGTTGGTGCAGGGGAAATTAGAGCTAGCTAGAGAAAGAGCATCCCCTAGTGGCGAACCTTTTATTACCAGAGACGATTGGATTAAGAGAGCCTGAGAATCTGGGCATTACTGTTCTCCCCTCCCTAGACTGCTAGGTGACAGTCACATTGATCATGCTGGCTGTTTGGGCTAGGTAGCAAATAGATGTGTCATTTTGGTGCTCTTCCTCTGGAAGGGAGGCTTGATGACTAAAGAGAATAGGCCTCACTGGGTGCCTGAGAAAGTAGGCACTGGAAGGCAGGGAGGGCTGTGCAAACTTTGGCTGACTGAGGTGTTGAGAGTGGCAGAGCCCTGAGGAGTCAGTCTGGCCCCTTTCTTCTTGGCCACTAGTTGGTAGCTCATGAGCTGCTCAGCAGCAAGGTGGGCACCTCTTCTCTACTTCTAATTCTCCTCAAAATGTTCGCAAGCTTGCTTGGAAAAGCCCAGAGTCCAATACCAGTTAGAGCCATCGAATGAGCACCACAGCTTTGAGGGAGTGTACCAAAGGTGGCCAGTACTCTGGCCTCTCCACCTTTCATGGGACCAGTGTGGGGACTGAGAGAAATTCAGCTACTTGCTCTTGATCACTGCCTAGAGACTGATTGGGCTGCAATGATTCAGGTCTTTGTCATGTCTTCTAGTACTGCAGGCTTTGCTAGGCTGAGAAAAGCAGAGAAAGCCACGGTTGGGCCAGTCCCGGGCTAGTGCTGTCAGCCATTCAATAAGTCATAGATATTAATAGCTTGGGCAGAAAGCTGGAGGGGAAGAAACCACAGATGAGCTATATTTAAAGCTTAGGGTTACTTTACTGGCAATGGTTTTTCTTTCTTTTTTTTTTTTTAAGCCAAAGTTAGAACAGAGATTAAATTCAAAGTACAAACATTTACAATCCACACTTTGACAAAATTATGACTTAATGGTGAAATTTCCCCCATCTGTTTGCATTAAACTATAGTTGTGGTTTTGTATTACAAAATCTAGTGGAAGTTGATGGAACCATCTTTTAAAACACAAGCCATGCACTCTTGAGTCACTGGGTTGAAAGGCAAGTTCTAAGCAGGGGAAGGAAGTGGGTAGGAAAGTAAAACGGTGTCTTAGGGAGGACCACATTACAGTTAATGACACGGGTGCTGTCTGTTGCTGACGACCAATGCTGTGAGTGCGGGCTCCACTCTGAACTCGTTCCCTTCCCTGACACAGCGCTATCTTGCTGGACTGGGTATATCCACTTGTCTTTATTTTTTTCTCTTTTCTTAAAACATTTCCAGGATGATAGGGCAGGCTGGTAAAGAGCTGACTCAGCCCAACTGGGTTCAGTATTGGGAATCTAGAGCTACCAGGAGGTCTAGTTTACCTCACTGCCCATCTGAGACGGTCACACAGAGGGCGGGAGGGATGTTAACCTTTTGAGTCTAGGAATCAGGCTCTGAGAAAACAAAGACAAAACATTCCTGGAACTGAGGAATAAGGGAAGGCTGACATGTTAGAGAGAATTATCTCTAAAATAGAAGAAATCAGACTCTCAACCCTGAAGGTCAGGACTACAGGATGGGTCCCAAGGATAGACCATGTTTAAATGGGTTTTGTTCCTTAACTATGTTCTATATGTAGCCACGGCTTCCAATGTTTAGCTTGTAGGGAACTGTCTAAGGATACTTGCCCACAGTGAGCAGGTGAAGAGGTACAAAGCCTGAGGTATAATGTCAGGAGACTGGCTAGAGGTCAGGGTAGTGACCTTCAGCACACTGAAGCTACCTAGGAGACAATCTGGGGTATGAAAAATGGTACTGGTTCCTACTGTAGGACAGCCTGCCCTTGTTTGCCTTGTATGATCATCCGAAAGCCAGAATAGTAGAAGGCCATCTTGAGAAAGCTGTTTTTATTTGTCCTTTCCATATCACTTGCACAAGCACCACCAAAGACAATGTGACATGGCCAGACAGACATTCAACTGTTTTTGGCATATAGCTAAGGCCAAGGGCAGCCTTCCTTACCTCTCCAAGAGGGTGCTCACCATCTTTTCAAAGGTCTCATCGCATCTCAGGAGGGGGCTGGTGATTCCCCACTGCAGAGACTTGCTGTACTCATTCAAGCCAAAGTACAGCTTCTCGCAGCCCACGTCCTCCTAATTGGAAACAGCAGAGCAGGGTTTGGTGGGAGGTAAGGGAACAGTTGTGGAACTTGACATCGACATCGCATTCCTGCGGAACTTAGTACGGTTAGTGGCATGTTGATGTTTCCCTTAGGAAACTACACCCGGGTTTGTCTTCTTTTCCTTTTGTTCAGATACACAGGGCAGACACCTTCTCTTTTGGTTAGAAGTAGTTCTCCTTTCTGATGTATCCAGAGCACTTGGGAAGAAACTAAAAACCTTAAACACTAGGAGTGTCTTAGTCAGGGTTCCTATTCCTGCACAAACATCATGACCAAGAAGCAAGCTGGGGAGGAAAGGGTTTATTCAGCTTACACTTCCACATGGCTGTTCATCACCAATGGAAGTCAGGACTGGAACTCCAGCAGGTCAGGAAGCAGGAGCTGATGCAGAGGCCATGGAAGGGTGTTTCTTACTGGCTTGCTTCCCCTGGCTTGCTTAGCTTGTTCTCTTATAGAACCCATGACCACCAGTCCAGGGATGGCACCACCCACAGTGGGCTGGGTTGTCCCCCCTTGATCACTGTTGAGAAAATGCCTTACAGCTGGGCCTCATGGAGGCATTTCCTCAACTGAGGCTCCTTTCTCTGTGATAACTCCAGCTTGTGTCAAGTTGACACACAAAACCAGCCAGTACAAGTAGTTTTGGTACTATTTAATTGTGGTACTCCCCTTTACAAATAAAAATTAGTCTTTGAATGGAGAATAAAAATACAATGCACTATGAACATTCTACCTCATTAGACAGAACACACAGCACCAGTCCTCACCCTTCTTACTGACTCAGTTGCCGCTGTGGAAGTAATTATTTTTTTGGGATGTGACACAAGGATGCCCCAGAGGATCCTGGGGTATGGGACATGCAGCTGACTTTCAACTAAGAAGGCCCAGAATGTTAAGTTTTTGCTATTTTTGTTTGCTTGCTTGTTTTGTTTTGAGACTGGGCTCTCTGTCCTGGAACTCACTCTGTAGACCAGGCTACAGAGATCCACCTGCCTCTGCCTCCTGAGAGCTGTGATTAAAGGAGTACACCTTCATTTTTTCCTTATGCCTGTGCATTTTGTTTTCACATTTTTATTTATTATGAATTTAATTTTTCTTTAAGCATTCTCTTGTTTATTTTATAAAGAAAACAAGGCTGATACTTAGAAATAACATAGAAATAAATTAGAGGAAGCAGATTAGGAGTAAGAATGGGCCAGGGATAAAGTTAGTGACCCTGGAAATGCATGTCAGAAATTTATGCATCACTCCTTAGCAGTGGCTGTCATACTGAACTTTTCTTTTTGAGACAGAATCTTGTGTAGCCCAGGCTGGCCTTGAACTTGATAGGTAGCAGAAGATGATTCTGAGTTTCTGACAAATGCTGTCACCACAGGTTTGTGCCACCATGCTTGGCTCTATGTAGTGATGGGAATCAAACCTAGGGCTTTGTGCATGCAAGCATTCTACCAGCTTAACTGTATTTCCATCCCCAGAGCCTTTAAATAACCTATCTTACGCAAATTTGTGATTTGTGAAGTCTATAAAATAAACATAGGGGTAGCTAGTGAGATGGCTGGTGGTTAAGAGTGCTTGTGGCGGGGTTGGGGATTTAGTTCAGTGGTAGAGTGCTTGCCTAGCAAACGCAAGGCCCTGGGTTTGGTCCTGAGTTTGGGGGTTGGGGGAGGGGAGAGAAAGAGTGCTTGTGGCTCAGAACCTCAGTTCAGTTCCTAGCACCCATCTGGTGGTTCACAACTGCCTGTAACTGAAGCTCTAGGGTTTCTGGTGCCCTCTTCTGGTTTCCGTGTGCACCTGCATGTATGTGTATATACTAACATGCACACACACATATACAGAAATAGAAATTATACAAATCTTTGAAAAACTGTAAGGCACTATTGATGGGAAGTTTTTTATTTTTAGCACTCTCCTTCAAACAAGACAAGCCTGGCTGCTGGCACAGGGTCTTTCTTGAAAGCATTTTTTTGTACAAGGACTAGAAGATCTCTTGGACCCCAGAAGTCTGGCATAGATTGACTGACATCAGCTGCAAAGGACTAGCTCTTTTCTTTTTTGGTGGACTTGTGTTTTTCACTGCTCACTTTGGGAGAAAAGAATGCTGCCCATTTCATCTTCAATCTTTGTCTGGGCTGCATGCATAGTGACGCAGAAGGGCTGTGTTGTGCTGTCTCTTTCTCAACCCGGGGGCTGCTTTGTTTGGGAGAACAGAATCTCAGGGCTGATGCAGCAGCTCAGCACACAGGGGTAGTACTCAGTACCAAGTCACCTGTGCTCAAGCCCTATATGTGCTTTGTGCTTTCTTGCAGTTGTTAGCACTTTGGAAGTCCTATGAAAGGTGGACACAGGCCTACAAGTGCTGACAATGGTTTTTTAATTCAAGTACTTTGTTATATTCCAATTTCTCTTCCCATGTTTGAAGAGCCAAAGGAAGTGGACTGTGAGGATTCCTACATGTTGCTGGATGAGCTGAGTGTGATGGTGTGCATTTTCCTTTCTCTCTGTTGACCTCAGTTTCTTAGGGATGACTTATTTTAAAATTATTATTATTATTATTATTATTATTATTATTATTATTAGCCATACAGTGACTCATGCCTTTACTTCCAACACTTGGGAGGCAAAAACAGGCAGATTTCTGAGTTCAAAGCTAACCTGGCTTACAGAACAAATTCCAGGACAGCCAGAACTACACAGAAAAAGCCTGCCTCAAACAACAACAACAATAACAATAACAAATTATTTTTTTAAGGTGGAGTCAGGGCTCAAGTAATTCTCCAGCCTTAGCTCCCCAAGTAGTTTGGATAATAGCATGTGCTTGTCATGTCTGACTATAAAGATAATCTTTTAAAACTTACATTTTAAAAATGGTCTTACTGTTCTGTGATTCAGTTGTGCATGGGGTGTCGTTAGTGCACAACTCCACTGCCAGGTGGAGGTTAAAAAACAACTATGTTTCTCCTTTTACCTTTCTGTGGGCCCCAGGGCTCAAACTCAGGTTGTCAGGCCTGTGCAGCAAGCAAGCAATGTTACCTCTTGAGCATCTCCAAAGCCTGATTCTTTTAACCTTTTATTCCTAAAGTATAACAACTCCCTCTCTGCGGTGTCTTTAACAAACTCCCAGAATCACAAGTCAGGGCATCAATCACTGAGATCACTAACTACTCCTTTTAACATATGAGCCCAATGCCACCATTAGACCTAAAGTACTCACTGTAACCACAGCGATGACTCAAAAAAAAAATCACATGAAACCTATTTCTTATCACAAAAAGGAATAACAGGGCAGGGGGCTGGAGAGATGGCTCAGCGGTTAAGAGCACTGACTGCTCTTCCAGAGGTCCTGAGTTCAATTCCCAGCAACCACATGGTGGCTCACAACCATCTGTAATGAGATCCGATGCCCTCTTCTGGTGTGTCTGAAGACAGCTACAGTGTACTCATATAAATAAATAAATAAATCTTAAAAAAAAAAAAGAAAAAAAAAAGAATAACAGGGCAGGAGAAACAAGCCTTTCTCTCCATCACGGGGGTGAGTTCCCCTGCAGCCAAACATCATAGCAAAGAGGCATTCTGGAGAACTGTTTTGTTAGAGTAAAAATTATGTTTTAAAAATATTTTTACCTTTAATTGACATACAGTTAGTTGTAGGCTGATGTCATTATGCAGGTGAAGGCAGACAAGTTAGGTCAACATCATGACTGGACAGTAAAAAAAATAAGTCAGGGATAAAGCTTTTGCTAGGCAGGAGAGAAGGGGAAGGAAGGAAGAATCAAGATGGAGACAGGGAAGGATGACCCAGATCCGGGTGGCCTTGAATCGCCAAGGTAGCCGGGATGGATTTCTTTTTTTTTTTTTTTTAACTTTAAACAAAATTTTATTACACAAAGGTTGTCACATAATTGGATACTTCTCTACTCTGTACACAATCATTCTCACCTTCCACAGAAAGGCTGCTTCTGAACTTCTCATGTGGTGACACAGCGCTACAGTCCTGATGCTAACAGAACAGTAGAGATGCCTCAGTGATTTAAGTTGAAAGCAGGACACTGGTATATGGCTCTTGCACCCAGCATCAGGAATGTACAAATGTCTTTATTCAAAAATACAAAATAAATTATCTGTAGGCATGGACAATGACAGCAGTAAACCATTATGTATTGTCAAAGGAAACCAGTAACTGATGGTTACAGTGATCAGCCAGCCTTCTCTTCAGTCATTTTCTTCAGGTGACTTCTCTGAAGTTATTGGTGAGGAACCTGCCTGGAGCTTCCTGTCACAGTTCATTGATAAGGCAAAGCACTATTCTAGGAGTCAGAACATGCCACCTCCCATCCCCCCTCCTATTCCACCCATTGCACCCATTCCAGGGTCCTTCTCTTCTTTAGGAATTTCTGTCACTACAGCTTCGGCTGTAGTTAACAGGGAGGCCACCCCAGCAGCATCCAGTAAAGCAATTCTTACAACCTTTGTTGGATCAATGATTCCCTTTTCCACCATGTTCACAAAATCTCCAAGCATGGCATCATAGCCAACCTCTGAGGAACTCTGCAGAATTTTTTCAACTATCAAAGATCCTTCAACACCTGCATTCTTAGCAATCGTCATTGCAGGGATTTTAAGTGCTCTTTTAATAATTTCTATACCTATCTTCTGATCTTCATCAGCAGGCTTTAATGAATCCAAGGCTGGGATGCACCGAAGCAGAGCACAGCCCCCTCCTAGAACAATGCCTTCTTCAACAGCTGCTCTTGTGGCATTGAGAGCATCTGCAACTCTGTCTTTCTCCTCATTCACTTCAACATCACTCGTCCCTCCAACCTTCAACACAGCTACTCCATCTGGAAGTTTAGCAAGTCTCTCGTTCAGCTTTTCCTTTTCATACTCACTAGTTGTGATGTCTAGCTGCTCAGTGATTTCTTGAATACGTTTTTCAATGTGAGCTTTGTCACCTTTTCCTTTCAAAAGCATGGCATCATCTTTGGTGACAATGACCTCTCCAACTTTTCCTAAATCATGAGCTTGAACATCTTCAAGATTTAGATTCAAACCCTCTTCTCCAAACACCGCACCACCAGTAGCGATAGCCATATCTTTAAGCTGGTTCTTCCTGTTGTCCCCAAACCCTGGAGCTTTGACTGCTACAACCTGAAGACCAACTTTTAGCCTGTTCAAAACCAGTGTGCTAAGAGCTTCTCCATCAACATCTTCAGCAATTATGACCAAGGGCTTCCGGTGAGCATTGGCAATTTCAAGAGCAGGTACAATGGACTGAACACTAGAAATTTTCTTTTCACTCAACAAAACATAGGCATCTTGGAATTCACATTTTTGACCTTTTGATGTGTTAATAAAATATGGGGAAATATATCCTCTATCAAACTTCATGCCTTCAATAATTTCTAGCCCATCATTCAGGGTTTTTCCATCCTTCACTGTGATGACACCCTTTCTTCCAACCTTCTTCATTGCATCAGAAATGATGTTCCCAATGTCTTTGTCTCCGTTTGCAGAAATTGTAGCAACCTGAGCAATTTCTTCAGGGGTTGTCACAGGTTTAGATTGTTTCTTAAGTTCAGCAATTACAGCATCAACAGCCAACATCACAGCTCTCCGGATTTCCACTGTATTAGCCCCTTTGCTGATCTTCTCAAAGCCCTCCTTGGCAATAGACCGTGCCAGAACAGTGGCAGTGGTGGTGCCATCCCCAGCCTCTTCATTTGTGTTATTGGCAACATCCTGAACAAGCTTAGCTCCGATATTTTTGTATTTATCCTTTAAATCAATTGACTTTGCAACAGTGACCCCATCTTTTGTTACTTTGGGACTTCCCCAACTCTGTTCAATAATCACTGTTCTTCCCTTTGGCCCCATTGTAACAGCTACAGCATCGGCTAAAAGGTCTACACCTTGAAGCATTAAGGCTCGAGCATGGGGTTGGGGATTTAGCTCAGTGGTAGAGTACTTGCCTAGGAAGTGCAAGGCCCTGGATTCGGTCCCCAGCTCCGGAAAAAAAAGAACCAAAAAAAAAAAAAAAAAAAAAAAGGCTCGAGCATCCGCACCAAATTTTACATCTTTGGCATAGGCCCGAGTGAGATGAGGAGCCAGTGCCCGAGACACTGGTCTCATCTGGCGAAGGACTGTGGATAGTCGAAGCATTTCTGCGGGGCTGCGGCGGATGAGCACGAGGCGAGGCAGGCGGTCTGCGGCGAGTGAGGGACCCAGCACTCGGGATGGACTTCTGTAGGCAAATTTATTTCATCTAGGTGGGCAGTTTACATTCTTATCAATTGGTTGTTAAGTTTATTGTGTGGATGTATTGTGGATTGAGAATTTAACATATAAAACTGATTTTTGGGTTACAGTTTGTTGAGTTGGGAGTTTATATTTTAACCACCAGGGGGTGGTTGCTGGGAGTGTGGGCAGAGTCCACGGCAGGGAGCCATGATAGGCCAGCTACTGCTGGACTTCTGGAGCCCTGATTTTACTGAGTAGCTGGAACCAGAGAGTTCTAGCAGAGAACTGCCGGGAGAGATACTAACCAGAGATAAATTAGCACTAGTTCCAATAGCCTGTTGGAGCCAGAACTGTCGACCACCAGAGTATGCGTGGGAGCCGGTTCCACTGCTTTTTTATTTTTTACTGCAACATACTGTAATTATACATACTTGGGGCATTCAGGTACATATTTGTGGTATGTCAATACATGTATATAATGTATTCTGATAACATGAGAGTACGTGGCACAGTTATCACTTCAGACCTACATCTCTTTGTGTTGAGAACACAATATTTTCTTAGGTGTTTTGAAATAGTCAATTAATTATTTTCATTCCTAGCTCTCTTGTTGCACTACAGAACAGGGGAAGTTCTTCCTCTTGTCTAACTGCACTGTGTACCTATTAGTCATTCTCTCTATGGCCTTCCCAACATCTATATGTTTAGTTCCTGCTAACCACGACTCTACCCTCTATCTCTTTAAGGTGTTCTTTTCAGCTCCCAGGTATAAGTGAGAGCACAGTGTTTGATTTTCTGTGCCTGATAATTTTACTCTATACAATGTTTTCTTGCCTCATCCAGTGCAAATGGCAGAGTTGCATTCATGCTTTTGTGGAACAATATTCCATTGTCTGTGTGTGCTCTGTTCAATACTCGGTAGACAGCTGCAAAACTGCGTGCTGTTTTCTGTGTGCTGCAATGAGGTCACAAGTCAGGAGTCTCAATGTGCTGACTTCCAGCCCTCGGCAAAGCCACCCTCCAGTGAAACTGCAGAATCTCAGGACCACACAGTATCACTAGGTTCAAGATACTTTTCCTTTGTATCTGTTCAACCGGCAATCCCACTTTTCATACAATGAGGCCACAGGCTCAGCCTGTATTTGGCAGGGCAAGATGGTGGCAGGGCTCCACAGTCAGTGTTGGATGTGGTTGGCACCAAAACTACAGTAAAGCCACAACTTGACATAGTCTTGGTGTGATGTGGACACAATGCTAGTGTTTTCACACCAAGGGTACTGCTGAAGGCTCACGGTCTCAGCCTTCCAGCAGTGTGAAATAACATGTCTGCACTTTCTGACTTAAACACACTTATTTTTCAGTACCCAAAGCATTTAATATCTTTACACAAGAGATCCACAATACAATAGCTAAGGTCTATCATTTTTATGAAAAATTTCTATGATAATATATGTACCATACAGCTTATAGGCTGTAGAAAATATTGTTAGATATTAGGGACTAGAACTAAACCAGAAAGAACCATCTGAGGGGTTGAGGATTTGGCTCAGTGGTAGAGCACTTGCCTAGCAAGCACAAGGCCCTGGGCTCGGTCCTTAGCTCTGGAAAAAAAAACTGATATACACAGTATTGAGAAGACTACCCCCCAGCACACGGTCCTACTGACGGTGCCAGTCCTGTCATACTGGTTTCAACCAGAACATGAAGAACCCACCAAAACAGAAACTCCACTTGTATGAAGGGGAGGCTAATTATCATGGACACAGGTCGTACTCTTAGTCTACCCAAGCAAACAAGACATCCAGGCTTGGGTAAAGTGAGTCACTTTTTTCTTCTTCGGTGTAAGGACTGAATTGGGAGCCCTTGATATGCAGGGGCTCTATGGATGGGCCAGCACCCTAGCACTTTGAAATTAATTATTTAAAGTCACACAGATAATTCAGAGCATCAATGATGCTCTGGTATGATATCACTTGCTCATTTGTTTGGAAATAGGGCAACACTCTGTACACAACCCAGGCTGACCCTGAACTTGTGGTCTCCCTGGGGTACAGGGAAACTCCTACATCTAGACATTAGAATCTATATAGTACTGTTAGGTCCTTATCTACACCATGCATACGTTCCTAAAGACTCGCTCGCTGCCCAATGAGCTTTCTGTAGTTCACCATTTCCCAGGCGTCAGTGCCATAATACTTGCAATTATCAGAACTCGGAAGAATGGGGTGAGGTGGTTAGGGCCAGAAAGGGCAAAAGAGCAAGATCCCATTTCAAAAAACTATGATCCTATGAAGAATGTTGGTGAAAGGTCTTAGCACATGTTTTAGCTGTGTTTTACCAAGCCATGGCCATGTTTAGTTCCAGGTTCTGCCTCCCGGGGAACTGCAAATGGCTGCAGGTAGAAGACTCACCGTGGTGTCCAGTTGTATCCAGTGGACCTCATTGCTGGAGCTGATTCGAGACTGCTGGGTTTGTAGTGTGTATGGGAAGGAGCTCACCTGGAGCACCAGGAGGTTGAAAGCTTCTAGAACTTCTCTGCAATTAATAACCCGATCAGCTAATCCGTGGGTTGGCTCACCATGTGACAGAGAGCCTGAGATCACACTGTAAAACAGTAAAAGTTTTGTCAGTGCTCCTTCACCCAGCTGACTGGATACAGAAGCAGGGCAACGTGGGGATAACATCGTACTTATTTTATTTGAGAGGGGCAGATACAATCAGAATGTGATCTGGAGTTGGGTGTGGTACAACACCTGTAATTAGGAAGCACCTGAGAAGCTGAGGCAGGCAAGATTAAGAGTTCAAGGCCACCTTGGGCTATATAATAAAATCTTGTCTCATAAAACATACGATTTGAAAGACAAAAAACCTTATTCTTATTTATATTCTTATTTTTATATTACCCCTTCCAGACAGAAGTTGGGGGTTCTTCCCTTCCTGGCTTTTCAATTTGATCCTAAGCTACTGAGTGTGAACTCAGTCATGCAGCTCACAGCAGCTCATCTGAGTTGGATTGTTTTACTGTGAAAGCTTCCAGTCCTGCAAAGACCTGCACCCACAGTCGCCTCCTTCCCACCTCAGCCTGTGAGGAGGGATGGGAACAGGGGTGAGAGGAGGCCTTCCCTTCCCCCATAGCCCAGAAAATCACACCACTAAAGTTTTCAGTTATGTTTAGTGTGAGTATGCTAGGCTATCATGCAAGCTCAAAACCACATATGTGTGTGTGTGTGTGTGTGTGTGTGTGTGTGTGGTCCCAGGAGCTAACATGGTAGAAGACAGAACTAATTCCTACAGGTGTCCTCTCACACCTATGTGTGCATGAGCGCCACATGAATGTACATGCATAAAATAAATCAATAACGACAAAAATGAAAATCGACATAAATTGGGCAGAAGAGTTTCAGGGGCAAGGAATGGTTGGGAATAAGTTACCTATGGGAAGACACTGAATGCTAGGGTATCAGCGCCTTTACACCATGACCTAAAGGATTTCCTTAGGTAACAGTTACCGCTGTGGAAGAAATAAGGGGTCTGCTCCCACTGAAGCAATCACCTCGTTAGCTCCACATGGGAGTTATCATGAACCAGCACGAACAGTGTGTATGGGTTCTGCTTCACCCTCCTCATGAAAACTTCAAACTTGCTTTGAATCTCATTGTCCAGGCGGACAACATATTTCTCTGCTCTCTGATGAGCCGTCCCATTTTCCTCCAGACCCAGGTCTACAAGGACACCTGCCAAGAAGAAAAAAGTTTCTCTTTTTACACATTTTGTGTAAACACACACACACACGCACACACACACGCACACATGTGTGCACTCAGTGTTTTGACCAATACTGGGCACACAGAGGTTTAGAGAGAAAATCTTTTATTCTTTCTCATATTCTGCTGAGTTTAGAGGAGGAAATGCCAGATTTCCCTTTCTTTTAAACATTCCATCCCATGTCTTTGGCCTGATCTAAAGAACAAGAAATACATTTCTGCTGCTTTGGGTTTTGCGACAGGGTTTCAGGGGCCGACACTGCCTTCCACGATTAGACAATGAAGCTCAGAGACCTACACCACCACACCCAGCTTACAGAACAGACCCAAAGAATGCTCTGATTCTTGGAGTAAAGACTGTGGAACGCCTAAGACCCATTTTATTTGGGTCCTTTTTGTAGGTAAAGTGCTAATGTCTACCTTAGGCTGCTAGGAAAAAACCAGCTTTGGTTTGCAGATATTGAATAAGTTAATAAAACATAAAATCCTTATTTTTCTAAATTTAGTACAGAAAAGGAAAACACAAGACCACGGCTTTACATATGCCAGGCAAGCACTTTCCCACTGAATTGCATTGCCAGATCCTATGGAAAACATTTTTATACAGGGACACACATACACAGAGCATGGGAGGCCTTCAGTGAATGTTAGGTTTATTTTCTAATTAATAAAACAAACAGAATTACCCATGATTACTGTATTCTCGGGAAATTAGAAATTGTATGACTTTAGCATGTTTGTGGCTCTGTGTATAAGTGAGTTTGACATACAAACATCCAGGTGTGTGAAGCCGTTGGTCACAGCCCAGCGTTCTGTGAAATGAAGTTATGAGTTACACTGATTTAATTTTACCCTTTTAACAAAATGACACCAACCAGCTGACAACCACATGCTGTTAGCATCTACAAACTACAATAACAGCCTTAAGTGAAATAGGAAGCAAAAGTGGAAAATGTTTTATTTTATGAAAGTTCATCATACCAGAAAAGGAAAACATAAAACTAATCTTTTTTTTTTTTTTTTAAGATTTATTTATTTAATGTATGTGAGTACACTGTCGCTGTCTTCAGAGACACCAGAAGAGGGCATCGGATCCCATTACAGATGGTTGTGAGCCACCATGTGGTTGCTGGGATTTGAACTCAGGACCTCTGGAAGAGCAGTCAGTGCTCTTAACCACTGAGCCATCTCTCCAGCCCCATAAAACTAATCTTAATTCAAGATTTTTTATTTTGAGACAGGGTAACCCCGGTTGACCTGGAACTCACAGAAGTCTGTCTGCCTTTGCTTGCTGAGGGGTGGGATTAAGGGCATGAGTTTTAAATTTGTTTTCTTGTTTGATTTTTATTTATATGCATGCGGACCTGTATGTGGCTGCATGCATGTGAGTGCTGTGCCTATGGAGACAAGAGGAGGCACTCGCTCTCTTAGAACTTGAGCTACAATATGGGTTGTGGCGATTGAATCCTGGGGTCTTTAGTAAGATCAGCCAATGTTCCTAACCTCTGGGCCATTCCTCTTGCTCCCAAGGAGCCTTTTCTTGGAGATTATTTTCCATTTTACCTGAAAGTAGTCATGTTTTATTGTTACTGTTTCCAAAGGACACTAAGCAACAGGTTGGCACTGTGAAGTCTTTTGAGGTAGATGACCATGGTACTCACTCAGCACTCAGTAACTATTACTGGTCATTGACTTTATGTCAGGTAGTCATCAGAGGTCTGCCAGGTCTGAACATACAGGGAGGAGAGAGACAAGGCCCTAGTGGCATGGAGGAGACACTGTCATAACGGAAGCAGGTCCTGTGAGAGTACAGGAAGGCAGCAGAAGAGGGGTTCCAAGAGCTTATTCTTGTCTGAAAAGGGGAAAAGAGTCAGGCCACCTGGAAATGAGTCTCTAGCAAACAAACAGCGGCAGCTGCTACAGCATCTTAGTAAGAAAGCGAAACATGTTCAACACCAGTAATCGAAGGGGAAATGCGAGTTACATCCACAACAAAATATACAAAAAACAGTAAGAAAGAAGTAGGCGGAGAAAACAACATGTCTCTACAAAATCCACAAACACACACAGAAAAGCTCTGAAGTAACCAAACTAAAAAGATGGTTCCATAACTACAGGTGTATGAGTGCAAAGTAGGTAGGAAGAATAGTAGGGGGATGCACACTTTTCTGAACACATCTCTAATACATGGTTTTGGCTTCTAGAGCCTCAGAGAGCAGCGAATTTCGAAAGCCAAACCTCAGGGAGTCAGAATGGTGACAAATGAACTCTCATTCAAGGAAGCGGACCTGCAAAGGTGAAGACATTAAATGAAGCACACCACCATTGGCTGCAAAGTGTACATTTGAGGACAAAACCTTTAGTCACCAAAGCATTTCTCACAGAGACATGGGATATAATCAAGTCAACAGTCCAAGAGAAAGTGCACTCGGTAAGTGTGATTTCTTCCTGTGAGGCAGGGAAGTAACACACAAGGAGAAGGGAAAGGACAGGATGAATTTTGGAGTGCTTTTGGAATTGGGGGTCTCAGTATGAACTCATTATTTAAATGTATACAGAGAAGCAGAGAGGATATATATGCATGTATGGATTGACACACACACTTACACTTCCTGGATGTCTACCTGTGTGTCTAAGATGACACTGAAGTAGCAGTGAGGACACCAGCACCCAGATCTGGGCTTCTGGACACCTTCTTCAGTAAAAGACTTAAAGCTTTCTGCACATAAGAAGCTAATTTCAGGACAAATTCAAAACCTAACCAACCAATCTGGGAGCTAGGGAAGCAGCAGGACTACACCCAACCACAAATGTACTAATTACAATTCAACATTTATCTGTAGCCATTTTGTTCTTAAGAAGGTAGACGTTGAGAATCAAGATTTATCTGAATGAGGGCTGGAGAGATGGCCCAGCAGCTAAGAGCACTGGGTGTTTTTCCAGAGGTCCTAAGATCAATTCCCAGCAAACACATGGAGGCTCTCGACCATCTGTAACTGTAGTCCTATATGAATCTACTGCCTTCTTTAGTGTGCAGATGTACATGCAGACAAAACACCCATATTCATAAATAAGTAAACCTTAACAAGTCATCTGAACTAATTCTTTTGCTGTGCTGCTACGTCACCAACACAACATGTAATTTGGTGAATTTATTTGTTTGTATGAACTTTTGTCTGCTGTTCTCCATGTAATTAAAAATTATATCACATTGTGAATGTACAGAAGGAAAACTGTGTTTAAAACATTTGAGCTAGGGCTGGAGAGATGGCTCAGTGGTTAAAAGCACTGACTGCTCTTCCAGAGGTCCTGAGTTCAATTCCCAGCAACCACATGGTGGCTCACTTCTGGTGTGTCTGAAGACAGCTACAGCATATTCTTATACGTTGAATAAGTAATAATTTTTTACAAAGTTTGAGTTAATTTAGATAGGCATATGCCTTTAATTCCCACTAAGGGAAGGTAGAGGAAGGCAGATCTCCCCATGAGTTTGAGCCCAGCCTGGTATACATATCAAGTCAGGGCTACAAAGAGAGACCCTGTCTTTAAAAAGATTGCTTGAATTAATTCTTTTTCGAGGTGTGATTGTATTATCTATATTACTTGTAGTTTGGTTGGTCTGTATATGCTTATATTCAATTTTGTCCACATTCATCATTTTAATTGTTTTTTAAATATGTAAATAATAAAAAATGAGACATGGAAGCAGAAGGATGTTTGGGATGAGGCAGAGGCCTGTGACGGGGAAAGGCAGTACGGAGTACACGTGATCAGAGTACATGTCATAAACACATATGGAAAGCTAATGCAACCTGCTCTTCTGTGAGCAAGTAAGTGCTAGGTCTGTAAACTGTTTTAAGCCGAATCCTTCTGTACTTAGCTCTTCGATCTTGTAAACAGAAACACTGTCACTAGTTCTTGCTTTAGCTCTCATGTTTTGTCTCCCAAAATAAACAGATGCTTAGAAGCTGGAAATGTTCATAAGTGATCACAAATGGCTGCTCCGAGAAAAGTCACCTTTATTGGGGTCTGATTTCTTAACAGTTTAAGTTGTCTACAGAAGTTCTACTGGGTTAAATAAAATTTCATTTCCAGAAAGTCATGACCAAGTCTGTCATAGTTTATTAAGTCCACAATAAAAAGTAAAGAGCAGGACCCACCCAGGATAGAAGTGTGAGGACCACCTGGGATGCCTATAGAGGTCCAAGGACTCTGTCTTAGAGCTGCCTAAATAAAGCACCTTGTTTGGGCATTAGTGGGAACTTAGGAGGTGTCAGAATTCTTTCGAGACAAGTTTCCACTCAAAAGTTCTAGAAGGGCAGTAGCAAGGAACCTCTGTCTTTTCTAAATGACATCCATCTCTCTGGGAGCTGACATGGGCGGTACCCTAGTCATGGGTATCCTTAAAGACCGACTCTAAACATCTTGAGTGAGGAATCCTAGACATCTGAAGGTGCCTAGAGGCTGCATCACAGGGATTTGTGTCTCCACTTTTCTGTACTGGAAAATGCGGAATCCAGATGTGTTGAAGGAAAGCTTTAATATTAAGTTAGGGTCCTCTTTGTGGAAGAAGAGAAAAAAATTATTACTGTCAGGCAAAGTGTTTATCATGTGGAGCTAGAAGGAAAATGGAGCCGGGACATATGCTAGCTGTCTACAGGTACCACAGACCAAGCACTGCCATCAGAATCCATGGCCGGAATCAGTTTGAGACGTTACTGATCCTATGCCTCTCAGATGCCCAGGTATTCAGAAGAGCTAGGACTGTGCCAGTGCAGCACTCTGCTATTTGGAGAAAATAATACATTCTGGTATACATCCTTTCTCTTGATTGTTTTTCAGCAACAATTTTCTCTTTTTTTAATATCTAATTTTTATTCCTTACCTCTCCCATCAAAGAGATATCAAGTAAACAAAGGACAACAAGACAAAACAAAACTTTCCGTTTAGCCATTCACCTTCTTTGTGGATCAGACAGATTTCTGCAAAGCTTCGCTATGAAAACAAACGATCAAAAACTAATTCCTAACGAGATGAAAGTCAGGCTGGGAATATAGCTCAGGATAGAGCTCCTGACTAGCATTCATGAAGTTCCATGCCTCTCCAACCCCCAAACCCTGACACCATATGACACATGAAAATCAAAAGAATATTAAATCATTAAAACATTCTCAGTGTTTAAAGTTCCCATAATGCCTTTTGTCAGGATTTCTCTTGCTATGATAAAGCACCTCGAGGAGCAGCTTGGGGCCCAAAGGGTTTATTTTGGCTTACACCTCTATATCATAGTCCATCACTCATGGAAGTCATGGGAGGGACCTGGAGGTGGGACTAAAGCTGAGGCCATGGAGGGGTGCTGCTAACTAGCTTGTTGCTATGGCTTGCTGAGCCTGCTTTCTTATACCGCCCAGAGCCAGCAGTTCACAGTGAACTGGGCCCTCCTACATCAATTACTAATCAAGAAAATGCACAACAGGCCGATCTAGGGGGCATTATCTCAACTGAGATAGCCTGTTTCCAGATGCTGCCAACACGTAATTCCTTTACCCCCGTAGTCTCTCTTTGGAGATAACAAGACATAAACAAACAAGTAAAACCCAAACTGAAAACGTTGACTAAAATCCTGTTAGTTGCATTTAGAGTTCATCGAATTTGTAGTCTCTTTTGTCTGGGTAGCCCTAACCTGCCTCCCTTCTGTCCTCTCACTGAGGAGAATTATTTAATTTGTATTGGAGAATCTATGAAAACATGCACTACAGGGTTCTTGGGGTTGCAGGGGGGAGAGCCCATGGCCTGAAGAACAACAGCATTCTAGATACACAAATGGCATTTAACTCTACAGTCTTGTCTGCTTGTACACTCAAGGCTTCTACTCTTGGCCAATGGTAATTTCTCAAATGTGTTTCCAATGACCTAATTGGACTTTTCAAGAGGAATTCTAAACTTTACTTGTTATCTTTTCCTTTCAAAAATACAATTTCACTTAACGAATCAATTTAACAAACTTTTATAAAATTCTGGTTTAGCAAATATTTATCAAGTGTCTAGCAATGGCAAATATTTATCAAGTGTCTAGCAATGGCTAGATAGTTGTGTTCCTTGACTGTTTCACTTCAAGGATGAAGAGAAAGCTCTGGAAGCACCCTCATGGCTGGGGAACCTCAGGGGTACATCTGAATAGCAAGGATAGAAGAAAACCTGGGAAGGTTCTGGAAGACCTTCAGGGATTCTGCTGAGGGCTGAGAGTCAGATAGCGGGATGTTACAGAGGGGGTGAGGAAGTGAAGGGATGGGAGAAGCCAGCACAGCCTTCCTGGTTTGGCAATTGGAAGAGGGAGTTGGGCAGGACCGTCTTGTCTTTGGTGGTGGGTAGACTCAATGGACGGATGGAATGAGAACCAGGTGGAAGGGGAGGAACCAGCAGTGAGGTGGAGTGGCTGGGCTGAGGGGCCACCCTCTCTCAAACAGATGACAGGCAAGGAGACAGGTGAGTGAACATGTTTCTATTTGGAGACCAGATGATTTTAATCTGAAGTTTTTGAGCTTGTTTCCTCTTAGGGTAAGGAAGAAAAGGACAGATGCAGCATTTGGTAGGAGGAAAGGTTGAGGCCAGAGACCTCTGAGACAGGCCTTGCAAGTACCAGGGAGGAAAGTGGAGAGAGATCTCACCATAAAATGAAATAATTGATTATGAGCCCTCTACTTACAGCAGCCAGCACTTTAGTATGTGGCAAAGGAATTTGAAGTCTGCATTTGGGCACCACTGAGTCTGTGGCTCCAGCATCTAGCAGGGGCATGGGTGTGTTGTTTGCAGGTGGCTGCAGAGGGGGAGGGGCTACAAGGAACCAAAGGCTCCCAAAGTACAGTACTGTCCAGGTCACACACCTAGAGTAGAGCGGACATGTTCATTTCTGCGTGCCCAGGGGACTCTCCAGTGTGTGCCTCTTGTTTCTAGGTCAGAGTCACTTCCCAAGACTTTCGGTCTCTGAGATACTTGTAACTATCTAGTAGGTGATATATATTTTTCTGATGAAGTTTTAAGTGATCAATGAGGCAAAGAAAAGTTGATAAGACAGAGAAGGTATGTTTTAGAAATGAACATCTTTCTTATACCACTTGGGTTAGCCCCTGCAGTGGGACCTATTTCTGAAAGCTTCTTTGTGCCTTTTTGGACCAGGTGATTTACTTGTTGCCAACTAATAGCTCAGGCTTCTTCATAGCCATGTACGACCACTGGATTAGTGTCACTGGCCTTATCAGTATAAAACTTCCTTGGAGGCTACCACTACACCCACTCCCATCTGCTGGACAGGTCACCTGCACAAACCAGGGAGCTCTGACCAAGCACAGTCACTGATGTAGACCCGTCCACCTTGAATTTAGAATGCTTGCATTTTTATTGTGCTAGTGTTCGGACTGACAGAACTTGGGGTGTCCTCAATTGTCAGAATTTCAGATTACTGGGAGAACTTGAAAAGTCTCGACCCATTTCTTTTCTCTTTTCACTTTTGGATTTCTTTGTATTATTTTCTTTTTTTCCCTCCCTTTTCTCTGACCTTCCTCCATCCCCTCTTTCCTTAACTAGAATGCTAGTCAAGAGACCTCATGCTTCACCCAGTGCTGGGTCTACAACAATGCAAGGGTTCTACTTCCTTCTGCTTTCAGCCACACAGAGTTGTGAAGGACACGCCCTTCCTGAGTGTTCTGACCTTTCTTCCTGTCTGGCACTCTCTCCACTGGGCTGGCTGCTGGAATGCTCTCTTTCAGGAACTAGGCAGCTGGAATCAGGAAGAAGACAAACCGACATAGTTCTTCCTCCCTCCACCCTGCCTTGTGTCCTTTGCCCTTCATTCAGACACAAGGAACACACCTTGCTTGCGGCCAGACCTGAGAGGCCCCATGAGGCTTTAGGCATTCAATAATGAAAAGCCGGTTTCTCTGAGAGTCTGTCATCTGTGGCCCAGGCAAATGCAGCTCTCCATTTTCATGGTGGAATGGGAGGAAAGTGAGTCTGACAATTTCTGGGGAACATTTTGTTTTAATGAGTAATTTCTTACTCTGTCCCAGAAAACTTCTCTTTACTTACACACACACACACACACACACACACACACACACACACACACACACCCCACACACACACACACTTTCCTATACTTTCCTATAAACCAGTATGTGTTACAAAAATATGAGTGTACTTAAAAATATGATGACACATTTTGGTATAGTTATAATAAGAAATACTGTGCACTCATTAAGAATGTTGCTTATAAAAGCTTTTCCTATGCACACTGCACATCGACATTAAGGACAGATGCAGGAAGGAGGCACAACACTAGGCAGTAAGAAGTGCTAACAACAGCATTTTTATAGTTATAACCTTGAGAGTGAAATTACAAATGTTTAATTTTGTGGGAATTGAAACCAGAGTCTCAAGCAAACTAACTTGTACCTTATTGCTAAACCATAACATCTGTGCACAAATGTTTATACTTTTCCACTCTATTACTTTCATTTTTCAGAATAATACCACAGGGCCAGAGAGATGGCTCAGAGGTAAAAATGCTTGGTGTCCTGAGTTTGATCCCTCGACCTCACAGTGGAAAGAGACTTCCAAAAGTTGTTTTTTGACTTATACATATGCTCCATGTTATACTCTAAAACACACACATGCACACATGCACACACATGTACACACTACACATGCCACAATCATGTTTTTTTTTAAAAACTAATTTATTTATTTTATGAATATGAGTACACTGTAGCTGTCTTCAGACACACCAGAAGAGGGCATCAGATCCCATTACAGATGGTTGTGAGCCACCATGTGGTTGCTGGGAATTGAACTCAGGACCTCTGGAAGAGCAGTCCGTGCTCTTAAACACTGAGCCATCTCTCCAGCACATGTTTTTTCTTATAATTAAAAAAGAATGTTACTATTAAGTATATAAAGTGATTACTACTATAATAATTTTATCTGCATTAATTTTTATCTGCATTTTAAAAGATTTCCTGGAAGGCTTTATAAGTTTAACTGACATCGCCTATGAATGTAGAATCCATAAGTTAAAGTTTTAGAACTTTGAATTTATTAAATTTTGTTTTCAAATATAATGAAAATAAAATTCTTTAAATTTTTGTGCCAAAGTTAGGAGAGAACAATATCAAAATTGTAATTTGCCACTGGGTGGTGGTGGCACATGTGTTTGGGAGGCAAACAAATCTCTGAGTTTGAGGCCAGGACTACACAGAGAAACCCTGTATCAAAAAACTAAACAAAAACCCAAACAATAGCAACAACAAAAACGTAATTTGCCTTGAGTTTCCAAATCTGCCTATAACACTACCCCTTGCCCTCATTATAAGCCTATCTAACTGGTCAGGTTTTCATATCTTTCTGAAGAATGGTGATCTTAAAACATGTGAAAATATAAAATAAAACCAAACCCCTGAGCTCAGAGAGGAGGACAGGTAGGCCCTTCACAGAGAAAGGAAAGCGCAGTCCCTGAGAGGTTGCTCCAGGGAAAGGCTCTGCACACGGAGCTCACTCGGAACAGGTGCTATGACATGCTTGCTGAAGCAGGACTTGGGATATCAGATCACAAACCAAGGGAGGCTGCAAATGCCAGATGGTGTAAGTGAACCGCCGACAAAAGGAGGCCCTCCCTCCGCACATGGAAGAGAAAATCTATGATTAATAATAGGTCAGATTACTTGGCACTCCTGAAACCCACCCATTGCCCACGGTGGAGAGGAGAGAAGACACAGCTGAGGGAGCCCCGCATTCATGCTGGCCTCCGTGAAAGCCTCAGGGAGGCTTTTGTCCTCTTCCTGCTCATTTCCAAAAGGTCACTGCCTAGCGTGGCTTTCAGAGACTTACAGGCAGGTCACTCTGAGGCCTCCTAAGACCATGAAGAATACTTCCCAGGAGTCAGACAGGTGAACACCTACTGTTAGCTCATTTGGGAAGAGTTCAGAACACACAGAGTGTGTTCCTCTGACCAGCAGACCTAGGAGCTTGGACAAAATACAGTCTGGGGACTCCCTAGACTACTGAGGGAAACCTGCATTTAAAAAGATACCCTGGAAGTCTATATAAAGTTTATAGACACTGTCTATAGGTGTGGAATCTATAAGCTACATTCTTAGAAATCTGAATTCATTAAATTTTCTGTTTTCAAATATAATTCTTTAATGTGACAAGAAGATCCATCCTCCATCTAAAATCTGTGTCTTTACCCCAGGTAAGATAACCAGAGGGAATTTGATACTTAAATTTTTCTTTTTAAACCTGGTTTATGCCAGGCAGTGGCAATGCACACCTTTAATCCTAGCACTTGGGAGGCAGAGGCAGACAGACCTCTGAGTTCAAGGCCAGCCTGGTCTACAAAACAAGTGTCAGAACAGCCAGGGCCACACAGAGAAGAAACCTGTCTCAAAGAACCAAAAACCAACCAACCAAACAACCAAAAACCAACCAACCAGCCAGACAAACAAACAACCAGTAAAAATCTTGTTTACATGAAAACCAGCATTTTCTTAGCTATTCCAATTTCCTAAACTCTATATAGCTTTTAATACATTCTAAGCAAATCTTATTTCCACAAAGAGATTACATTTACCACTGACATGAAGAGATTACATTTCCAACAGACTTGTAAAATCTTTACTTTCTACCATTTCCGTGTGGGAAATGGATTTGAATTTGGTCTCTGTTCTTGGAAATAATTTTAACTTGGCTTCTTGCTGCTGATATGGAAGGTGGTGTCTGTGTTGAAAATGTCTGAGAACTCTGAGAAATGACCTGCCTGAACCTAGGAAGAATTCAAGAGGTTTTGACCCAGCATTTTGGACAGGCTAGACTTCCCTGGACAGTGAATGACCAGATTGTAGTCCCACGCATGACATCACAGACTTACAGCATCTGGCAAACACATGAATCAAATTTAGTCCTGGGAAAAAGGTTTAGGGCAAAGCTTACAGATAAATTAAATATCCATTCAAATGTTTTTGAGATTTTTACTATTGAAGAATGTTTCAAATGTCTTTTAAATGTTTGGACTAAGTGAGAGGAAGGGATAAAGGGGCTCCAGGACTGGAACTGAATAGAAACTCATAGAAAAGTTCACCCTCACCTGATTGTCGAACACGCTGGAGAGTTTGCTGGACTAGAACCTCTGACCTTGGGACGATGATGATGAAGTCCACTTTGCTAAAGTGGCCGAGGTCCAGGCTCTGGCTGCCGCTGTCTGCGATCGCACACACCTGGGATAAGAGTCTTCTGGCAACTGTGAGCTGTGCTTGATAAATCTGGAAGGTTTCGTTATCTATATCTAAAATTAAGAAAAGTTATAAGAGTATTGATTCAGTTCTTTGGCAAATGCTATGAATCCATATGGAGACACAAAACACAAGGGAAATCAATGTTTCACAAATAAGAGTCTCACTTGCTATTCTCATTTGATTTATGGATTTGCCTACCTCCCCCTAAAATCTGTCTGAAAAGATACGCTCGAAAATGGGATACGACAGTTTTACAAGCAAACTACTTAAAAACCTAAGGGGGCTGTTTGACAACCCTTTTGCTCCTAGTGGAAACAGACTATACTGTCACAGCTGGACAGGACTTAGCTGCAGAAAGGGGGTACTCAACTCTTTAGGCCTCTCAGCATTGCCCAGGCCCATCTAGGGAGGGAGTCAATGCCGTAGCTATAATAGTGTAGGATTCCTTTTATTTTTTTTCTGGATGATACCAAAGTACACATTCCTTTTTCATCAGCAAGTCAGCCTCAGCGGGACAGGAAATCCCCTATGACTAGACAACACAGGCTAGAGACACAACCTTCACTTTTCTTCCTAGTAGCTTTTGGCTCGGCCAGCAATTGTGACCAGTGCTGACATCAGGACTACCCAAAGAGACCTACCTGCCGTATGACACAGGCAGCTGGCCTCTCAGTAGGTGATGTACTGCAATCATTGTCCAGAGACTCTAAGCATACCAGTAACCCTTTCTTACCTGTGTCCATCAAGCTATCAATCCCTGTACACACCCCCTCTCCCCACAGACAACAAAACGCTTGGGCAGGCAGCTGCCATGCCTCTTAAAAGGGTTGTGTCCTACCAGGGACACATGTTGGCAGTTTGACTGAAACACAATCTCAAGGGCTTGATCGACCAGTGCTAATGAAAGCTGTCTAAACTCAACTGAGGTGTAGCTGAGGCATCCAGTACTCACAATACTCTAGCTACTCTGGACACAGAGGGCTTCTTGCCAGCAGAAAGGACTGACTGACAGAACTTGATGCTGTGAGTTTGATCTGGGAGAAGAGCTCAGCAGTAGGGCACACCTCTAGATGTGTATGTAAGGCCTGAGTTTGATTCCCAGGGCCAGAAAAGACAAAGTAATGACAGGGCAAAGAATTTTTAAGTTTTTAAAAATTATGCATACGAGTGTTTTGCTCGCATATATGGTTGTGTACCATCCTCATGCCTAGTGCCCAAGGCGGCCAGAAGAGCACACCGGATCCTCTGGAACTGGTACTATAGACATTTGTAAGTGACCATGTGGTTGCTGGAAACTGAACTGGGTCCTCTGGAAGAGCAGCCAGTGCTCTTAACCAGTGAGCCATCTCTCCAGCCCCTCTGTAATTTTCTACACGCCCCTCCCCCATTGTGGAAGAGGTTGAAGACATGTCTCAGCAGTGAAGAGAAAACATTGCTTCTGCAGAAGAACAGAGTTTGATTTGCAGCACCCATGTCTACACCTTGGAGGATCCAACACTGTCTTCTGATCCCCGTGGGCATATGAACCTACCTAGCACACATTCATACAAACACACACATACACATAAGTAAAAAGTAAACCAATGAAACAAACCAGTCTTCCAACATACATACATAGGTTATTAGTTCCTCAGTTCATAGGCTGACTGGGAACTAAATGTCTATGTAGATTTGTATGTATAATTTAACTTAGCAAACTCTGAAGTTTGATGGAATATAAAACAACATTTATTCAAGCAGTATTTTTTGTAAATTTTTTAATTATAAGTTTTAGAGTTGGCGTATGTGTGTGTCTGTGTGCATGTGCCTGTGTGCCATAGCATATATGTGGAGGTGATAAGACAGCCCTGGGGTTTGAAATCAGGTCATTAGGCTTGGTGGTAGTTGTTTTTACCCATGGGGCCATCTTGCTGGTTTCAAGCAACATTTATTTTATTTTTTTATTTATTCATTTAGATCTTTTGAGACAGGCTATCACCATGTAGCCCTGGCTGTCCTGGAATTCACTATGTAAACCAGACTGGCCTTGAACACACAAAGAGATTGGTCTGCCTCTGCCTCTGCCTCTGGGATTAAAGGTATGCAGCACCATGCTTTGCTGACATTTCTTTTTTTTTTTTTTTTTTTTTGGTTATTTTTTTCGGAGCTGGGGACCAAACCCAGGGCCTTGCGCTTCCTAGGCAAGCACTCTACCACTGAGCTAAATCTCCAACCCCCTGACATTTCTTTTTAAATTAAAAAATATTTTTTTTAAAAAAATGTGTCTACTGTTTTGGTAGCACACATGTGTCTGGTTTTCTCAGAAGCCAGAGGAGGCACTGGATCCCCCGGACTGGAGTCACAGATAGTTGTGAGGTCCTGTGTGGTTCTGAAGTAAAACCCCAGTACTCTGAAAATCAGCTGGGCCCTTAAGTCCTGAGCTGTTTCTCCAGTTCCTTCAAGCAACATTTTGTTTGTTTGTTTGGTTTTTGTTTTTTCGAGGCAGAGTTTCACGGTTTCTCTGTGTAGCCTCGGTTGTCCTGGAACTTACTCTATAGACCAGGCTTGCCTTGAACTTGCAGCTGGGATTAAAGAAACACTACCACTACCCTGCTTTTAAACAACCTTTCTTAAACAGGGAGCCAAGGATGTACTTAGAGAGCTATATGTATTCTGAGAATTAAGAAATATTTAGTTAATTAGCTAATTATTATTACAATGTATGCATAATGTGGTGGTATGTGTGATTGCATGTGTAGAGATCAGAGGAGTTGGTCCTCTCCTTCACCTTTATGTGGGTTCTAGGATCTAACTCAGATCCCTGGCTTGGGCTGCCAAATTTGCTGAGCAAATTCTAAACTTATTAACAATTCAAAATAGTTCATATAAACTCATTTAGATGTCTGAATAAATGACTGCTGTATTTCCAAGTACTGCCTGGAAGTCAAGACACTTTGCAACCCATATTCCTATTTGTTTTGACAAGGAGGTGAGATCTGTTTCCTCTTCCCTGGCCACTGCCCACCATGTGGCTCCGACTTACAGGGCTGATGATGTGTAGGTAACATTGTTTTTCTCTGCTGTCTGGAAGACCTCACACTCCCTGAGCCTGAAGTTTTACAAGTAAGGGGAAGAAGTGAGAGATATAGTCCTGCACAACTTGCGGTCTGGATGCTTCCTGAAGTTCTCTGAAGCTCCCCACAAGCACAGCAATTCTCTGCATACAACTAAGGAATAAATACAGAGTCCAGCCAGTGGTGCCTGTCATCCCAGAACTTTGGATGTGGAGGCCAGAAAGACTAGACTCAGTTTGGTCTAATAAAATCTTTTCTCAGCTCTCTCTCTCTCTCTCTCTCTCTCTCTCTCTCTCTCTCTCTCTCTCAAATAAAACTGAGGATCCCTAAAATCATTCCTGAAAAAAGAGGAACTTCTTCCTGAGGCTAAAAAATAACCAACCTCCAGAAGCAACTGAACACGAATCTCTCAGGGAAATAACTCTTACAAAGGAGAAGGTCGCACACCAAAGTACTGTCAATCAGAACTCAATTTATCCTGTAGACAACAACAAAAAGCCTGCTGTAGTCTATGTCTTGAGGGCTCTTAAAAACCCTGAGTTGTTTTTTTTTTTTCTTAAGCTTCTACAGTATCTGCTCCAAGGGCCCACCCTTCCCTCAGCCTCAGTCCACATTACCCAGGTTTTGTGTGGGAATCATAGCAGCAGCCTCCTGAGGGGACATACACTCGTTAAGGTCACCATTGAAAGGGGTGACCACACTGTCTCCTCTTCTTTGTTGCATTTTTTCTAGCAGCTTGTCCAGGTCATCACCTACATCAAAATAAGGTGAATTTAAGAAGATAGTAATGAGAAGATGGTTCCTATCAGCATCTAAATTAGGCACCTGGGCTGGGTTCTCGTTAAATTTAAGCTGACCTGGAATTATGTCAGAGTTCCTACATGAGCATTTCTGTTGTGGCATCTGTACAGGAAGAGCTTTTCTAGATTATATCAACCTTTGTGTGTGCATGCTAACAACCAGCACGCCTCCAACACGGGCTCTCTTTTGGCTGGCTTTATATACAATAGCAGGCAGAACACACTGTTCTGGTTCTCTCTGACAGGAAAAAATTTAGATCCAGGGAGAGAAAGAAAATAGCCCAAGCAGCAAAGTTACCATTGAGTTGAGGCTTTAATCCTAGCATCCTTGTTACTTCCTCTAGACCTCACAAGCTGCCTGTGGTGTTAGTCACCAGGAGTAAGGATTAAACCACTCCTAAGCAAAGCTCTGCTAGAAAACTTAAGCACCACCTTCCTGACAGGCTAAGCTTCAGACACTCATGCAACTAGGGCTGGCAGGGTGGCCCGGTCTTACAACCACTCACCTAATGACGTTGTTTTGAAATGTGATGCCAGGAAGCTGACCTTTCCTGTGATGAGCTCATAACTAATTTCTTTCAAAAATTCACTTGTGGTAAGCATGCTCTCTGCCAGGGCCCGGGACTGATGTTGACCTGAGGGACAGAGAACAAAGCAGTCATATCACTGGAACCAATGCTTGCTGCAACACTGATTATGACAGACTGAGTGGGAGACCACAGAAGTCTAAAACTGCAGGGACTTCAGAAGGTTAAGAAGGTTGAAAGATGCATAATTTGAAGATTGTCTATAGCAACAGAAGCAGCAGCAGCAGCAACAACACAATCTTTGCTGCCAGGTAATTGAGAGGAAAACTGTGTAGTTTGTTCGTAAGTATAAAAACATAGACATGCAAGTATTTAAAGGCTAGAGAAGTCTGCAGAAAACAATGTATTTACATGATTGTTATAAGTACTTACCTTAAAAACTTAAATTTATACAGAATTACTATTAAAATTAAAAATATTAATGATCACAGCCAGGAACAGCTTTCTAAAACCCTGACACAGAGGTGGGCAGACAGTTTGGCCAATGCATGTTTCAGAGTAATGCTGGATTTGATATTTTTGGTAGGAAGCAGCGAGAGCTTCAGTGAGAGCTTCCATTCAGTGCCGAGAGGAGGAATCACAGTCTGAGTGCTGGTGACTGTGAGGCACAACCCTCTGAGAGGTAGCACAGAGCACATTTAGTCAATGCTCTACTCTATGAAGGTTTCCTAGGTGTTGTAGAGTAGGCCCTTCAAATATATCTGCCCAACATGGGTGCTTTATCATGTGACAGAATGGTTAAGACTTGCAAAACCTTTACAATGAACTTGTTTTTATTCTATGCGCAATGCGCGCGCACGCGCGCGTGTGTGTCTATTTGTGTGTCTATGTATGTGCCACAGTGTGTGTGTGTGTGTGTCTATGTATGTGCCACAGTGTGTGTGTCTATGTATGTGCCACAGTGTGTGTGTGTGTGTCTATGTATGTGCCACAGTGTGTGTGTGTGTGTGTGTGTGTGTGTGTGTGTGTCTATGTATGTGCCACAGTGCATACAGGACCCTGAAAATTGGAATAGGGTGTTGGATCCCTCAGGACTGGAGCTATAGACAGTTATGAACAGCCATGTGGATGTTGGGAATTAAACCCAGGTCTCCTGCAAGAGCAGCTAATGCTTTTAACTGCAGAGCCATCTTTCCAGTCCCAACACTTGAAAATCTTTTAAGAACAGAGGTTACATGTGATGAGAGTATCTGCTTTAAAAGAATGTCTTCAGAGTCAGGTGCCGGGGCACCAGCCGCACAGAGGACTTTGATTTGAGAAAGAAAGTTAAAATCGGGAGAGAAACCCAAACCACAACCATTAACCAGAGAATAATTATGTGGATACTGGAAATACCCAGTTGTTATTTTTCAAATACAGATGGCGGAATGAATGCATTAAACAAGTGATAAGACAAACAAAGCCCCAAAGCCACTCACCTAACACCACCACACAAAACTCATTTCCTCTGATTTGTGAGGCACAAATTACCACAGCGTAATCCGGCAGCCTCTGACAGTGTCTCATTTCACTGAGCAGCCTCAGTGTCTCCGAAATGCCTTCTGCTAGAGAGTTCTGGGTCACAATCACATGAACCAGGTCCTGAGACACACTGGCAGCTAACCTAGCAAGCCAGGGGAGCTGTGCCGGTGACACTGGTGTACAAGGATCACCCATCGGCAGGGCTCGCTCTCTCACAGAGAATTCCTGCATAGCCTTCAGCATGATCTGCTCAAATTCTTCCCTGAGAGGTATCTGGTCAGGACCTATATTAATGAGAATTACAGTTAGGACTTAGACAATCTGAGAAGACAAAACACACAGCACCTAGCATCCCACAGTTCTCTAAGCCCATCACACTCCAGCTAGCAGATAAGCACTGTGTCTTACGGGGGTCCCAAGTCACGGCTCATACTAATCACCACTGCGAATTTCCCTTTCACTTCTCTCTGGCCTCAATTTTTAGAGCTCTAGCTCTGTTCCCCTGTACTCTTTCAAGGAGGATTTGCAAGGACACAAGACCCATTCTGTTGCATGCCCTGAGAAACAATCACTTTCAAACCTTGGCATTATGGATTCTGATGATTAATAAATGAGAAAACACACTGGTGTGTAATCAATTTTGGGTTCTATTCATTTCTCATTTTATGCATGGATACTTTCAAAGTATTTTAATGGATTGTCTCCATTTAATTTGACACTGTCCACAGGGAAATGAGTCATTTTTTCATTTCCATTTACATGTTTCACATTGCCTAACTCTCCCCAGGCGGAGAATGCTGGGTCATCTCATTCTCTCATGCACTTTGGCTTGTCAAATATGACATTTGGCCTCTTTTCCCAGCCGTAGCTGAGTAAGCTTATACTGATGACCTGTGGCCCCTGGAATTAGAGGGACTTTCTTTTTTATTCTTTTAGAAACTTAACCAATTTTTACAACAAAATCAGCAAGCATCCAATTGGCACAAATTAACTAAGATTCTACCTTTAGTTTAAACTAAAACCTAGGGGATATATTGACTTGCCCCCACCCAAAGCAGGATGGGGTGGGGAGGGGGATCAGAGACTTGAAACTCAAGGGCTCCTGTTAGCAGGAACAGACTCTTTAGTATCTGTGATCTGAGGCTAAGCACTGGCTTTAGAACCCCAGATACAGCACAAACATAAGGCTACGATCTGTCTGGAAGGAGGGAACACAGAGAGTCAGAAACCATTCCTCGCTCTGATGCAGTTAAGTGGTCTCCTGGCCCTGCTTAAAGACAAGTGGGATTATACAAAATATACCACAGTCTAAAAATAAGTAATTTACATTGGAGAAGCAACTTTTCCAGAACTAGTTGAGGGTCAGGAAAAGAAAATGGGAACCTCGAAGAGAGGTGCTTGTTTTCTATACATAGAAACAAGAAGAAAACAGTAATGCTTACAGTACATTTGCTTCTGGAGTTAGAGCATAGCCTGGTACTATCATGAGTGAGGCGGGCTCTGGGTTTGATCCCTAGGTCTCCACACACCTAGCCTAAAATGTTGGTTTCTTGTGTCCTTCTTGACCCTGCCTCATGCTAGGTGGAAGTGAACCGTGGGACTTTTGGCTTTAAAGATCAGCTGGGAGTCATTCAACTCTGATTTCCATTAACCTTTAACAAACTAGAATCATGGTGCGCAGCCATGGCATTCATACTGTGTAGTGAATTCAGAGTGGCTGAATTTGAACTAAAATCTGAAGGAAGGTGGTCCTTTCTATAGCCCTCTTCCACCAGAGCACATGACAAACGAAAAGCAGGCCTGGCCTCCTTTCCCTAGTGTCATCCATTCAAAACCTGAAAGGCTCAGAGGCCTATTTTATAGATGCACGAGGGCTAAGGCAGATCAGGAGCCAGCGACACATTCTCTTGGGATACACAATGAATCCGTGCAAAGGCACCCGGGAGAAAATAAAGTGGTATAACTTGTTTCCAGCATCCTTTGTTATCTTAAAATTCATTTGTAAAGTTTTGATTGAATAACTGTTAGGAAAAAATGAGGGGGATCCACTTCAGATGAAAGATGATCTCTCACAGCAATATATGCGTCCCCTTCTCTGTTTCTACTACTTTCCATCCTGGCTGGATTCTAGGAGCCTTTTCTCCACCTCTTCCGAGCTCAATAATGGTAATTTTCCCTTTGAGAGTTATACCCCAGAGCATCGGCTCTGATGGCTTCTTAGATGGAGCCACCATAAGAGGAAGAAATGTTTCCGACAGCCCGGAGGCCCATCTGAATGTGCTGATTCCATTATGTACTTCAAAGGGCTTTTTAACTTGTGAAATAACACAAAAAAATTTAAGTGACTGTTACAGGAAGGCTCTTTCTTTCTGAAGAATCTTGCTTTTCTTTCCCCCTGTTAGTTCTTGGGGATACAAAGTATTAAGGCGGTCATTTTAGAAGTTTGGATATTTTTTAATGTCTATAATCTATGCATGTGTGAAAATATTTTTCTGCCTCTTAAACTTTTAGGGATAGAATACATTTTTTTTTCAAGAACACCAGAATTTGTTGGAGGACAGAGGAGTATAAACCTAGGTGAAAGGAAGGAAGGGAGGGAAGGAGGAAGGGAGGGAAGGAGGAAGAGAGGGAAGGAGGAAGGGAGGGAAGGAGGAAGGGAGGGAGGAAGGACAGGTATTTATGCTAAATACCAGCAGAACTAATAACTGGAAGTAAAATTATGGAGAGAATTGATCCTAAAGAGAAAAAAAGAATCTTGTTTAATTAAATCAAATTCTCTAAGAGGCTTTAATAACTGGAAGGAAGATGTTATATTTTTGTCTTATGGTTTATTTAACTCACTAGGACCATGGTTTCTCTGAGGATGTGATCAGACTGCTTCGCTTGACTAGAAGTGCTGCTCTACATAGCACCGTCTTCCCTGATTTAGGGAGCATCCAGAGGTGCACTGTCTTAGAAGGCAGCCCACTGTCCAGAGTATGTAGCAATTAAATTTATGATATCAAATGAGCCAGAACGAGGTAGTTTAAATAACTTTATTATTTACCAACAAGTAAGATTTTCAAGTTACAGGTTTATTATGAAGACAGGTTTCATGGGAAAATTGGCTTTAAAAACAAACCCCTGTCAGGGCAGAACCCACATCAAGGAGTCTCCTGGGAAATTAAGGGTCCTTGCCAGTGTTGATACATAACATTGGAAGTACCTGGCTTATTGTTTTTGTGGTTTCTTAACACCACAGTATTTTGTAACATTAAAAAAAAAAAAAAAACCTCATGAGTACATACAAAAGTTTTTATATGAAAATTTTCACCTCAAACATTTTCGTAAGCAAATTAATGGAGTGAAATCCCAGAGTGAATATGTAATTAGATTGCATATCTGATGGCTCACTGCAGTTTGCAAAATAAAGGAGATTTCAATGGAAATGCGGCTGAGCCCCAGTGCTGTCAGGACACCTGCATACACTCACTGTAGGTTCAGAGGAAGTGAAGGGTTCATGACCTTTGCTTCACCCTTACCCTAAGGCCTTCCTTTTCAAAGGGAACCCCTAGCAAAACCCTGTAAGCTTCTGCTTCTACTCGCCTTGGGAGGTTAGGAAGCAGCACAAGACTAGACACTAGAGGGAGCAACTTGTCTCTTTTATGACAAGAGTGGAGAAAAGGCAAAAGAGAGGAAAGGGGAAAGTCAGAAGACTGGGTAGAAGGAAGGAAACTTAGAAACAAAAGAAACTATGAATCAGGCAGGTGGATGGATTGAAAACGGACACAGTACATTCTGAAAAGCAATTTGAAAGGTTCCCAGTCCATGACTCCAGAGAACGACTTACCTAACCGTACGAGGTACTGTATTGTTAGAAGGATCATGTTCTCCACACTCAGGAGATGGGTGCTAGTCAACCCTAATTGTTCCAGATCTTTGTTTTCCAACGGTGGAATCTTGTAGCAGTTCACCAGCAGAGGACTCACAACAATGTCACCAACATTTCCATAGAAATAGGGTAAATTGCCGTAGCCTGCCCCAAAAGACACAAGTCAACTCAGCGTTTCTGGGTTCTAGTCAGGCGCACCAGCTCAGTGAGACACGAGGATGCTCAGGCATTCTCTGCCCTCTGAGACAACCACCTTCAGGAATTCACCTTCATGTTTACCATTCTATAGAAACTGAGATGAGCCACTCCGGTTACATGATGTGTTTCCCACAAGAGGGATACTGCAAACATTACAGTTCTGTCTCGGAAGATCGATGTGATAGTTAGTTCCTCATCAACTTTCTTTCCAGATGAGAAAACAAACCATGCTCACATCTCAAGTCCCCAGTGCTCTGGGAGGTGGGGAAAGGTAAGCTAAACTCATTGGTAAACCACATTCTATTAATCAGTTGCAAGTGCTTAGAGATTTCCTACCTGTTTTTACAACATTAGTGTTTGCATTTTGCCTGTTTGTTTTTGTCTGATTTTTAAATGTATGTGTATTCTGCTTGCATGTATGGTCTATGTGTGTCTGGTGTCCCTAGAGTTCAGAATAGGGTGCTGAGTCCCCTGAAACTGGAGCTAAGAAGAGTTGTGAGCTATTACATGGGTGCTTGGAACTGACCCTGGGTCCTCTGCAAGAGCAACAAGTGCTCTTAACAAGTGATTTATTATTTTAGTCTCCATATTGGTGTTTTCTGTTAGTCTTTTCTGAATGTCAGGGATATTTTAAAGTACCCTAGGATAGAAATATTTTGAAAGGCACCTCACCCTGCTCCTGTGGTACAGGAAAGAAAATCATCTCTCTCTGAGGTTTGCTTTCCTTTCTTTTTCTTTTGAGACACAGCCCCACCAAGTAGCTCTGAATTGAGTTCAGTATGTAGACCAGGTTATAGCCCTGAACTCACAGAGATCTCCATGCCTCTACCTCCCATGTTGTAAAAGTGTGTGCCACCAAAGATGGCCTTCATGAGACTTCCTGAAAGCCGAATGCTAAAGGAAAAAAGAGGCCCACATTTTTCCTCTTTTAAGGCTTAGTTGTATTATGTTTGTTGATGCTAAGAACCTCCTGAGTCACATGGAATTTAAATCACTGGGATTCCCTCTAATACCCCAGACCCAGAATCAGAGGATTGGGTGCCTGATAAAGAACAGGGTCTGAAGTAAAAAACACCCAAGACAAAAGAGTCAGGCCAACCACAAGAGCAAAGAGTGACTCATGTTAATAAAACCCACCTGCCTTATCACGGAGAGAAAACAGGCAGTGTTCTTCTGGTCTAGACCTGCCTGAAAAGGCCTTCAGATATGGGTATGAAAGGTACTCAACTAGTTTAGAATGTAAGAATCTAAGTTTAGAATGTAGTTTAGAAAGTTTAGAAAGTCTTGGAATTTAGACCCCTCAACAACTATAATTTCACTGCAGTCAGCAGCCAGGGAGGGTCAGACTCCACAGAGATGCTGACTCACAGATGCTCCGTGGTTCAGACCTGTTCCTGGCTTTCTGAAGTGAGGTCTGTCAGTTGGCTTAGCTCCTTCCTTCCTTCCTTCCTTCCTTCCTTCCTTCCTTCCTTCCTTCCTTCCTTTCTTTCTTTCTTTCTTTCTTTCTTTCTTCCTGTCTTTCTTCCTTCCTTCCTTCCTTTCTCTCTCTTTCTTCCTGTCTGTCTTTCTTCCTTCCTTCCTTCCTCCCCCTCTCTCTTTCTTTCTTTCTTTCTTTCTTTCTTTCTTTCTTTCTTTCTTTCTTTCTTTCTTTCTTGAGGTGTGGCTTCCTTTGACTGGACTGTCCCCTCCTCCACAGGTCCACTTCGAGCATGCTTCTGCACATTGCTTGAGGTTTAGTCTGATGGTTTTCTAAGACTCCTCCAGGCAGCAGTAAGCCCTCTCTCCCAAGACTTCTCAAAGCTCTTGGCAGTGAACCTCTACCAGCTCTCATGTTCCAATGTGTCCCAGTGTTACTGGAGTGTGTAGTGATTGTTGTTTACTCTTATAAAGGGTCAGACTCCCCCACTGGATAGAGAAAGATGGTTGAGGGCAAGTGACTTATTCTCAGCTTTAAATCATGTCCTTAATACAACATAAAGGGGGTAGCCAAGGAAAGCTGAGACGGTCAATAAAGACAGACAAATATTCTCATGAGAATGTGAATAAGCCCACAGAGCAGGGACTGGAGACAGAGAAGTCTAGACATGGAATTCCTCCACCATACCTATCAGGATCACTGGTCTAACTCCTGAGTTACTCAGCAGGTTTTCAGGAACAATCACAGTTTCCCCTGCAGGGACAGGCCGAGGCTGGAGAATTCCAGTTAATTGGGTCTGTGGAACTGGGGTAGATAAATGGGGCTCTGGAAAGAAAAAGATTGTTTGACAAGAAAGATTAACTGAAAAACTTCAGAAATCACTATGGTTTTAACACTTTAAAGATGGTTTACAAGTTCAATAGTTTTAGTTTTTTTAAATTTAACATATGCATTGTAGAATATTAGCAGAAAAACAGAAGTAAGAAAACAAATCAACCATAATTACATCACTGTAGATAATGACCACTGAGCATTCTGTTGGATTTAGCTTTGTATTTCATATTTATTACCCCAAAAGTAACCAAAGGTGTAGATTTCCATACATTAAGCTGGAAACAGAAATGTGACAGAGACACTCGTCATTCATCATCCTACGTGTAAGCAACTGTAACACATTCACATAGAAGATTTCTATGGAGTCTTCAAAACTACTTAAGCAAATAGTAAATTAGAAGTTGTAAAGATCCTGACCTAGTTTTTAGAGTTGGAGCACTTTTCATTGTCTACTTGGGAGAACAGGTGCACAACTGTGTGCACACTTAGCTGAGGACACCTTTAGACACAGTCTGGGGTCTATGAAGGAGAGCCAAGTAGCTCTTTGTAGTATAGCTGTGGACTAAACCATGAGTAAGTAGACTAATGACTAAGCCAGAGTAATCAAGAAGTATCACACAGAGAACAAATCATAGCACCACTCTGACAAACCAAGTCCACATGCACCCTATGGTAGTAGCATTAGGTCTTATGCAACAAATGGCTCATCAATTACATGGTTAAAACGAAGTTGTAATAGTACATAAAGTTATAGGGAAGGATTATGTTATGGAGATAAAATATTAGCTACTACCAAGACTCTTACATCCTACTGCTAATGACAATGATTGATTTGGGGCATTTACCTTCAGAGGATAAGAGCAGGATAAGAACTTACCTCTGCTAATTAAAGAGAAATGTTTAAATACATCATCAGTTAAAATCTCACCAGTTCTTGAAAGAGGACGAACTGTGGGTACTGGCACAACTAGAGCAGACTGGGAGACAGGTGACCCAGGATACCATCCCCGGTGTCGTTTCTTCGGTGGGCCAGAAATGAACATGTTAGCTGAAAATGAAAAGGAAAGATAGCCTTGTCCTCAGCAATGGGGAAGAAAGAAAAACTACCAAGTGCTCATAGGACCTTTCCTTTGATCTGCAGGGAAGTCTGAGTCACTCTCCTATGGGCAATGGTAGAGTTAGAAAAAGCTACACTAATAACTGTGACCATATGATATTTGCAGTTTGCAATGGTAAATAGTTTACTTCACTTGACTCTATTGACATCCCTGTTAAGTTGTGAGACAAATCTACTGGGCAAATGGAGAAAAAGTATTTAATGCCATGCAACTCTTTTCGCACAGAGTTCTGTAGACATATTTGAATTTTCAAGACTATAGTTTTGATTAAACACTTATTTCCCAGTTACGTTCCTTCATGTGGAATCACCAGTTAATTTAACAGTTATTCACATCAATCATGAAACTTCAAAATGTTGTCTTTTAAGCAAAGGGAAGACTACACTGTGTATTCAGATAATTATTCAAAAATCTGTAGCACTGGGCTAAAGGGATGGTTCAGTTGGTAAAGTGCCACAGGAACATGAGGACCTGAGAACAATCTTCAGAATCCATAGAAGAAAGCCAGGCATAGAGGTATATGCCTTTAAAATCAATAATGTACAGACAAGAGGATCCTGTGGTTCATTGCTAGACTAGCCGAGACTGTGGACCCTGGATTCATCAAGAGATCCAGTCTCTAAGGGTACTATGGAGAGCTATAGAGGAAGACAATGAATGTAGACTTTGAACCTTCACACACATACATATATCGCTTCCCCCATTACATACATACACACACATCGTACCTTGATCTATGGGTGTGTAGGTAGGTCTTGGTGACAAAGAGTAGTTCCCAGGGTGAGATGGAGTGGAACTAGATGTGCTGCTCTTACCTCCATGGCCATTGGTCCCATTTGCTGCTTCTGTAGAACAGAAAGGCAACAGATCAGAACAGAGGTCTGGGGGACACTGTGAAGTGGCAGACATCTGGTAAACCTCATATTTGAGCATTGGAAAATTCACAAAAAGAACAGTTGCATAAAACCAGAGCAATTTACTTAAATAAATAAACTAAATGTCAGGCATGTCAATAACGATAATAAATTAAAAAAGTAGATGTGCCCAGGAATAATTTCCTGGGGCCCTGAGAAATCTTCCAGAATTCTTTTTGAAGAAGTCTTTGGAGACAGTAGACAAAAATAAGGACAGCTTAATGGAATTTTAACTCGACTTCATGGAAAATTTAAACATACAAAAGGAGAGAGACCAGTACAATGCATACTATACACCCACTGCCCAAGTCTGGCATTTATCTTATGCAGCCCATCTTGTTTCCTCTGCACAGACTCACAGGTGTTAGTCAGAAGCAACATAATCATTATATAATTTCACTGATAAGAACTTCTATAGATACTGCTAAAAAAGGACTTTTAAAAACATATCTGAAAAATGGGATCGGGGTTGGGGATTTAGCTCAGTGGTAGAGCGCTTGCCTAGGAAGCGCAAGGCCCTGGGTTTGGTCCCCAGCTCCTAAAAAAAAGAACCAAAAAAAAAAAAAAAAAGAAAAATGGGATCTAGACCCTTCCAGTCTTTATTCTCGCCCAGAGCTGGGACTGTACCACAGTCCTTGAACAAAACACCTGCCTGCAGAGAGCTGGTCTGCCAGGAGCACTCACACTTCAAAGATCACAGGCTCACAGGCTCACAGACTCACAGGCTCAGAGGCCCACAGGAGGGACAAGCTCCAGTCAGAGACAGAAGAGCAAATAACATCAGGAATAACTAGATGGTGAGAGGAAAGCACAAGAACCTAAGCAACAGAAACCAAGACTACTTGGCATCATCAGAACCCAGAATCCCACCACAGCAAATACTGGATATCCCAACACACTAGAAAAGGGAGACAACTTGAAGATAGAAAACCTAGGAAAGAGATCAGGAGTCATAGACACAAGCACCACCAATAAAATACAAGAGATTGAAGATAGAATCTCAGATGCAGAAGATACCATAGAAAACATTGACACAATAGTCAAAGAAAATACAAAAGGCAAAAAGCTCCTAACCCAAAATATCCAGGAAATCCAGGACACAATGAGAAGACCAAACCTAAGGATAATAGGTATAGAAGAGAGTGAAGACTCCAAATAAAAGGGCCTAAATACCTTCAACAAAATTATAGAAGAAAATTTCCCTAACTTAAAGAAAGAGCTGCAAATGAACATACAAGAAACCTAAAGAACTCCAAATTGATTGGACCAGAAAAGAAATTCCTCCTGTCACATAATAGTCAGAACACCAAATACACAAAAATAAAGAAAGAATATTGAAAGTAGTAAGGGAAAAAGGTCAAGTAACATATAAAGGCAGACCTATCAGAATTACACTAGACTTCCCAACAGAGACTATGAAAGCTAGAAGACCCTGTACAGATGTCATACAGACCCTAAGAGAACACAAATGCCAGCCCAGGCTACTATATCCAGTAAAACTCTCAATTAACATAGATGGAGAAACCAAGATATTTCATGACAAAACCAAATTTACACAATATCTTTCTACAAATCCAGTCCTACAAAGGATAACAGACGGAAAACTCCAACACAAGGAGAGAAACTACAGCCTAGAAAAAGCAAGAAACTAATCTTTTTGCAACAAATCCAAAAGAAGATAATAATAAGAATATAATTCCATCTCTAACAACAAAATTAATAAGAAACAATCACTATTTCTTAATATCTCTTAAAATCAATAGATTCAATTCCCCGATAAAAAGACGACAGACTTAGAGATTGGATACATAAACAAGAACCAGCATTTTGCTGCATACAGGAAACACACCTCAGTGACAAAGACAGACACTAAGAGTAAAAGTCTGGGAAAAATTTTCCAAGAAAACGGTCCAAAGAAACAAGCTGGAGTAGACATTCTAATATCAAATAAAATCGACTTTTAATCAAAAATTATCAAAAAGGATAAGGAAGGACACTTCATACTCATCAAAAGAAAATTCTACCAAGATGAACTCTCTATTCTGAACATCTATGCTCCAAATGCAAGGGCACCCACATTCATAAAATAAACTTTACTAAAGCTCAGAACATATATTGTACCACATATTAATAATAGGAGACTTTAACACACCAATCACATCAATGGACAGAACATGGAAAGAGAAACTAAACAGAGACATGGTGAAACTAACAGAAATTATGAACCAAATGGATTTAACAGACATCTATAGAACATTTCATCCTAAAACATAAAAAGGTACCTTCTTCTCAGCACCTCATGGTACCTTTGCAAAAATTGGCCATATAATTGGTCACAAAACAGGGCTCAGTAGATACAAGGATACTGAAATATCCCATGCATCCTATCAGATCACCATGTACTGAGGCTGGTCTTTAATAGCAAGAAAAACATTAAAAAAGCCCACATACACATGGAAGCTGAACAACACTCTACTCAACTTGGTCAAGGAAAAAAAATAAAGAAAGAAATTAAAGACTTTTTAGAATTTCATAAAAATGAAGGCACAACATACCAAAATTTATGAGATACAATGAAAGCAGTGCTAAGAGGAAAACTCATAGCTTTGAGTGCCTCCAAAAAGAAACTGGAGAAAGCATACACTAACAGATTGACAGCACACCTAAAAGCTCTAGCACACAAAGAAGCAAATTCACCCAAGAGGAGTAGAAAGCAGGAAATAATCAAACTCAGAGCTGAAATCAACTAAGTAGAAACAAAAAGGACTATACAAAGAATCAACAGAACCAGGAGCTGGTTCTTTGAGAAAATCAACAAGATAGATAAACCCTTAGTCAGACTAACCAGATGGCACAGAAACAGTATCCAAATAAAGAAAATCAGGAATGAAAAGGGAGATGTAACAACAGAAACTGGAGAAATTAAAAAAATTATCAGATTCTCCTACAAAAGCCTATACTCAACAAAACTGGGAAATCTGGAGGAAATGGACAACTTTTTAGACAGACACAAGCTACCAAAGTTAAATCAGGATCAGATAAACCATCTAAACAGTCCGATAAGCCCTAAAGAAATAGAAGTAGTCACTGAAAGTCTCCCAACCAAATAAATCCCAAAACCAGATGGGTTTACTACATAATTCTATCAGACCTTCATAGAAGACCTAATACCAATATTCTTCAAACTATTCCACAAAATAGAAACAGAAGGAACACTACCCAATTCATTTCTTGAAGCCACAATTACACTTATACCTAAACCACACAAAGACCCAACAAAGAAAGAGAACTTCAGATCAATTTCTCTTATGAATATAGATGCAAAAATACCCAATAAAATTCTTGCAAACCAAATCCAAGAAAACATCAAAACGATCATCCATCACAATCAAGGAGGCTTCATCCCAGGGATGCAGGGATGGTTCAATATACAGAAGTCCATCAAAGTAATCCACTATATAAACAAAGTCAAGGAAAAAATAACCACATGATAATTTCATTAGATGCTGAGAAAGCATTTGACAAAATTCAACACCCCTTCATGATAAAAGTCCTAGAAAAATGAGGAATTCAAGGCCCATACGTAGACATAGTAAAAGCAAAATACAGCAAACTAGTAGCCAACATCAAATTAAATGGAGAGAAACTTGAAACAATCCCACTAAAATCAGGGACTAGACAAAGCTGCCCACTCTCTCTTCCTCCCTATTCAATTTAGTACTTGAAGTCCTAGCCACAGCAATTAGATAGCCAAAGGAGGTCAAAGGGATACAAATTGGAAAGGAAGAAGTCAAAATATCACTATTTGCAGATGATATGATAGTATACTTAAGTGACCCCAAAAGTTCTACCAGAGAACTCCTACCGCTGATAGAAAAATAAAAAAAAACTTAAGCAAAGTGTCAGGATATAAAATTAACTCAAACAAATCAGTAGCCTTCCTCTACTCAAAGGATAAATAGGCTGATAAAGAAATTAGGGAAATGACACCCTTCACAATAGTCACGAATGATATAAAATACCTCAGTGTGACTCTAACCAAGCACGTGAAAGATCTGTATGCCAAGAACTTCAGGCCTCTGAAGAAAGAAATTGAAGAAGATCTCAGAAGATGGAAAGACCTCCCATGCTCATGGATTGGCAGGATTAATATAGTAAAAATGGCCATTTTGCCAAAAGCAACCTACAGATTCAATGCAATCCCCATCAAAATTCCAACTCAATACTTCATAAAATTAGAAAAAACAATTTGCAAATTCATTTGTAATAACAGAAAACCCAGGACAGTGAAAACTATTAACAATAAAACAACTACTGGGGGAATCACCATCCATGACCTCAAGCAGTATTACAGAGCTATTGTGATTAAAAACTGTATGGTATTGGTACAGAGACAGGCAGGTAGATCAGTGGAATAGAATTGAAGACCCAGAAATGAACCCACACACTTATGGTCACTTGATCTTTGACAAAGGAGCTAAAACTATCTATTGGAAAAAAGATAGCATTTTCAACAAATTGTGCTGGTTCAACTGGAGGTTGGCATGTAGAATGCAAATTTATCCACTCTGTACAAAACTTAAGTCCAAGTAGATCAAGGACCTTCACATCAAACCAGATACACTCAAACTAATAGAAGAGAAAGTGGGGGAAGAGCCTCAAACACATGGGCACAGGGAAAAATTTTCTGAACAGAACACCGATGGCTTGTGCTCTAAGATCAAGAATCGACAAATGGGATCTCATAAAACTGCAAAGGTTCTGTAAGACAAAGGACACTATGGTTAGGACAAAACGGCAACCAACAGATTGGGAAAAGATCTTAACAATCCTACCTCCAATAGAGGCTAATATATAATATATACAAAGAACTCAGAAGTTAGATTCCAGAGAATCAAATAACCCTAAATGTTCAACATCCTTAGTTATCAGGGAAATGCAAATCAAAACAACTCTGAGATTCCACCTCACACCAGTCAGAATGGCTAAGATTGAAAACTCAGTTGACAGCAGATGCTGGTGAGGATGTGGAGAAAGAGGAACACTCCTCCATTGTTGGTGGGATTGCAGACTGGTACAACCACTCTGGAAATCAGTCTGGAGGTTCCTCAGAAAATTGGAAATAGTACTACCTGATAACCCCCTATACCACTCCTGGGAATATACTCAAAAGATGCTCCAACATATAACAAGGACACGTGCTCTACTATGTTCATAGCAGCCTTATTTACAACAGCCAGAATCTGGAAAGAACCCAGATGCCCTTCAACAGAAGAATGGATACAGAAAATGTGGTACATCTACACAATGGAGTACTACTCAGCTATTAAAAACAATGACTTCATGAGATTCTTAGGCAAATGGATGGAAGTAGAAAATATCCTGAGTGAGGTAACCCAGACGCAAAAGAACACACATGGTATGCACTCACTGATAAGTGGATATTAGCCCCAAAGCTTGGAATACCTAGGAAAAAATCCACAGATCATATGGAGTCCAAGAAGAAGGAAGACCAAAATGTGGATGCTTCATTGCGTCTTAGAAGGGAGAATAAAATACTCACAGGAGGAAATACAGGGACAAAGAGTGGAGCAGGGACTGAAGAAAAGGCCATGTATACACTGCCATACGTGGGGATTCATTCCACATGCAGCCACTAAGCCCAGTCACTATCACTGATGCCAAGAAGTGCTTGCTGACAGGAGCCTGATATGGATGTCTCCTGAGAGGCTCTGCCAGAGCCCTGCTGATACAGATGAGGATGGTTACAGCTAACCATTGGATTGAACACACAGGAACTCCAATGGAGGAGTTAGAGAAAAGGCTGAAGGAGCTGAAGGGGTTTGCAACCCAAAGGAAGAACAACAATATCAACCAACCAGACTCCCCAGAGCTCCCAGGGACTAATCCACCAACCATTGAGTACACATGGAGGGACCCATGGCTCCAGCCACATGTGTAGCAGAGGATGGCATTGTCCAGCATGAATAGGAGCAAAAGCCCTTGGTGGCTCGTTTCCCCTAAGTAGGGTAATTCCAGCACATTAAGTTTGGAGTGGGTAGGTGGGAGCATCCTTATAGAAGCAGGGGGAGAGGGGAGGGGGCATGGGAGATGGGGAAAAGGGGATAACATTTGAAATGTAAATACATAAAATATCCAGAAAAAATAAAATTAAAAAAATATCTGCAAAAATTATACTTAATAATTATCATCCAAGCAGAAATAGTTTAAAGAAATAGCTTGTTCAAACTGTGATTCAAAAAAAAACTGTTTGAATTAGGTGCCATATACCAAATGATTTTTGAAAATAAGATCTACTTTTTGTAAACAAAAATAGTGTGTGTGTGAGTGTGTGTGTGTGAGTGAGTGTGTGTGTGTGTGTGTGTGTGTGTGAGAGAGAGAGAGAGAGAGAGAGAGAGAGAGAGAGAGAGAGAGAGAGAGAGAGTCTGCATGTGACTGCATGTGTCCAAAGAGAGGTTGGATACTGTGGAACTGAGATTACAAGCAGTCGTGAACTGCCTGGTGTAGGTGCTGAACTGAACTCAGGTCTTCACAGAAAATAGCAGACAATTTCAAAGCAAAATATTTTTTTCAAAACATATTTCTTGTGATTTTTTTCTTTAAAAAAAACCTTGAATTCCTCATTTTGTGGAGCTTGCTGATTCAATGTTCCTAGTACCACCGAACATCTCTGTGTCCATTGTATTTCTAATAAACTAATTGTTAGAGGCCTAGTCAGATTCATATTCAATTCTTTTCAAAAGAATCTAGAAGCAGCTGTAAATGTCTACCAGAGGGCAAAGAGCAAACAGCTTTCTCTCATGTGGGGATATCAGGAGTGATTAGTGGGGATTCAGAAGTTGTCAGCCTAATTCTTCTTTCTTTTAAGATTTCATCTTTATGGTCCAAGAGTGGTGGCACATTCCTTTAATCCCAGCACTCAGAAGGCAGAGGCAGGCAGATCTATGGGGTTGAGGTCAGCCTGGACTATAAAGAGAGTTCCAGTACAGCCAGGGCTATTACACAGAGAAACCTTGTCTTAAAGAAAGAAAGAAAGAAAGAAAGAAAGAAAGAAAGAAAGAAAGAAAGAAAGAAAGAAGAGAGAGAGAGAGAGACAGAGAGAGAGAGAGAGAGAGAGAGAAAGAGAGAGAGAGAGAGAGAGAGAGAGGCAGGCAGGCAGGAAGGCAGGAAGGCAGGAAGGCAGGCAGGCAGGCAGGCAGGCAGGCAGGCAGGCAGGCAGGCAGGCAGGAAGGCAGGAAGGCAGGCATGCAGGCAAGCTTCATTCCCCTGGTACTGAAGTTACAGGCAGTTGTCAGCTGCTTAAACCAAACCCCCAACTCCTGGGTTGGAGGAGAAGACAAGGTGGGTTTTGTACACTGTGATGGCTAACCTTCAGAACAGACAGCAAAATGATCAGTCCTCTGTCTCCGCTGTCTTACCATTTATTCTTCTTAAGCACTGGGTTTTTGTAGGGTTCCATCCTTTACTCACAGCCTGCCTCTTCCCGTACCTTTCATGACTGATATTAACCTTGATGGTTTGACCTACAGGTTGTAGCTCTCCTCCATAGTACACATCAGTGAGTGATGAACAGCTCCATTCATTCAGACTCCACATGTCTACACAATCTTCTCTTGGAGAGTCTGTCCCTCCTTCCACAGTTCCTCTCTCAAGCGATGGCATCATTAGCCCAGAAAGATGGCTGTTGCCTGAGACACTGTCCTCAGGCCCATAGTAGTCTGCCAGGCCCATCTGATTTCATTTCCTGGGGACTCTCATTTTGCCTTCCCTTTTCCAACCTGTTAACACTCTGGTTGAGGACCTCGGCATCCCTCACTTGAACTAGTGAGATGACCTCACAGCAGTATTTCTACCTCTTGTTTGTTATATGTTACTGCCAAAACGATCTGGTTCAAATTCTAGAACAGGTCATTTCTCTGTTCCGTAAGTGTAGGGTGAACTCCATGTTCCTCAGCCTGCCTTCCTGTGGCTCTTTTCTTGTTTACTGACCACTCATCACCTGACACTTTGAGTTGTGCATCTTATATTTCAAGTTCAGTATTTAAGAAAGTTCTTGCATTGTCTTGTAATTTTCCTCCTTTCCTGCTTGTTTTATTTCTTTTTTTTTTAATAGCAGATCTTTGTATGTAGCTCAGGCTAACCTCCTCTCAGCCTCCTAAGTGCTGGGGTTAGAGGTGTGTACTGCTACATTAGTGCTCGGTTTCTTACAGCCATGTGTTTCTACTGTGACTGGAATGTGGGCTGTCTTCCTCCCACTCCTTTGGACAGCATTCCCTCTCCATTTTTAAGACCAATCTCTTCTAAGGATCCACCCACAATCATTTGAGATGTTGGCTAAAGCACACTAACAGATCGTGTAGGCCTATCAGCTTTACTGGATTAGGAGGCACTATTTGTTTTTATAACCTCAATTGCTAGTCACAGCAGGAGCATTAAGAAATGTTTGTTGAGCAGAATCAAACTGTGGTTATCGTCTCTATGTCATTTTGACTCCTCTGGTTGGAACGCAGCGAGTGCAGAGCTTTTTGTCTAGCACTGCATTCTTCTAGGCAGCCCCATGGCCATCTTCAACTGGCAGCTACAGGGAATGCAAGCATCTGTTTTCAAATATTTGTCAATGAAATTTCACAGAAGTCTTTTGTTATTTATAAAAAAAGAAAGAAAGGAAGGAAGGAAAACATCACCTGCAATAAAAGGCTTCCCTACAACCTGCAAAGGTAAAGGCAGTGGTTTCACCACATTCTTATTCCAGGTCAGGTCCTGAGCTCCACTTAAATTGATTGCAGAATTAGCTGGACTGAGAGCCGGCGAATCTTAAAATGAGAGAGGTTGTTTAAATTAGCAAGCATTTAGATATGCAGGAAAAAGGTTAATTTGGCATGGGTGAGCTGAGAAAAACAGGAGGGAGGGTTTAGTTCTCTCCTGGAACCATTCAGATGTTTTAGGAAGAATGTGTATGCATTCAGATTTAATTAATTTTTATTTGAGACACATGCACTAGGATTTAGTATATGTTAGGTGCTATTATAAGTACATCAAATATATTTGTTCCCTTGATCCATGTAATATTTTGTACTTTAGGTCATGGTAGTGCATCAAACTCAGATGACCTGTCATTGGGGTGGGTATCTACACTCCATATCCAAACTATGTCCACAGTTCCTTCAAAATTACATTTTAATGAAATACATCTATCACTGTACAAATAAATTTCTTATGTGTGTGTATGCGATTGTACTTGTATACATTCACGTGTGAATGAATACATACGTGCAGAAATAGACCGAGGTCATGTCGAGCAACATCCTCAATTGCTTACCACTTTAGTTTTTGAGACAGGGTTTTCCTGAACCCGGTGCTCATTGATTTGGTAAGACTGGCTAGTGAGCCACAGGTGTCCTCATGTCTCCTTCTCCAGCACTGGATTTACAAGTGCTGTGCTGCTCAGCCAGTAATCCAAGCATGTGAGAGGATGACACACAGGTTCAAGGTTAGCCTGGGATTGATGGGAACTCAAAAAAAAAAAAAAAGAAAGAAAGAAAAAGAAAAAAAAGGAGTCCTTGTGTAGCTTCAGAATATCAGAAGATGCTATGCAGGCTGCTATGGGAGAAAGCTCATGAAAGTTACAATGCTGAGGAGCAGGAGGATATATATCACAGGTGCAGTAACAACAAGAATGTTATGGGGATAACCAACTGCTTTCTAAGTGGGCTTAAGGCCTGCCCCACAGGAAGAAACCATGTGTGGTGGTCAATGGTGGGGAAGCTCATTGGCCCTAGGTGTGAACCTAGTAATATTGTTTTGGTCAATAGACATAGAATCAGAATGACCTCTGCACTGTCTTCCAACTCACAGCTCAGCACAGCTTTCAGGCACCATTGGAGGACCTTCTTTGTGGAGTGGACAGTAGTTCACACGACACTCACAACTGCTTAAAGTGCAGAAAATGAGTGTCTGTGGAATCATAAATGTGTCAGTCATAAATGGGACAGCCGTTTACCAGGCCTCTCCCCGAGGCTCAGGGAATATCATGATTAGTGGGGCAGGGATGAAAAGACTATCAGAACAAGAGGATAGGAGGGCTGGGATGAAGTAGTGTCTTCTAGATATGACACACTCATTAACTTATAGCAGCTCTAGCCACACAGACCTTCCAGCATGGGTGGAGAGGGGCTCATGAGCTCCACCTTTAGCTGAGGAACTATATGGTCTTCCACACTACAGCGGATGGGTTCAAACCCATGACTACATGAGCAGAGCAAACAGGACTCATTGGGTCATTAGGCAAAGAAAGACATGAAGTTGGAGGAAACAGTGGGGTAGGGAATGTATCCAAGGGGAGGGGAGAGGCGGAGTTGGGGGTGGTGAATATGATTAAAATACATTTTATGCATATATTAAATTATCCACATATAAAATATAATATTTTAAAAGGGTGTGGAAGCCGGTGACAAGGCTCAGTAGATAAAATGGTCAGTGATGAACACAAAGGCCTGGGTTCAGATCCCAAGGACTCAGGTAAAAAGCTGAACTGCTTGACGTGTACGTGATAAGGTACAGTACACTGTTATAAAGCACGGAATATCTAAGTTTATTGATTATATTTAATACGCTCATTCAGTATTATATGTTTATAAAAGCACTAAGATTATAACTACAAATAAGTTGCTCAGAAGAAGTAAAAAGATCTATTATGAAATGTTAAAGAAAACTAAGTAAATGAGAAGATACCATGTGATCATGGATCAGGAGACTTAGTAAGGGTAAGTGGGCACTGCTGCCCAAGCGTTCTGAGATTTACTGCAGTCTGCACCAGCATCCAATGAGCTTCGTCCAGAAACTGGCAAGCCAATCCTGACATTCACAGGGAAATACAAGGGACTCGGAGAACCAAAATAATCTATGAATAATCTAATAATCTAAGAATAGCAAAGCTAGAGAACTTACTTTTCTCAGATCAGAGTCCCACACAAAGCTGTCAACATCATAGACGTGGCATTGGCACATGATGCACACAGATAAGCAACGGCATTTAGAATCTACACATTAACCCTTTCATCTTAAGAACAGTCGAATGGTGAGTGCTAGGACAAGAGTGCTAGGAAAACGCATTGGACAAGAAAGCATTTTTTTTTCCGGCCATTAGTTCGGGGATAACTGCATAGCCCTATACAATAGTCCTCAACCGTCACACTACACACAAAAATTAAGTTAAAATGGATTTAAATGCAATAGTATTTCTGTGAGTTTGAGGCAAGTCTGGACTATATAGAGTTCCAGGCTAGTTGGGATGACACAGTGAGACCTTGTCTCTAGCAATATGTAACAGCTAAATGTAGTATCTAAAGCTTTATCCTTCTCAGAAAATGTAGAAATGATGCTCATAAACTTGGCATTATGCAAGTATTTTTTAGGTATGAGTCAAGAACATAGCAATAAAGAAAAAGATGGTTTTCGCCAGAAGAAGAAAGATAAATGAGTTGGAATTCATGAAAACAGAAACAAACTGTGTTCAAAGGACATAATCATAGGAGTGAATGAACTGGGTTAGTGGGGCACTCCTTTAGTCTCAGCACTCTAGAGGCAGGGGCAGGGAGAGCACTCGCTCTCTATCTCTCTGTCTCTCTCTGTGTATGAGACAGAGACAGAGAGAGAGACAGAGATAGAGAATGGGGGTGGGGGGAAGCTAGAGTCTTTGGTCATTGCTTGTCAAAGTACAAAATGGGGCAGTCTTGTAGGCTCATAATTCCTCCAACTCTCCCAGGCACGAAATTAGAAGTGAAAGCAAATGTCTTACAAAGGAACTGCCTGCAAATGTTCTCAGAATTATCTTCCTTTTATTGGTTGGTTGGTCATTGACTGAGAATTGAACATGCTGGCCATAAAGTCCTCCAGTGAGTCCCAGAGAGTCCAATAAGTATCCAAATGTTAACAGAAATATCCACTCATTGACAAATGGATAAACAAATTTCAGTTTAGAGAATAGACTTTTACTCATCAGTGAAAGGAGATAGATTACCAGCATATGCAACAAACGAGTCAAGTGGAAGGAGCCAGTTGGCAAATGCCAATAAAATGTCTGGAGTACAGAACTGCAGTAACAGAAGGCAGATTTAGAGCTGCTCTCAGATGAGGAGAGGGCTAAGCAAGGACTGTGAGGATTCTCCTCAGGGTGAAGACGACTATTGAACATGGTGGTGCACTGAGGCAGGAAGACCAAGAGTTCCAAACAAGGCTGAGTTTTATGTGAGATCATGTATCAATAACTCACTACATCCTCCAACTTGCAAACTTTTAATGGTTGAATTGTATGATGTAAAATTACATGTCAATGTCAATAAAATCATTATTCAAAATGCCACAAGTACTCCATAATATAAACAAATCTTTAAAAAAAGCATGATGTAAGTAAAACAGAGGAACCACATGTGACAGCACAGATAATTTATTACACACAGTCAACAAAAACCAGAAAGAGAAAAAAAAAAAGCAACTGCTGGTTGGCCTGCATCTCACTGGCCCACCTTCAATATCAATAGGGGCTCCACTGGACAATGCCTTGTGAACTCACTCTCTTGGAGAAAGTCTCCTACAAAGCTCACACCTGACTTTTGCAGTCTTTTGTCTCTAGGCCTTCTTCAAGACCATCAAGATCCCTGAACACTGTAAACCAGTCCAGAAATTCAAGAGAATATAATACTTCAGAAGCAGCTCTCAATTAGTGAACTGCCTCAGTGGTAGAAGTCATGTCTTTAGAAGGTAATTCTGGAAGGCCTTTGGTATGCTTCTTAGTGAATCTGATAGGTACATACCTTTGGGGGCTATAACAATCACATAGAAAACACTTGCTTTCACTGACTTACTTTTGCTTCTAGGCATCACTTCCCAAATAAATTCCAATACTCAAGTTCTTATCTTAGGTCCTAATTCTTTTAGGACTCAAACATATCAACAATTTAAAAGAGAAAAAGGCAAAAAATACAGAGTTCATAGAAAAATTAAATAGTTTAAGAGATTCAATGTCAATAATAAGAGAGATATAAGTGAAAACCACACTCAGATGCCATTGTTCCCTGTTGGAATGACAAAAATCCAAAGGTTTCCACAATAGTTAGCGTCTTTGCAAAAATGAACTGCCACATTACACTGGTTCAGCCTCCCTGGAGATTGGATCTATAGAGATTATGGGTGAGCACACATCAGTTCAGCAATTGCTGGACATTGATACACAAATAAGAAGTGGTATGTGAGCCTGGAGTGGTGGCGCATGCCTTTAATCTCAGCACTCAGGAGGCAGAGGCAGAGGCAGGTGGATCTCCAGGACCACCGGGGCTACATAGAGAAACTTTGTTTCAAAGAACCAAACCAACCAACCAATCAAAATCAAACAAACAAAAAACCCAGGATATATGTAGACATTACTCATTGCTGACTTACTTGGAAGCATTATAAACACCCTCCAGTGCTGGGTCAGGCTAGGTAATTACGGCACATTTGAGAAGCATGGTGATTCATTGCACTAAAGAGAGGACACTTTTTGCTCGGAAGGACCTCTCAGTTGTAGCAATGTGAAAGTGAGCCAGACATGCAGGCAGTGTACAACCGGCTGCCTCTGGAGCGAGCAGGTGCGTCAAGGAGAATTGTTACTTTCCCTTGATTAAATAGGCATAAAGGACATCTAGAGATGTCTTTCTTCTTTTGTATCAGTGTAAACAAGTATTTGATGGAAGCAACTTAATTTTGGTTCCTGGTTTCAGTTCATTAAGTTCAAGCCATACCAGGCCCATAAGAAACTGATTACAGTGACCATCTGCTTGTAGACAGGCATGTAGAAACTAGGTATGGAAGAGAAACTTACTATACACATATGAACATACCATATATGTACATATATATGTAAACACATGCACACAGGTACTAGCTAGGATTTCTATTGCTAATGAAACACCAGGACTAAAGACCAAAAATAACTTGGGGAGTAAAGGGTTTATTTAGCTTTTGCTTCCACCTCACAGTTCATCATCAAAGGAAATCAGGACAGGAACTCACAACTCGGGAACACAGGAACTGATGCAGAGGCCATGGAGGGCTATCACTTACTGGCTTACTCCTTGCTGTTTGCTCAGCCTGTTTTCCTATAGAAACCTGGACCACTATCCCAGGGATGGCCACATCCACAATAGGAGGGCCCTTCCCTGTTAATCACTAATTAAGAAAATGACTTACAAGTTGGCCTACAGCCCAATCTTATAGAGGCATTTTCTCAGTTGAGGCTACCTCCTATCTGGTCACTGTAGTTTGTGTCAAGTTGACATAAAACTAGCCAGGTATTCTAAAAACGTTAAACATTTCAAAATAGTAGAATAAATTGATATTATTGATATTATTATTATTGATAAATAAATAAAGATAAAAATGCTTACATGTAAGCTGACAAATAGTATTTTATATACTTAATAATGTTTATTAAATATATAAAGTAAAAGTTTAGTTCAGTAGTGGGTTACGCAGAGTGATTTTAATTTTTTAAAAGATTTATTTTTATTTTATGTGTATGTTTGTGCATCACATGTATGGTGCTGCTGGAGGAGGCCAGAAGAGGGACTCTTGAGTGTGAGGACAAATGGGTCTCTGATTCCTGTGCCTTCTCTTGGGTTCTTTTCCTTCTGTTGGTTTGCCTTGTTTGACTTTGATTTGATGTCTTTTGTTTCAGTTTATTATATTTTATTTTGTTATTGCCTCTTAGGAACCTGTTCTTTTCTAAAAAGAGTCATAAAGGAATGGATCCAGATGAGAGGGGAGGTGGAAAAGCACTGGGAGGAGTAAAGGGAGGGGAAACTCTAATCAGGATACATTGTGTGAGAAGAGCCATACTTGTATCTTTATCCTTCAGTTTCCTGATGCCTCTTCCTAATTCTTCTCCCCTGCTTTCTATCCACAAGCAATTATTGACCCACTTTTTTCCAGGTTATCTTGAATTGTCTGGAGTTTATATTAATAGAATCATGAATATTTGGGGAGCCTGGATGCTTTAACTTCCCAGAAATCTTTTGAGATCACCTCCAATGCTATGACCATGATGCATAACATCACATTGTGTGTATAGAGAAATTATGTTTAGACATTGAGTTGTTTCCTGTTTGGGGCCATCACAAAGAAAGTTGCCACGGATATTGCACACACTTTTCTATGGATCTATATTTTCTTCTCTCTTGAATAAACAAGACATGTGCTTAACAAGCAGTTAAAAATCTGCTTTTTCCCCTAAAACTTTTCCCATCTTACACTGAATGCATGTATTAAAGGGTTTTAGTGTTGTGTTGTGTTGTTTTTAGACAGGGTTTCTCTGTGTAGTCCTGGCTGTCCTGAAACTCTCTTTGTAGGCTTTGGGCTGGCCCCAACTCACAGAGGTACACTTGCCTTTGCCTCTTGAGTGCTGGGACTAAAGGTGAGGCTTATTTTTTTTTTTTTTTTTGGTTTTTTTTTTGGAGCTGGGGACCGAACCCAGGGCCTTGCGCTTCCTAGGTAAGCGCTCTACCACTGAGCTAAATCCCCAGCCCTTATTTTTTTTTTATTGTTGTTGTTTTGTTGTTGGTTTGGCATATACTCAGTGCTCAGTGCGGTCAGCCTTTACAGTTTAGTCATTTTACAGTGTAGCACAACACGATGGACTTTGTTACAGCATTTTATTTTTTATACGTAGAAGCAATTTTATTTTGATCTTTCACTCATTCGACTGGAAGCTTTCCCCCACCACTTAATAAAAAACAGTAGGAGATTGTATAATTTTTTCTTTTATTTTTTGAGGCTGTAATATAGTCACATTATTCTCCCCCTTTCTTTTCCTCCCCCCAAACCATCTCATAAGCCCCTCCTTGCCCTCTTTCAAATTTATGGTCTGCTTTTTCATTGCATGTATATATGTATGTACATACATATTTCTGAATATGACTAGCTCACTGTCTCGGTCTGTATAATGTTGCTGTTCCTATGTATTCGGCACTGACCACTTGGTATTAGATAAGCAGTCCCCCCCTGGGCTTTCCCTGGGGAGGACGAGTTCTGCTCTCAACTCTCCTGAGTGCTGGCAGTTCTTTGTGTGGGGTTAGCAGTCTTGTGGTCTTTCCCCCATCTACTCTGGAGTCCTTGTTCAAACAGTTCATGTTTAGGCAGTCATGTTGGTGAGAATTTAAAAGGGTATTTCATTTTTTGGAAAGAGAATGGTTTCCATTCTTATTTATATATATGTATGTGTCCACGTGTGTGCCACGTGTGAGGGTGCACACATTTGTGTGTGTGTGTTATATTTTATTATCATTCATCCTCTTTATCATTTAACTGCCACCCCTCTTACTGCCCACTCCTTCCTACACAGACAGCACTGAATGCTGTCCCCAATCTTTCCACCCTTTCTTTAGATTTTTGTCTTTCTCATGGTCCTGCTCTATCTACTTTATGACCTAAACACATGCACATAAGCATGCACACACTTATTGTTGTTTTAATTTGCATCTTTTCACACTACTAGAACATTATTGTTATTCACACATTTCTCCTGCCTTCTTCCCCTTGCTTCTCTTCCTGCACTCATTTGAATTGAGACAGTCTTTCAGAGTGGCACAAGCTGGCCTTAAACTTGTGATCCTCCTGCTGTTGTGTCCTGAGTAGCTGGAATTATAAGTATTTGTCACCATACCTGGCTGTTTACTTTTTTTATTGTTGAATTTTGAAACAGACTTATTTATCCTAGATGGGGTTTTTTCTTCTTCTTCTTCTCTGGGACAGGGTTTCTCTGTGTAGTTCTGGCTGTTCTGGAACTTGCTTTGTAGACCAGGCTGGCCTCCAACTCACAGAGATCTGCCTGCCCCGGCCCAGTGCTAGGAGTAAAGTGACCTTAGATGGCTACTATTGAGGTCAGCTTATTGATGACTTCTCATACAGACTGCATTCTAGACAGTTGTCAGAGGGACAGAGGAGTCCAAGGGCAGGGTTTGGAAGCCAAGTGATGAGTCTACGAGTAAGGGGCCTCAGAAGCACACAGCATAACATTAAACATTTTGGACACTCAAACAGCAGTCCTAAACAGGAGACAAAGCAAAGGAGGTCAAGCAGTTCATGAAGGAGTCAGAGTTGAGAGGCACAGGCAGGTAGATCTCTGAGTTCAATGCCAGTCTGCTCTATACAGCAAGTTCCACGACAGCCTGGGCTACACAGAGAAACTCTGTCTAGAATCCCAGAGCCCCCAGAAAAAGAAGTACTGGGAGGAAACCATGCACATCCAGCTCAGGGTTGCCACAGTAACCTTACATGTTTTACTGTTTGCATGCGTTTGTATGTATAGTACATGTGTGTATAAAAGGGGCTCACATACATAGTGCACTTGCTGAAGTCACAGGACGACCTTGGTCGTCAGTCTTTGCCTTCCACTTGGTTTCGAGACAGGTCTCTCATCATTCCCAGCTGTGCATGCCAGGCTACCTGGTTCTTGTACCCATAGCTCATCTTCCCATAAGGGCAAATGAGTTACAAATGTGTACATTGCTGCATCTGGCTTCTATACGGGCACTGGGGGTCCAGAGTCTTCATGCATGCTCAGTAAGTATTTGTAGCACTCGACCCACCTCCCCAGCCCCTTCCCCGATTTTACATTTTAGAGAGCATCGTCCACTTGGAGGTTCCAGACTACAGCATTATTACGACAGAGGACAGCAACAGCCTCACTGTACAGTGAGCAGCTCCAGTGTGTGTTCCCCACCAGGATGTCTCATCATGGGCCTCAAGCAACAATCAACTGGCCACAGGCACTAAGTTCTGAAACCACAAGTCAAAAGAAACCTTTGCTCTATGTAAGTTTATCTTAGGTATTTGTTAGAGCAGTTATCACCCACCGCCTTCCTCTCTGTTTAGGTGCCCACAGGCGTGCAATCCTGAATGGCTTAGGTCTGTCCTTATTCTAATGGAACAACAGTGATAGGATCTTTTATGAATGACATTCATCTTATCTATGAGCCTCAGTCATAATGCTGGATACAGGAAGTTGTTTGCTCATTCTTTTTTTTTTTTTTTTTTTTTTTTGGTTCTTTTTTTTCGGAGCTGGGGACCGAACCCAGGGCCTTGCGCTTCCTAGGTAAGCGCTCTACCACTGAGCTAAATCCCCAGCCCCTGTTTGCTCATTCTTAGTAATGTATTTCATTCTATAAATTTCTTCCCAGTACACTGCTGATGAACACTTGAGCTCCTTAATCAATTACGAGAAGCACTTGTGAAGAGGAGGCATGTAGATGACTCTTACAAGTTTATCTAGGAAACAGCTAAACTACAGAATGCTCATACTTTCTACTCTACAAAATAACTGGTGCACCGACTAACATTCTTTATGCTAGATATTTTAAATATTTAAACGTTTTCCTTGTGTGTGCCATCTTGTCTGTATGTGCACCATGTACACATAGGACCTGCAAACCTCATGAGACAAGGGTGTCAGATCCCTTGGAACCTGAGTAATGGATGGTTGTTAGCCAACTGCCTCTTTGTGCTAGGAATTGAATCTGGATCCTCTGCAAGATTAGCAAGAACTCTTAGCTTCTGAGCCATCTCTCCAGTTCCACAATTAACACTTTACCAATGGTGTTTTTTCTTTTCTGGTTTTTGAAATTTTGCCAACTATTGGCATACTTGAAATTACTGTGAATTTGATATTTGAGATATATACATATATATGTATACATACATATTGGCTTCTCCTACCCTCCCCCCCTTGCTCTTTCTTTTTTTCCAGATAGGTTTCTATGTATAGCCTTGGCTGTCTTGGAACTCATTCTATGGAACAGGCTGGCTTTGAACTCAAGAGATCCATCTGCCTCTACCTTCTGAATGCCCAGATCAAAGGCATGTACCACCATGTCCTGCAGCTTTTCATGTTTTTAATGTAGAATTACCACAGTGGATAATCATCTTTCCATGTATTTGTTAACTATTCAGGTTTCTTGTTTTATGAGGTACCTACTAACATAATTTCTCATATCTTAATATTGATCTGTCTTTTTCTTATTGGTTCAAAGGTGCCATTTTTCTTTGAAACTAGTTCTGTATTAATTTTACATATTTAACATATTCTTATTGCTTCATAACTTAGGGATTTTTGCATTTATTCTGGTTCTTTTTAATAACACAAAGTTATATTTTTAAAATACTGAACTGTGAGTCTTTTCTTTCACAATCAACATTTTGTGTTTCTACTTTTGAGACATTCTTCCTGGATCTGGATCTGTGGTAAGTCCATCTGCCTCTGTTATATGTCTATGTCATGTTTGGCTCATCTGAGGCAAGCCCTCTCGTCTGGTATTACTCATACTTCTTTAAAATACTAGCTACAACAGTAAGAACTTACTACTACAGTGGCTCACAGAGAGGGAAGTCCCAGTTCATAGCCAGTGTCTCTGATTGCAATAACAAGGATAACCTCATGAGGACTTTTCTAGGTTCATTTGAATGTCTCAGTCATTTAAAATCAGAAAGAACAAAACTGAAGAAAATGATTTGTTTCATTGTGAGTCTGGAGTTCAAATCCAAGGCCCCATACCTGTAAAGCAAGTGTTATAGAACTGAGCTACATCCTCAAGTAAGAAAGCACTTTGATACACATATTCATTTTTATGCCAAATCAATCATACAACATAATTACAGAATTGTTTTATGGATAAATGGTCCATAGAGACAAAATTGAGCCCACAAAGTCATATGCTAGCCTTTTTGACAGAATTTTTGTCAAAGTCATTCTATTATTGGTTTTGGCAGGCCTTAAGTGGCTTGTCTTTGGCCTAGAGGTAGATAAAAACATTATCTTCACACTAATAAAATAATATTATCCCAGGGTTAATATATATTTTCAGGTACTGGGATAAATAGAAAAGCAAAGTGAGAAATTTGGAGATTTGGGCTAAGAGGCCCTTGAATGTTGTAAGCAGAATACTGTGAGTGGCTATATTGGGAGCTCAGAGATCAGACATTGAAATGTGGACAGTAGAGACTGTCTTGATAATGTTTAAGATTGAAAGAAGGATTCTATTGGACATTACTAAAGGCCACGAGTGCTACATTCTGGCAAAGGATTTGTCTACATTTTCTGCGTGTTTCAAAACTGTGAGAGGTTGAATTCCAAGGTTGACAGACTACTCAATTTGGCAAGAGAATTTCAAGACAGATTAGCATTCAGATTGTAACATATTTGTTACTGGCGTATTTTAGTTACACTTAATGAGAATTAAGAACAAAAAGCAGAGAAGAGTTTTTAAAAAGCATTTAGTCTGGACAGAAAAGGAACAAACTGAAAGTTATAGATAAGAAAGGTCCGCATGTTTTTATGTGTGTGAGTATGTATGTATGTGTGTGTGTGTGTGTTTGAGAGTATGTGTGTATGTGTGTGTGTACATGTGTATGAGTGTGTATATTTGTGAGAGTATATATGTGAGTATATATAAATGAGTGTGTGTATGAATGTGAATGTATGTACATTCACATATATCACTATATATATATGTGAGTGTGTGTATGTATATGTGTGAATGTATGTATATGTGTGTGTGTGCATGGGAGAGTGAGAGAGTGTATGTATGTGTGTGAGTGTTTTAAAAGAAGATTAGTGTCATTAAAGAGAAACCAAACATCTAATACTATAGGGAAGGCACTTTAAGTGCATCTCAGGAGTCAGCCAGATCCTACCATCACAGGTTCCAAAGGGTAGAATTATAAATTCACTTGAAAGACTCACTTGGGAAGAAATTGTTTCCAGCATACCCTGCTCCCAGAGGCTTTCCCAGGGAAGTGTTTTTCTAGGTCTCTTGCCCAGGGACCCAGAGACTGTACCACCATAACCATACTTCAAGGGGGTCCAGAGAGCTACTTTTTAAGCTAATGGCAACTTTGTCGTCCATGTAGTCCTGTTTTGGGGAGAGTCATTGAGAATGCAAGGGTTCCTGGGGTCACAGTAATTTCTAAGATTCCAGAGAAACGCCTGTGGGTCTAGGCAGTGGGCAGCAGGTTTGGATCCTCTGCCAGAAGCCTCTGAGATTATGTTATATAAAACTATGAGGGTAAAAATCCATGGCTGCAATAGAGACTTGAGGATATCAGAGAGCAAACAAAGAATATCTGCTAAGAAAAGCAACAAGTGGACCCAATCATGAGAGAAGCCATATGGTTTGCAAACACCAAGGCCATAGGGCAGGGTTGCATAAACCTGCTGGTGTTTCTATGATGACATGGAGCTGCAGGATTTACTGTTTGCCTTACTGTGTCTCAATCTTTTTTGGGGGAGGGGGGACGTTTCTCCTTTCTTTTCTTCCCTTTTGGAATAGGAATGTTCTCTCTGTGTCACTGAATGTTTAAAGTATGTAATTTATTTTTATTTTAGAGGGGCCCATGGGCAATTATCTTGAATCACAGCAGGGACTTTGTAATTGTCTACACATTCCTATTGCTGTGATGTTTAACCATAAGAGGTCAAGCAATCAGAATGAACCCTTAAAAGCCATAAACTAAAATAAACTTTTTCTATCTTAAATAAAATGGTCTGGAGCAACTGGAAAGCTACATATAAAAAGACCAACTTAGAATCTCACCTTATACCATACACAAAAATTAACTAAAAATGGCTCCTTGGCTTAACTCCAAGAGTTTTAACAACAAAATATTTAGAAGAAACTTAAAAATTTCAAGACTTTGGGTTAGAAAATATTTATCTGTTCTTGAATTCTTGTCCCGATTAAATAATGTGTGTATCTGTGGGAGACAGATGTATATAACGTAGGTAACTGAAGACACAGCTACTTCGATGGTAAAATAATCCATTGGGATTGGTGACTGGAATCTAAATAACCAGTGACACAAAATGTTGTATGAAAATATGCAGGGGTGAGTAGTGCAAATTAGAACAGCCAAGGCTTGTGGGTAATAAATGAATCATTGCCTCCAATGCTGCACAATGTGTATTCACATTTCAGGCTAAGAAACCTTGTCTACCAGTAGTCCAGTTCACCTATAGATGGGTGAATCTTAACGTATCATAAAAACAACTTATACCTAATGTTTATCATGACACCATAATGCTAACATGGAATTCTTACAGCCTGTCATATTCAGTCTGTGTCTAACTATACACATAAATGGATCGCTATGAAAGTCTTCCAATGACACCTTATAGAAGAGTTTTTCTTCTAGTAAACTATCTGAGTTGCACATAAATCTGCTAACAATGAATTTTGGGTCAAGTTATCTCTTACCTTCCACCCAGGAATACTGAAATAACCTTTGGCCACTTGTGTTTACTGTGAGTCAGTCAGTGACCTTCTCTCTCTCCCTTGCTTATGTCTCCTCAGGGCACTGGGGGATCCTTGGCTAAAGTCCAAATCTTTGCAAAAGACTGATTTCTTCTTTCAGAACAACAACAAAGAATTGTTTTCAAAACATATTTCCTGGTATGATTAATTAATATATTAGTGCTTATGACATTTTAGTATTTTCAGGGGACAACTTGTTATTTATACATCTAGCCTGCCTTGTAGAAAAGCTAGCATGGTTTATTGTTTTTAATCCCTTCTATGCGTGGTTTTAAATTATGGGGGTTGTTAGTCAAGTACTGGAACCCTGCCTCATGATGCCTGATAAGGTTCTTAGAATGTAATGAACACTTGATATGCACTTATTGGAATGAAGTAAGTGTTAATTTTTAACACTATAGCTTTAATTTTTCATATTATTATCTCCAAGGTCTAAGGGAAAATAAAATTACCATAAAAATCACTAAAATAATATTCTAGGAAGCCATGTAGGCATGTTGCTGATGTAATGAAGGCTGGTCTTTCAATGCCAAGAGCCAAATACCAACTTTTTTCTTTCTTAAATAGCTAGTGACATGACATTCATTTATTTTAGAAACAGTCTGCTGTCTTAGGTAAAAGGCTCTATCTAAATATCCTAACAGTTTAAAAGTTGCTCAGGATCAGGAACATTGTTTTTCAGGTTCAGTCAGATTTTGCTGACTATGGGCACACAGTAAATATGTCCTACTGAAATTGGCCTTGTTATACTTGTATTTCTGCTGACATACTCTAATACTTTCACCTTGTAAATAGTTTACCAGACCAGGAGAGGCTCACATGAAAGTTGAAAGTAGCATGGTGCATTGCTAGTTTTTTGGTTTTTTTTTTTTTTTAACTCTGTGGTGAAGCAGACAATGGCTAGCACATATGAACTCTCAAGGTACAAAGAAAGGAACTGAGAGATAATTCATGTACTCAGTTACAGCACCTTTCTTACTGCCTAAGATCCAGTGATGTTACTCCTCAGTAATTTTCTCAAATAACCAATAGCTCATCAACCTTCAGCATGGGCCACTTTGTTCTGCCTGAAGTCTTACCCTGACCTCAGGTTCTGACTAGTGCCATATAATATATGAGTTTTTAGAAAGCTCTCCTTGTAGCCACTTAACAATTGAATCAGTCACCCATTCTGCTGTCCAGATTTGATAATATACTAGAGTTTTCAAGCACTAAGATTTTTATCTAGTTATTTGTAACCGAGCTCCTGTCTTGTAGCATTACGACAGATCCTGGGTCCATCCACTGTGGTTGTACCCAATCTATCCTGGAGCCTATTTTACACCAGCTAGCGTGCTATTCTCTCCAGTTATCTCAGGGTTTCTGTTGTTTCTGTTTTTTTTTTCTTTTTCCTTTTAGAAACCTTGTTTCCTTGGTGTCCTTGATCCCCTCTGTCTCTTGTACTCTTTGTATCTCCTCTTCCATGATGTTCCCTGAACTCTGAGGGGATGGATGAGAGTCATCTTAGGGGTTAAACACAGCTATTCCCTAGGATTCTACTCTAGTGAGTGTGTCCTGTGTCCCCAGTATGTGTTACCCCAGAGTTGTGGTATTTGATTTCTACATACTCCATATCCAAAGCCCGATGTCCCATCCTACATTTAACCTCGACTTTCTTCCACCTGTCAGTTTTCTCCATTCTCTGTCTAATACTGGCAAGACCACTGAGACTCAAGTCCTGGTTCTCCAAAGACTTACCATCTCAACACTGGCTTCTAATTCCATTAGTAGGTCAAATTGTATCCTAATAATACTCAATGAGTATTATATTTGAAAACATCTCACTCAAGCCAGCTAAGTAAGCTGAAAGATGCTTCATTAAGTACAATAACATAAAACTATTTCATACCTGTCTGAGTGAAGCCTGCTTTGTATCCATTAGCTGTTCCATTTTCTGGAGCCACACTTGATGATACTGAAGAAATTGGCTTAGTGGAGTGGCAAAGAGCAGAGGATTGTCGGCTTCTACATTCTAGAAGGAATTAAAAAGGGCTATGAAGAAGCTGGTTTTTATTTTAACAGGCTATCGGGACACAATTCACAAGATCACTGAAACAAGGTTTTACTTCTTGAACGGTAGCGACTGTCCTAATTGCTATCTCCAACAGCCTGTCCAGACTAGGCCAGGTGTTATGCTTAAGGCAAAGAAATCACAATTTTATGGCCCTCAGATTAGTTCCCACACAAAAAATGCCATAACCAACATAGTTTGGATAGTTTTATGGGTAAGATAGACGGTACAATGTCAATAATTTATAAAAAACATTGTTTTTTAAATACCAGGTAACTTGTTGTTCATAATTTATTTAAATGTGTCATAGTAACTTTGAATCCATGTAGCCTGCTTTCATATGTTCACTCGATCTTAATGAATATTCAAACATAAAAACTGTATAGATAGAAGAGACAAATTAGAAGGAAATTGTTATTATTAGTTCTTACTAAAGGAAGTAGGTAAGTGATATTCAAAATGATTATTGATAATACAGTGGTGAGTTTTGCATTGAGTATCTGATACTACTGAGGTTTTGGTATGACTTTAATGTACTGTATACTGACTCAGTGAATGCTGTGACACTCAGTCTTCAAGTTCCAACTAAATTATACAAGTACTAGTCTCACAAAGTAGCATGTGAAATAGGAATGTGTGGTTGTAACAGGGTTACAAGGGTTCTAGGGAAAGTTTCCTTGGTAACGAGGCACACACAAGGACTGAAAGCAGTTTTCTGAAGCAGCCCATGCTGCATTCTGAAAACAGTGACTGTATTTTGGCATAAAGTTTAACTTCATCTTATGCATATTATGGGCATAGACACATATTGATATTATGTGGTATTATATAAATAAGTATACAATTTGTTCCAAAATAAAATCTGCTATAAATATGAGGCCACTTTATAAAGTGGCCAAGTGAGGTGGCTCAGAGGGTAAAAGTGCTTATCACCAAACCTGACATAGAAGCTCAACCCCTGGTACCCAGATAGTGAAGGGAGACAACAGATTCCCACAGGTTGTCCTCTGGCTTCCACATGTGCTGTGGTAGCGTGAGGATGCATGCACACACACACACACACACACACACACACATCAATAAATCATTAATCAAGTAATATGAAAATGCTATTCTTCACTAGGAACATGAACTCCTTGTGCACAAAGAAGTCAATCATATTTATGCAAATAAAACAAAAGCTAAAAGAAAAAGTCAGAGAGACAATGCTTGAGTTTTTAAACTTTGTTAAAGAGATTTTACTCTTTAACTACAATTTATGGTATTCAAGAAGACTTTCTAGAGGACAATTCTTTAGACTTTGCCAGGATAAAGAGCTATGAGTGATATTCTTAAGATTCAGTGCTTACAAGATTTAAGCTCTGATGACAAAGGCTTGGGACATGCAACAGCCACCTCAAATGCAGCCAAGAGTAATTATGGTGCAGGACCCAGAGACAAATGTGCTATTGTCATTCGGATTTATTCAGCTACCCCATAGTCAGTAGGCAAGAACAATAAAGACAACTATTCTATGGAGAAAAAGTCTCAGCATCAAAGAAACTACATTAGGATAGTAGCTAAAACTGTGGCGATGCCTGGGAAGCACATGGCGATGGGACTTTGTAGAGATTAGCTACCTAAATTGTTGCTAATTCCAAAGAAACAAAACTGTCAACTCAATCATGTATTTCCCAAGGAGTCTAGAAGACTGAATTGCTATTTGGGTATGTTTTGGTAAAATAAAAATAGAAAAACATAGACTGGCAAGAACTACTAACAAACTGAAATAAAGCACAGAGAACATTTTGCACTCTGGTTCTAAGTGAAAGATAGCCAGGAGGTCCTTTGCCAGCCCCAGAGCCGCAAACTTTCTCTGGAGACAGATCTGGAGTCCTGCACTTTCCTGCCTCTCAGGTGCTTCACTTAATTATAACGAGGGGCAAGTCAAACTACCTCCCAGAGGGCTTTGCATTTTTTGAGCAGGGTTCTGAACTTGAGCTATTTATGTATTCCACACCTGTACTCTGAACCCTGTAAGGGTCACTTATTACCATCACAGAATCTCCCTCCCCTCCCCCTCTTGGTATTTGATTACCTTTCCAGCAGATGAGAGGTCCCTTTGATAGCACGCCCTGGGAGGTTCTGACTAGGTAGTACTTTAAGTGCTTCTGCTTCTTTGGCTGGGTGGTGAGCTTCAAGTTAATGTGGTTGGAAAATTCCGTGAAATATCGAAATCCTCTTTCTCCACAACCAATACAATTTCCAGAAAACCCTGAAATGGGAAAAGATAATGTTACTAGTAGCCTTGTAAGTTGATACATCACTTCTAGATGTGAAAAGTATAAAAATATTCATAGTCTATTGAACCAACAATATCCTAACTTTTAGGAAATACTTCAGAAGGGAAAGAAAAGCAGAGGAAGGTTTTTAGTGGAGTCTCTTGACCTCCAACTTTCCCCTTTGATTCTAAATTCTTCAGATAAAATTACCAATGCTTGTAAGCTGGTACTCTATATTAAAATATTCAGGAAATTTAAGGTTGCTCCATGAAGTTCACAGTCAAGTTATAATAATTTGCAGAGTCATTTTTATAACAGTAAAGATTGGGAATACATTCAACACCATTCTAACAGGACAATGGCTAAGAAAACAGATTGGGAACTATCAGGTTACAGAATTTAGATAGTTTATAAAGACAGGAAAATTGGGTGGGGGCTGAGGAGTGGAGCTCAGTGACAAAACACCTGTCTAGCTGAGTAAAGCCTGGAGATAGAGCTCCAGCATTGGGAGAGAAAGGAAAAGGGAGAGAGGGAGGGGGACAGGGAGGAAGGAGTGGGGTGGGGGAGGGGAAGGAAAAAGAAAATGAAGATAAAGAATTTTTGTCCTAAAGCCCTCATGTTTGCGTGCCGTATGCTCCTTTCTTAAGATCCTGCTGCGGAGAGAATAATTGGATGAATGGCAAAGAATGTATGCTGCAATAGATGCATCTTTACGAAGCTGTCTTTTCGGATATGAATAAACAATAATAAAACCTCGAATTTCAAATATCACGGTTTTATTTTTCATTATTTAAAAACTATTTAATCCTTAAATCCTTGCAGTTTGTTACTCTAACAAAGCTCTTGTTTTAACAAGTCGGTGGGTCCCACTCTTGGTTCTCTGCTCACCACAGCAGCTTGTCCCACAGACCTATAGACTAGGAGTGTATGATAAGTGTCTGACCTAATATGAGACACCTAGAATCTCTCTTTTAGAATTTTATGTAGACAGAACTAGACCCTAGATTTGTAAAGGTTTGTAAAATTGGAATCCAGTTGTGGTTCATCTCAAGCACACATGATTCTGGTTTTGGAGCGAATATGCTGAGAGCTGTGACCAGGCAGCTGAGAGCAGCCAGGAGGGGCAGCATGGACAGAGCTGTGCGGTGCTGATCTACTCCAGACACTCCTGTTCCTAGGAGAGCTAGACACAGGCTCTGTGAACTTCCCATTTTTCTTCATTCACCCTCTCTTTACTCACCTGAGCTTCTTAGTCTTTTATATTGAGTGTATGAACAATCCTTTGGACTAATTAAGCAAAGTAAGACTCTCAATGGCCTGGTTGGAGCAGAGGTGAAGGAGGAAATGGCTGGGAGGATGAGAAGCCATGCACTGCTTTAGGAAAAGTCAGCCATTAGCCCCTTTAACACACAAAAGAAGGGATGACCAGGAAGACAGTGAGTCCTTTCTCAGATCTGATGATTATATTAGAGAATATTTGCTCATTTCTCAATTTATTTAATCTATAGGCCAATAACAATAAATAAAAATCATTGACTGTCTAGTTCACCAAGTACCTATAGTCACCCACCCATCTGCCCATCTGCCCATCTATCCATCCATCTTTCCATCCATCCATCCATCCATCCATCCATCCATCCATCCATCTCTACACCTAGCTTTCTATTCATATAACCAACAGACACATAATCTGACAGTGCTTTCTATATGAGTATTCCCTACTTATAAAGAACCCTAGATGGATTATGAGACATTTTTCAGGGCTTTTTGTCAGAGCTTTACCTCATACGCTCTGATAGAAGAGATTATAATGCTTTTAAAATGCTAAATGTTTCCCAAATTGTTCTATATCACCAATGGGTCTTAAGTAAATGAATGAAAAGACTGTCCCTTATAGTTTCTGAGTCTCCAGGTCATAGCTTAGCTTAGTTTTTAATTACATAGTAAGAAATGAATAAATGAATGATTGGATCTTCTCTGCTAATTTGCTATAACAAGGAAGCTTTACCATTAGATTTCTGTATTAAGCTATATGCTTAATTTCACTTAAAGAATAGTGAATGCATTTTTTTTTATTGCTCAGTACTAGGGATAAAATCTAGGTCTCTATTAGCCCAGGGTGAACTTTTGATCCTTCTGCTTTTCTGTCTGGCGTTGGAGTTATAGACATGTGCATTTGTGCCCAGTACGTATTTTTGACACCTTTGAAATGTGAAAATGACCAATATATCTTAGCCAACAGATGGTTCTGGACTATAATTTAAGATGCTCACATACAATTCTAGCCCTTGGGGCAGAATCAGGTGGAACTCCTGTCTACATAATGAGCTCCAAGTCACAGGGCCACACAGTCAGATCTTGTCAAGAAAGAAAAAAAATTGGGGGGGGGGGGTTGTTGATGAAGGGAAGGGAACCTCTATAGCATGTTATAGGACAGTTTCTGATTCAAGATTTTCAAGGCTTTCTGATCTTGTATAATTTGGGTGGCTGCATCAAACCAAAGCAAAAATCATCTCACAATCAATACAGTAGTTAAGTTCTTTTTCCTCTTCTGATATCTGTACTTTTAAGATATGATTCCATCTTAATGAAAGGCATTCTGAGAAGTAAAACTTCTACATAAACACAGCAACAAGCAAATAGCAAAACTCATATAACTACTTGTCTTTGTATTACAAAATAAATAAAACCAAGCTAGGTTGGTGGCACATGCCTTCAGTCCCAGCACCGTGGAGAGGGCAGGTGGATCTTGAATTTGAGGCCAGCCTAGTCTATCTAGCTTTCCAGGCCATCCAGGGCTACATGGTAAGATCTTGTCTGTCTTAGGGTTTCTATGGCTGCAATGAAATACTGTAACCCAAAGCAAGTTGGAGAGGAAAGAGTTTATTTGGCTTGTTTCCACATCATAGTCTATCGTAGCAGGAGCTCGAGCAGGGCGGGAACCTGGAGACAGGAGCTAATGCAGAAGTCATGGAAGGATGCTGCTTCCTGGCTTGCTTGTCATGGCTTGTTAGCCTGTTTTCTTATAGAACTTAGGGCAACCAGCTCACGGATGGAGCCACCCACAACGGCTTGCCCTCCTTCCCCCATCAATCACTACTTAAGAAAATACCCTACCCTTCCCAGTTATTTCAGGTGAATTGATATTAAATGTAAAATGAGAAACATCTGTTAGCTTTCTTGTTGCTGTGATAGACTGAGGACAGAAACAGCCTAAAAGAGGAAGGGTTTATTCTTGCTTAAGACTCAAGGGACACAGCTCATCATGACAAGGAAGTGAGAAAGAGGTTGGACCAGCTCCCAGCTGGAGCAGCAGCAGTGTGAAGCTGCCTGTTATATTGTAGTAGTCCTCCAACTAGGTCCTACTTCCTAAAGGTTCCCCAACCCTTAAGAACAGTGCTACCCAGAGGGAACCAAGAGTTCAAACCAAAGAGCCTATGGATGGTATATATATCTATATCTCTATATATCTCACTATGATTATTGTGCCCCTCACTAATGCCCCTCCTGATGGGAACATTTTACATTCAACTAATCATACTTATAAAGTATTAGGTAGTATTGAAAATTTATGATACCTTACAAAGTAAATAATTCACAAACAAATAATTGGGATTTGTCATTAGGTTTATATCAGTGACTATGGAGAGTCAACTTCACTTTATTTAATAAGATACAAAAAGTTTTTACATGGTTAAGGATGAAGCAGAGCACATTTAATGAAATGTGCTAAGCAAATACTCTTAGACCTAAAAATATTAATTTTGATAAATCACATGCTCCTTTTTAATGTTCTCAAAAAAGTTATACGTGTCTAGTTTTGACAATAAAAAGTAAAATATATTTAAATTTATGAGAGAAAAATATTTCCTGTTTGAAACTAAACCATTTACACTCCAATAATTCAGTGACATACATGTACACATAAAAGATTCTCAGATAAGTTTTAATAAACATAGATTTCAACTCTTTCCTTTAGAAGGAGTTTCATAGGCATTAAACACTCACCTAAAAGTGCATTTTTCCCATGGTCATCTGGTAGAAATCGCTTGTCCACAGCACAAACTAGGATGTGTTCAGGAAGATTAGGAGACTTGGCCCCCACCAGCAGAAATCCAGCTGGGATGTCAATTTGTTCCGTACACAGGGATACTAAACGCAAATCCTTTCCAGCCTGACAAAACCCTAAACAGTAAGAAGAAAACACCAGAATACTTAGGGAAGGTTGAATACTTAGGGAAGGTTTTGCATGCATGAAGGATGTAAGTTATTCAGTTTATGAACATTTTTTTGAGCTAATAGACACATGGAAAACTGAAAAATATCTGCTTCCTGTACTGTCCTTCGGTAGCAGGGTTAAAGGGCTTGAGAGTTGGGAATTAACAATACTGCTGCTGATGGCAGATACATATGTCTAAGGAGTACTACCACCAGGTAGGCACAGTCCTCTCATCAGCTTTAGGAATAGATTATCTCCTTGCTAGAGATAGAGAAACTGAGTCCAGGAATGTCTTCAAGGTTATATAATGAGTCCAGTAAAGTGTAGGGATAAGGACATGGAAGTTTGTTAAATAAGAAAAGTGAAGAACACACTGTTCAGTCTGGCAAAAGACAAGCTAAGAACTAAGTATGGTGGTACGTGGCTATGGTCCACTTAGGGGTAGCTATCAAATTACAAGTTACTAGGAGCTGGAAAGAAGGTTTGGTGATTAAATTGCCTGTTGCTTTTGCAGAGGACCTGAGTTCATTTCTCAGCACCCACATGAACAAGATCACAGCCACCTATGAGTCAAGCACCAGGGGACATATATAGACTATATACAATTTAAATAAACCTTAAGTTTTAAAAATTACAGAATTCTAAACTTGGAAGTACCTGAAAGTGTTGAAAGGAGTCTCAAGATTTCTCATCAAAGAGATTACTCATTGGCAGTAAACCTAGAAAACAATTCCCCTAAGGAGTGGCATCCTCACTCTAAGTATGGTTTGCTTCAAAGAGTGGGATATAAACTACCTTGCTAAGCAGCATGGGTTAACCATTGATGAGAAGTTTATGACTGGATATTAATTGAAGTGCATCTCTGAGAGGTACCTTTGTCACTGAGACCTTAGCAATGAATCTGCACTGGAAGGAGACAGCAACCACAGCCTTACCAATTTACAAAACTACTGCAAGGTTTTGAGGGCATTACAGTTATAAAACCTTAAGGTTGGCACTGGAGCGATGGCTCAGAGGTCAAGAGTACTTACTGCTCTTGTAGAGGAGCACAATTTGGATCCCAGCATCCATGCTGGGTGGCTTACAACTGTCTTTAATGCTTCAGGGGATCCAATGTCCTTCCTTTTCTGGCTTTATGTGCACGTATCAACACACATACACACATTTAAAAATATAATGAATCTTCTTAAAAAAGAACTAACCTTAAGGTCACCCAGTACAGTGTGGCTTAAGAGGTGGCTTTCATAGGTGCGGGAATTAAAAACAACATCTTAAGACACTCTGGAGTTACATATGAAGTTTATTTTGAAATTACTACTACTACTACTACTACTACTATTACTCCTACATGTGTGTATGTGTGTGATATGGGCCTTACATGTGCCATAGCATGCATTGGAAGCTAGAGAACAACTTTGTGCAGTTTCTTCCGTCCTAACCACCTTCATATGGATTCTGAGAATCAAGCTCTGGCCATCAAGGCTTCCATAGCAAGCACTTTTACCCTATGAGCTATCTCACCATCCTACTAATTCTCTGTGAGTGAAATTTAAATTTTATCATCTCCTAAAAACCAACTGTTTATCATAATTCCCTACTGTAAAACAGAAGACGGCCTTTCATCCAACACCTACCGTGAGTGAAACTGGTCACATGAGTGCATAGCTCGCCGAGACAATGCCAGTATCATTGTGTAGTCTTCACTTTTTATACAATTTCCCATTCTTTTCAGCTATATTGATACATGCTTAATTCATACGGGTAATAGGCTGCTGGTTAAAGTTGGGAAGCTCAGATAAACAGGAAAAAGTAATTTTACTAATGCACCCAAATATAATCATTGGGTATGCAGAGTCATTGAATTTATCTCCCTGCCTCATTCAGAATCTGTCCTCAATAAGGAGTCACTGGCAGCTGGCAGCATGTGCGGGAAGCACTAGCTGGATTTAGTGAGTTTTCAGACCACAAAAACCAACAACAAACCGACATGAAGGTTGGAGTGGACCCATTGGGGAAATTTGAGAGAATGGATAAATTGTATCTCATTGCATACATATATGAAATTCTCAAGAATAAATAAAGCTATTATTTTTAAATTATGTTAGAAATGGGAATGTACTTTAGTATAGAGTGCAACTAACATGTTCAAGGCCTTAGATCAGTTCCTAGTAACACACAGACATACCACATACATGCAACACACACATATACACATACACAAAATCAGTAAGATTATATAAAATGCATTAATATAGGTTTAGACACCAAAAAATTCATGTTTGTTTTGAGACAGAATCTCTCACTGCGTAGTTCTAGCTGGCTTACAACTCGCTATGTAAATCAGGCTGGCCTTGAACTCATAGAAATCCACCAGTCTCTTCCTCTCAAGCACCGGGAATTAATGTTATAAAGATAAATAAAATTAGTTATTACAATCCAACCTAAATTTTATCACATAGAGTAAAAATATAAAATTGTGGAAATAAATCTTTATATCCCTTTAGCCCCAAATATATAAATCCCCATCTGAGTTGTTAGGTGTAGACTTGGGGATGTACAATTCAGTGAGCCCCCTTGCCTAGTTTGCTTGGGATCTACAGTCACACCTGGGGTTGGGGGAGGGAAAGTAGTTTTGAGTGTTTTTAAAATGCTGAAAACATTTAAATCCATTTGTCTCTCCTAAACCAAGGAAAAATCTATTTTTGAATTTTCAACAAACATACTCTTTTTTTATATATCGAATTTAAAGTTAATTAGACTACAACTATTGAATCATAAACTGTAGACAGATGTTGTATAGCACAGATATAAAAGAATATGTTAATATATTGGTCAATTTAGAATAGGTACTTTCTAGTTAAAATTTTTAGGGGGCCAGAAAGGTGGCTCAGTGGTAAAGAACACTGTTTTTTTCTGAGATTCTGAGTTCAATTACCGTATCCCACATAGTGGCTCACAACCACCTTTTTGATTTGATCCCCAATTATGGCATGCAGGACTATTTGTATATGACAGAGTACTCATGTACATAAAACATTTTTATCATATGCCATGCAATGACAGGATTATTTCAAAAAGCTCAATGAGTTTAAAGTGTCTACATTACTAAAAGAGATCTGTGACTCAGAAGATTGAGGACACTATCTATTCTAACCTCTTCAATACATACATGAGAGAAGAGTGCAGGAAGGTTGTGCTTAGGCCAAATAACCAGAAACCAACCAAGAGGATCCCACAACCCAGATGTCTAATTCCTTCCTGCCAAGATGCTCCTTCAACTTGTACACCTCTTGCTGGCCGTAAAGGTGCATGCCTGAAGTCCTAAAACGTTGGCTACTAAGACAGCAAGACCTTGAATCCAAGACTAGCCTGGTATAGATTCATGTGTTCAAATGCTTGCTCCACAGGGAGTGGCACTATTAGGAGGTGTGGCCTTGTTAGAGGAAGTGTGTCACTGTGCTCTAGCTTCATCCAGGGTGGAACACACATCTTCTGCTGCCTGAGGATCGAGATGTAGAATTCTTCCAGCATCATGCCTGCCTAATGCTGCCATGCTTCCCGCCATGATGATAATGAAGTCAAACTGTAAGCCAGGCCTAAGTAAATGTTTTCCTTCATGAGTTGTCTGGGTCATGGTATATTTTCACAGCAATAAAATGTTAACTCACACACACACACACACACACACACACACACACACACACACACACATCCTAAGTAAATGTTTTCCTCCATGAGTTGTCTGGGTCATGGTATTTCTTCACAACAATAAAATGTTAACTCACACACACACACACACACACACACACACACACATTCCACATACACACCACATACACATGCACACCACACACACACACACACACACACACACACACACGACAGAGAGGGAGAGACAGAGAGGCAGACACACATACATGTAAATAAAAAGTAAATAGATCTCAAAATGACAACGGAATAAATAAGTGTTCTGACTTGTGCCTAATGCTTTCCCTGACTCCAGTGTAGCACAGGACACTGCACTATAAACTCTTCCTTGCTTTTACTGTCAGTTCTGTCACCTGTTCTCACTGTGCCCCGTTTAGGCTGAATTCTGTGGAGCATTTAATGTACCATCTTGTCAACCATCTCATATTCACTGATGAATTCTTAAAATTCAAGGTTTTAACTCTGAGTGGGCATATACCTATCATGCCAGCTACTCAGAAGGCTGAGGATTTTGAGACCAAGAGTTTGTCAGTCTGCAAAGTTTTTACAAACCACAAGAATGATCTATGTTTAGACTATAACATTTTTTCCCCTCTCCCTCTCTTCCTCCTCTCCACCCCAACCCCTACCCCATTTTATACCAAAGGACCATGTCAGGCATTTTCTTCAGTTTTGATGCCCATCTTATATTTTGAAGTAGGGTCCCTCAGAACACCCTGAGTTTACCAATTGGATAGACTGTCAGCGACTCCCAGAGGTCCCATTCTGTACCCATTCTACTCTGCTAGGACTACAGAGATGTGCACCTAACAAAAGCTGCCTTTTTCAAATGTGGGTGCTCAGGGTTTGAACTTGGGTCTCCATGCATACAGCTGGCACTCTACTGATTGGACCACTGCCCCAGTCCAAAGAGTGATACTTCTGATGAGCTTTCTCAAGTAAGGCACTGTGGCAAAGAGGGTCAGGGGCTCTCTGGCTAAACAGAGGTGAGAAGGCATTAGGTGAAGAGTGACCAAAGACGGGGGTTTTTTGTTAATAAATGAAAGAACTATTATTTCAAAGTGATTTCTGAAAATGAAAATTACATAATCCACTTAAATAAAGAAGCACAAATAGCTTTAGATTAGGGCTTCCTGTTTATGGTGGGAGGACAGAGGTAAAAGTAATGATCAGTAAACAATGACTGGCCCTGCAAGAAGCATGCATGATTTCATGGCTTTTTTATACTTGAGTGAAGAGAAAATGTAAGGGGCCGAGTTTGTAAAAAGGTGGCAAGAACCAACCACTAGAAAGCTTCCAATGTCTGAAAATGGGACTCTCTAAATTACAATACATTCAGCAGTATCGTGTATAACACAAAACAGAAAGTAGGTGTCCGTAAGGATGGAATTAAATGGTTGAACAAATGAATCGCCGCGACGAGGTAAAACTTCAAATAAACACAGCTACTCTGCCCACAGGGTGCGCATTTCTTCCACACCATGGGGTGTGGTGTGAGAAGACACTGCTTCAGGTAACTAAGTTCAGCACCCAGCAGTAATGGGAGGTACTGACACTGGGCGCTCTTGGAATAATGTGATGGACATGGCATTACACCTCTATGGTCTTCATCTCGACCTGGAGCCTCGGAGCCATCGGAAGAGATAGATTCTTCCAATAAGGTTGTTTCTGATAACTTCTTTGACTGATACTCCTAAAATTGCCAGAGCTATCAAAACCAGGAAAGAACTTTTAAAAACTGTTACATCCAAGAGGAACCTAAGGAGATAACACAACTAAATCTGGTGTAATATTCTTGATAGGATTATGGCTCACAAAAGGACATTAGGTAAAAGCAAGGAACCAAAGCAAACCATAGCCTTAATTGTTAAACTTAATAAAAATATATAAGCATGTAGCAAATGTGCTTCCTGTACTCTGCTGTTCATAGGTGAAATTATATATGTATACAAATGGAAATACTGGCTTGCATTTTCTATAAATGTCAAGCTGCTCCTAAAAATAGTCTTGTAAAGTACTTTCCTGTCTTCTAGTTACTTGCCAAGAGAAGCCTCAGGCAATTTAATTAAAAAGAAAGAATGAGGTGAGGAGAGAAGGGAGAGTGAGGTCTGAGTAGTTCAGGAAGAAATCAGTTCATTCATGGCCAAAGACAGTCAGAGTCAATGGAAAGTTACTCAGTTCAGTTTGTAAGTCTCTTCAATATTTCAAAGTTCATCTACCAAGGGCCTGGTGTTTTTCTGTAAACATTTCTTAACTGTTTCTCCTAAGCTCATTGTCAGGCATTAGCACAGCTACAGAATCCATGAAATGTAACTGGATTTCCAGACCCACAAGATCCCAGTATCCGGTGTGGCAGGGAGAGGACGCTGAATGGCTCGTATGATCACTGTTCAGAAGCCACAGAGGACCACCTCAGAGCACTCCACGAATGTCTCGGCTGTTACTGTCCACAGGAAGGAAAGACAGTTACTTATATGGGTGGATGACTTGCTTCACAAACTTGCTCTTGGAATCACTTCACTTCTGAGAGCAAAAGAGCCTACACTCTTTTGTGACAAATGATTTTAATTAAAACACGGTGGTGGTGACAGCAGAGGGCTTTCTTTATAAACTTCATCTGCATTTTCTTAAGAAAATAGCCAAGGTTTCCACTTCATAGAAAGAGATTTGTGCCTTCCAATTATCTCCAACTTTAAGGCTCCAGAGTAAATAAAGGGGGGGGGGGGCATTTACTAACACAGCAGTAAATCCAAACTAAAGCAATCAAGGCATCATTCAGAGGCGGAAAATCTGGCTGCTCTTCACCTGCACAGACAATCAACCGCCTCCCAGCAGGGTAGGAACCCACCCCATTCCAATAATTTACATAAGAAATTAGCAACCAAAATTTACCTATGAATGGCAAGCCTCAGCAGCCCATCAGATGTCAAGTATCTGCTTATCTAAATTGCCTCTAAAAATAGCTTTAAGGTGCCTTAAGCCTTAGGTAAATAGGGGTTCTGAGGAGCTGGAAGGTGGTCTTTTCACACCAGGCCACAGTCGGTCACATCCCTTTCAGTGCTGGTTTTGTGAGCACAGCTTTGGGATTGTTTTCCTTTTGAGCAAGACAATTCTTAGAACTTTCTTGGAGCAAGCAAAATCGACAATACTGTGTGAAATATAAAATACCAAGTTATAAGTGGCTTTTTATTTTAAATGCCATCTTACAATGAGGGGGGAAGTTAAGTAGGGTCGTGAACAAGGCTCAGGAAGTGGAAGCAGTGGATGCAGTAATTAAGAGTACAGAATTGTTTTCAGAATGTGTTGGCTTTGAATCTTCTATTCTGGTGGGGGACATTTTTTTATTCTCAGCAAAATTGCCTGCCTTTACCTTTAAATTCACCATTGCTCTTTCGGAGCTGAGGTAGAAAGATCACCCCAAATTCTATAGCCTCAGCTTCAGTTAAACATTAGCCTGAGTTAGAGTTAGACCTTGACATAGATATACAGACTGTATCCAAACCTGGTATAGTTTTGTTGATTTGTTTTCTTTGGGACTGGATCTCACCATGTAGTCCCGGCTGCCTGGAATTCACTAAGTATATCAGGCTAACCTTTAACTCACAGAAATCCACCCCCTCTGCCTCTCTAGTGCAGGGATTAAAGGCATGTTATTTTTGGGTCATCAAGTTTATTTCTTGGTACCTTTTCAAAATATTTGGTTATAAATAACACCACTGGGAAATTGAGAACCTAACCCAAGTACTGAAAGTCAGGGAAAAACTTTCTTCTTCTTCATGCTTTGGGGAAAAAATTGCTTAATAGCCCAAGTACTGAAAGATTGGGAAAACCCTTCCCCATGTTTTAGAAGGCAGTTTGCTTGATTCACAATCATCTCCTAAGTTTTTACTCTGATTCTATTTAATTATCACATGTAATTCAGTTCTCAATGAGATGCTGTCATTTAAAGCACAGTTAAACGTAACTTGTTACTTCATGAGCTGACTACTCAGTTAAAGGAAAAGGTGTGCTGATAATACAAATCAAAGAAACAGCAACACAATGCTGTCAGTGTCCACATCTCCATGACTTTAAAGGCCTGTGGCACATCAGTAATGAGTAAGTCTGGGCAAAGAGCAGACTGGGTAAGTGGAGGCAGATCCATAAGAAATGATGCACTGTGGGCAGGCCTAAGTCGAAGAACACTGATGGATATACCTTCTAGGGATACTTGTGAGCTATAGGAGGATTGATTATTCAGGTCTCTTTCCCCTCTAGCAAGAGGATCTGGACCCTTCTATGGGTTTTCAGCTTCTCAGAGAAGTAGGAATTCAAAATAAAACAAACTCTCAAACAAGGACAACTATTTTTCTGGCTTTCCTTGGGTAAGGCTGTAGTTTACATCAAATTATTTGTTTTCCAAGCTTTGGCAGGAAATTGTCTTGAGATCTGGAACCTTCTTGTTATCTTCCCCCATGTTTCCTCAAGCTTTTCATTCTCTGACACCAGGCAGGTTAATGTCAGTCTGAATGTAAAAGTCACCCCCCGCCCACCACACACACACACACACACACACACACACACACACACACACACACACACCACACACTAATTAGGTGGGCAATCAGAACCCCACAGCTATGTGGAGGGAAGAAGGTAGAGTTTAAGTTGGAATATTGCCAAAACCACAAAACAATAAAAACATTAGAAACCAGGGTTCCCTCATTTAAAATGTTGTTAAAAGTGTGGCAGGAAATAAAGCTGACTTGGACAAATCGAATGAGATCACCAGCCAGTGTGGTGGTGCACAGCTTAATCCCAGCACTGGCAGGAGAGTCAGTTATAGAAATCTCTGTGAGTTGGAGGCCAGCCTGCCCTATACAGTGAGTTCCAGGCCAGCTCACAGTGCAAATGAAACATAGACTCAAAAAACAGAGAAACGGACAGACAGACAGAGAATCAAACTACATGATATTTATAGAAGATTTATATTTTACCTCTGCACTCAGTAAGTGTAGCTGTCAGGGCAGCGAGATAGCTCAGTAGGCAAAGGTGCCTGCCAGCGAGAATGACTGTTGGAGTTTGAGCATGCCCAATGTGGAAGGAGAGAACCTGTTTCTGAAAGCCATCCTCTTGTCCATGACTGTGCCATGCGTCAAGAGCATCCCCAAACAAACATATAACACACACACTATACATAAACAAATTTGATAAAAATTATCTGGAGACGGACTAAAAGGAGAAGAAAGATGAAACCTTGCTTGAATAGAAGCTCAGGAGAAAGTAAATTCTTGTGCCTGAACTTGCGTTAGCACAGATCCTCTCCGGGAAATGGTTTAACTGTGAACCCCAGTGTCTTCATCTACAAGAGCCTGTAGGACTTGTGTTTCCAATAGACAACTGTTATGAGCCCTTAAGAGATCATGGGGGAGAGGACATAGCCACTCGCTCCTTCCGTGCCTGGTGTCCAGATGATATTACAATACAAAACCAAAGAGAGCTGAAAAGTGCAAACCTACCATCTGTTGTGCAAGATCCTTCCGGGGCAGGTTTTTGTGAGTAGGGAATTGGTGGGCTGTTTGAGTCAGACATTTCTTCTTCATCTTCATCATCTTCCATTTCATTCATTGCTACGTTGTGAGAAAAATCCAGGCTGCCATTTTGAGTGTAGCGGTGTACTAGGTCTTTATCTAGATCCTCCACCTTCGGTTTGACATCTGTTTAAGCCAGGAGACCAATGCAAATTTAATTTTAAAGAAGATGCTTATGGAAAACTGATTACAAGAGGAATCTGAAGGAGGTCTTTGAAGAGGGGGAGCCTAGCATTTTAACATTTGTTTGAGTCCCCAGGATTTAGAATCCCCACTTCTTTTGAAAGGAGTCTAGAAATGCCTGCAATTGAGAAACTTACCTGCAGATGAGAAAGGGTGTTGGTCCGGGTCCAGATAGAGCTGGGAAAAGATTGGCCGTGGCACTGCAGTACTACATCTGAGCGAGGCTTCTATGGAGTTGTGTAGAGCTTCCTCAAATCTAGCAGATTTCAATTGCCCAGCATACGAGTTCCCCATGGTCTGTACCAGCACATCCCAATGAGAAAAGAGGAAGGAAAACTTTGTATTAGATGTTTATGTCCTAAAACTCCATGTATGGGGCTGGAGAGATGGCTATTAAGAGTACTTGTTGCTCTTGCACAAGACCTGGGTTGGGTTCACAGCGCCCATGTGGTGGGCACAACCATCTGTAACTCAGATCTAAGGGATCTGGACATCTTCTGACAACCACAGGGACTTCTTACCCATAATTAGTAGAGCAACTCCAAAGGTGGCATATTAGCCTTAGTCCAGTGCAAAGTGCCTGGAAGTCTCATCTCTTCTTAGCCTACTGACAGCCTGACGAGTCAGTTGTCATTACATGTCCCAGAAACAACATTCTCCAGGAGGTATTTTCAATTGAATTAAAGGTTACATAATCTTTAATTACTTTTATTTGAGCGTTTTGCCTCCACGAACGAATGTGTGCACCTATGCATGCTTAGTGCAGGCAGAGGTATGAAGAAGCCTCTGGAATTGGGGTTATGGGTGGCAGTGAGCTCCCCTGTGAATGATATAAATGATTTTACCTACTGAACCATCTCGCCAGCTCCCTAAGCACACACTCTTAACTCTGTCTCCTGATCACGTAAGAAGTAAATGCCAGATTCATATACACAGGGCAAACCAATAATGCTCTGAATAAAGACATTAAGTTAGCATAAAAATGGGAAGTGGAGCTTTACTGTCATGTACTTAGTGTAAAAGGAGCAGCAATAAAAATATAAAGGGCAGAGAGCTGGTCCAGGGCTTTCTTTAGCACAGACTATAATGTTTTCTACCCTTGAAAGCCTCACACTATTGAAGGAATCCCAAAAAAAAAAGCCCTGTCTGTGTAACAGATTCTAAACACCATGCATAATACTTAAGGTCACTGGGATCACTGGCATTTATCAGCACATGGGAACCCAATGCCTGAGATGGGGAACCCCTGCTAAAATGTATGTAGGGAATAAACGACTAGAAAATGGAGAAAGACCTTCAAAGTTAGTCATTAAAGCAAACAAGAGAGCAAAGATGGCACTGATTTCCATATTGCAGGCCTTCCAGGGACCATCGGCCACTTTTGTGATGGAACTAGAAAGGACGGTAGACAACAGTGTGGCCCTTTCTGCACCACTAATTAACTGCTCCAAGTGCAGATGGAACCCGCTGCAAACCACTACGCTACTGTGGGCAGTTTCTGCTCTCGGCTTTTCCCTTTCCATAGGAAGGTAGAGTACTGGGGTGGAAGTAAGCAGGCAGTCCCTCTCTGATGGGCTTACAAAGAGGGTGAGAAAAGGGATGCTGGGGAAATAGATTCCAGCTACTTGCCACAGACCCACCCCCCAATTTCTTCTCTCCTGCAAATGAAAAGCAAAACAGTGTATTAACTACCAGGAACTGACAGACTGTGTCCCCACCAACAGCTCCCATTGGGCAAAGAGGAGAGGCATGAAACACAGAATGCACACTGATCAAAGCATATTTACAATATAAAAACCTATGGATAAGTTTGCTGCTCAAGAATAAAAGCAGAGTTCTTCTTAGAAAGACATACAAAAACAAAATGAAATATCTAATTAACTGACCCCTATTGCATGAAAAAGGAGGGGGTATGTGTATATGGTGTTATGGCTGTCTTTTAAAGTAACCCTGGTTGTTAGTGATTTCTTAAATGAGGATTTTCAGTTAATAACGGGATACCAGAAGAATACTAGAAGTATAAAACAATCACGTTGCAACTACTAATGGGTATTTGAGTAGGCAGTGGTACAGAGAGACCACTGGGTAGAGGGCTGAGGGAAGCTTTGTAATGGGAAAAATCAGCTATCCTCTTGAACCCTGACGTGAGGTAGTGAGAAACTGTGGGCCTCACCACGGAGGCCATGTAAATGAAGCACACATCCCACCCAGAAAGTGCCAAGACATGAAGCAAATCTAGTCAAGTCTCAGAGAGAACTGCTTGCTAGATGAGTCCCCTGAAACCACAAAGGAACAAACAGACCCAGAACTAGGTTTCTACAAATGATCAGTGCCATCCCACTTTTAAACTAAGATTCAAATTTAAACTGAAGGAAAATGTACATTATCTTCATGTTTCAACATGTTTGAAACAGAAAGGGGGGAGAGTAGCTGTGTGCAGTGGTGCACACCTGTGTTGCATAGCACTCTGTGCTGAGGCAGGAGTACTCATTGCAAGTTCCAGGATATCCTGGGCTAATGGTGACTATGGGGGAGGGGGGAGTAAAGACAGTATGTCCTTTTAGTGGGGTGAACCATATGGGGTTTTTATTGTTTCTCTTTTGAGATTATTTGAAGGCAGAATTTATTGATAGCACAGAAAAAGAGGCAGCTTTGTGCAACTTACTAGATTGTTGTTCCCTCTGCCTTCACAGCCATTATCATGCACTTTCCACACTTGACACTACCTGTCATTACCAGCTCCCACTACCGAGAACCTTGCAGTCAAGCACATAGGCTCTAAAGTTGATTCCTGCCTTATGGTTTCCTGGGTGGCCCTGCCTACTTCATCTCTCATTTGTGAAACGGGGACAAGGCTGCCAATCTAACTTTTATGAGACTAAATGAGATTTTGAATTTATAAAGTCTTATATAAAGTGCCTATACAGAATCATGTGCATAAAGAGTTAGTAGAAAAGTTTGCTTTTGTTTCGGTGTCTTAGCATTGGCTACATTAGAATGACTAAAAAAGACAAACACTCCTTGTGTTGGGAGCCACAGCGGTTGGTTCTAGGTCTCGGCTTCGGTCACACATAACTCTCAATATAAAAGTCCCAAAAGCTGCTATTTACCATTATGTATAATTCACTAAAACATTTTATGTCAGATAGGGAAATCCTGAATAACGTTTGACACCAAGTGCTACTCAACAGCTCTCCCAGGCCAATGGGAATGTTCCATGTGTGTATTCACCTCCAACACATGGTGTCTGTAAGCCACGTGTAATGGCCAAGACCTGAAACGTGGCTTTGTGAGTGTGCACCTTAACTACTTGTACTTAATTTAAACAGTGCATGTGTCAAGCAGACATCTTACTGGCATAGGCAATCAGTGGGAGATGGCTACTGCTTAGGTTCAGAGGACTCGGTTGGTTATGAGCTTGAACATCTTTCCCAAGCTCTTCCAGCAATACAATTTGATTTTTCAGAAGGAAAGGAAGCATCGTTGCACTGCAGATTATATGCTTCTTCTCACTAACATATTCACTATGGGTTTAAGGTTATAGTTCAGTAGCAGACTGAAAGAGATGCTGTGTGGCTCTCAAACAAATACACCAAGTTCAGTCCTTTTAAGTTTATAGGGAGCTTTTAAACCCAAACTAAAAACAAATGCACACTCTTAGCGTTTTATTGTTTACTTATTTACTGATGCTAGTGATCGACCCCAGTCCTTGTGTGTGCTAAGTGTGTGCTCTGCTATTGAGCTAAATCTCAGCTGAGTTCATTCTTTTAAAGAGACATTCGTTGCCCTTAATTATTTGTATTAACTGGGTTGAGTATTTGTTTAACTCCCTTATTTGATTGTGAGTTTGGGGGATGGGTTTTTGGGATCTTGTGAAACCAGAATTGAGGTGGGGGGAAGGGAGGGAGGGGATCAGGGAGGGAGAGAGAGAGAGAGAGAGAGAGAGAGAGAGAGAGATTGAATTTTTGTGTCTTGTGTCTTATTTAATTGTATGTTAAGCAGATTTGAGGAAATACTATCTCTTTCTAAGCAAATTCTGATATAGCACAAAGCTAAGCATGCATTCAAAACAAATGTCTTTAACTGCATTTTCAAATCCATCCTTTTCACTCAAGATATGAAAAAGCAATCAGATTAAAAGACAATGCTTCACCAGAAGGGAATTCCAGTAGAGGGAGGGGGACATCAACCCCCCCAAAAACTTCAACCCCCAATTTTTCCTGCCTACAAGATGCACAGGGATAAAGACGGAGCAGAGGTTGAGGGAATGGCCAACCAATGACTGCCCAACTTGAGACCCAGTCCTTTGGGAAAGAGCCAACTCAGACACTATTAATGATACTCTGTTATACCAGCAGACAGGAGCCTAGCATAACTGTCTCCTGAGAGGCTTCATCTAGCAGCAGATAGACCCACAGACACACATCAGGGAGTCTTGTAGAAAGTGGGGGATAGAATTGAACAGGGTGAAAGGATCAAGGTCATCTCCAGATGACCTACAAAGTCAACTAACTGGGGCTCCAGGGGGCTCACAGAGACTGAACCACTAACTAAAGAGCATGCAGGAGCTGGACCTAGGCCACTAGACATTTGTAGCAGATGTGAAGCTTGGTCTTCATGTTGGTTTCCTAACAGAGTGAGGACTGTATCTGACTCTGTCGCCTGCATTGGGTCCCCTTCTCCAAGCTGGACTGCCTAGTTGGGCCTCAGTGGGAGAGGAATGCTTAGTCCTCTTGGGTCTTGAAGTCCCAGGGCAGGGTGGTACCCAAGGTGGGCTTCCCCTTCTCTGAGGGTTCTGCTGAGGATGGGACTTGGGAGGAGGGGGGCTGTGATCAGGATGTAAAGTGAATAAATAAATAAACTAAAGAAAAACAAAACGGGAAGTGCTTCAGTCTTTTGTATCTTTAGATTAGGGAATGTCTATTTTGACAGGCTCTGAAGCCAATACTGATATTTTTTTAAAACAGTCTTAGTAACTTAATTCTAAATTATACTGTTTTCAGTAGATCACACAATTGTCCTTAGCCATGGACAGAATCACTGTGACATACCCAGTGATTTCATAGCAATTTGGAAGACTGTTATAGGAAGACAAAGAAGGACTCTACTTCAATCTGTAACAAAGGGATACAGTATTCCTACTCGAAACCTTTACTTTCTTCCCTGAAATGCCAGGAATTCTTCTGTAAGCAAACCACATCTTGTCAGAACTCTGGAGTCGGTATAATTCCTGCGTAAGATCAAAGCAGCAGAGCGTCAGAGGCAGCAAGACCTCCATCATCATGTCACCAGAGCCCAATTTTTCACTAGGAAGAAAAGCCAATAATCCAGAACAGAAAACATTAAATCCCGAGAAATGCTTCCAAAGTGTGGTTCCTCACATCCATGAGGACTGTCACAGACAGTGTTCAAATCTCTGTGGTTCTGGAGAACGCACTTCTGTGGGGGTTAAAAATCTGCATAAAGCTCTGGAGGCAGAAACTAATTTCCCAATTTAAAATGCAATTTAAAAGATACTACAAAAACAACTTTCTAAATGTCAATCAATACGTTTGGAAGTGTAGCAGCAAAGGCAAAGGCAATGATTTCTTCTTCTTCTTTTTTTTCTTAATTTCTCTTACTTAACTGTCCCCATCTGGTTTTTAAAGGACTGTTTAGAAAGTGAGCTATGAGCACTAACCCACTGGACACATAAGTAAGGACATATTAAAGACTTCAAGAGTCTGTTTGGTTTGAGGTGAGGGTAGGTGATTTAATACAGAAACAGGGTCCCCTTAGCATGCACCCGGGTAAGAATAAACCGTGCAAAGAGGGAAAAGAAATCCAGGTTCAAAGTAAGAAGAGTAAAATTCAGGTACATCTAAGGCCAGCAGATCAAATTGTGGTTCAGAATTAGAATCTGACATTTTTCTTAGACACTCTCATCAAACAGCTGCTTTTTACCAACACAATGTGAGCTTGGGGCTTTTTATAAATGCACCCACATTGTACAACTGTGAAGCAGCACATCCTGTTCTGATTGGGAGAACACACTAAAAGAGGAGGACACAGTTTCACAGAGAAGAGCAAGTGATCCTTCTGTCCCTGTGTGGAGCTCTTGCTTCCCCCATCCCTATTCCTGCCTCTCCACCTTGTCCTCCCCTTCCCCTCTTGTCCTCCACGTCCCCCAACCCGTGTTCTCCCTCTGCCCCCACATTTCCCCTCATCAGTCTTTCTTTATCTAATTAACTCTACTGACTGCATTTGTCAGATTTGCTGCAATTTCAATGCTACTTAAACAGCTGTGTGTTTTCTCCAGGCAATTATCAGCCACCACACTCAGGTTTCTAAATTAGTTGTTGAAAGGCACTTTAACCTTGAGAAAATAGACACCTGTATATATGTTCCCTGAATAGGACTCATTACTGAAAAAAGGACTGAAAAAAACCGCCATTTGCCTGTAGTTAATAAATACAGTAATCGCAACAACTAATTTGCAAATTATTAAGTGTTTAACAAGGGCTATCATATACATGGTTTTTCTTTATTATATTATTCTATATTAATATTTCTATGTTGGCACAAATGACTTCTTTCTATTTATGTATATGTGCACGATGTATAGAGTAGAATACTGTCATTATCTGTCTGCCAGGAGGCTAACATATTTTTCTTTTTAGTGTTATCAACTTTTTTCTTTTATTGGATATTTTCTTTATTTACATTTCAAATGTTATCCCCTTTCCCAGTTTCCCCTCCAGCAACCCTCTATCCCATCCCTCCCCTGCTTCTATGAGTGTGCTCCCCCACTCTCCCACTCACCCCTCCCACCTCCCCACCCTGGCATTCCCCTTCACTGGGTATCAGGAGGCTAACGTCTTTAAAGGTATTCACAAATCATCCAGCAAGGAGACCTCTCCCAGCAGACAGATTCTCCACACACCCCTTGTACTGCCTTTCTCGGCCAGGGTTGGAGATAGAACCCAGGGTATCACATATGCCAGGCAAGTGCTCTACCTCTGTGCGACACAACAGAACATTTTCATTATTGACTCTTACATTGATTTTTTTTCTTCCTGACACAGTATGTAAAAAACATTTTTTTTTCAGGAAAAATGGAGGCTTTGAGGTTAGCCATCAGCTCATAGTTCCCTTCTGTCAACTCTTTTTTTTTTTTTCCGGAGCTGGGGACTGAACCCAGGGCCTTGCGCTTCCTAGGCAAGTGCTCTATCACTGAGCTAAATCCCCAACCCTTCTTCTGTCAACTCTTAACAGTTATAATTTAAAGTCTGTAGGCCAGAGCTGTAGTTCAGTGGTTGAGTGCTGGCCTAGTATACTTGAGGCCCTGAGTTCAATCCCCAGAGCTACATGCACACATAGAAAATAATAATAACTAAAAAATTCTGAGCCAGGAAAATACTTCGTGTCATGTAAGCCCTTTTTAAACACAATAAAAACAAGTCCAAAGATAACATTCTAGAGTTAGCAGGTTTTGATATTTGAAAAAGGTTTACTAGTTCTCTGTGTGTAAGAAAGGTCTGAAGCACGTAGAATAATTTTGGAATTAATGTGACCAGTTCACTGCCCGGCATTCCCCTAACTGATTTCTGTTCCAAGACAAGGAAAAAGCAACATTTCAACAGTGCAAAATTCTCGGTTGAGACAGAAACATTAAAATAATAAACGTTCTGGAAAGCAAAGTCCACTTCAAATCCTAACTATTCTTTCAGACCTATGCTGAGTCTACGAGTCCTCACCAACATTTGGTGAGGATTATCCCTCCATTAGACAAAAGCTAGTGCTCCTTAAATAAATCAGGAGTTATTGCCAGGAGACTCATAAAACCTTTTCACAACACAGATTTTTCAAGGGACTCCTTTAAGGTTTTAGGAGGCTGCTCCTTTTACTAAGTAACAAAATACACCCCATGGTGTCTCGCTGACCCAGCTCAGCTGCCCTTTGACCTCTTCAATTGTTGAAGCCGATCACCAGGGCCCACAGACTTTGCCTACCATATCAAAAAGGCTAATGTTGCTTCCTCCTGGCACCTGGTGAAACAGAATGCAAGTTCTCGAGCTTTCCTCCCTCCTCCCTCCCTCTGACCGCTTTCCAGATGTTGAGCCGATACTGGGCTTCAGTGTCTTCGTGGTCATCATGAGAGAACAAACAGGGATGGGGCTGAAGTGGCAATGACCCTCTTGTTCTCTCTGGCCTCAAAGGGATACAGCGGGTCATAAAAGAGGAGGAGATCTTTGGCCTCCCTGGAAACCACCAGGCTCTTTAAACACACTGCAGCTTCCAAAGGGGGAAAGAGAGTTTGGGGTTCGTTCCTTCTAAAGGCCAAGCCTCACTTACACAGTCACCCTAAAGTCTCGTTCTTAACATTTTTTCTTGCTATGGGAGGAGGATGACCTCCATCACCCTTTCCCCTGAGTTAGAAGTGTTCTAAAAATAAAGCCAAAACATCCTATAAAACCTCTGTAACACATGTCTCAGAATATTAGTATGGGAAATAAATTTCAAATATATGTGACTAGTAAATACAATTTGAGTTTTTCCTGCATAACTGAGAGTCTAGAAGTCTCTTATCAAACAACTTGAAAGAAAATTACAATCACCAAAGAGGAGCCACAAGGTGCATCCTGGACAGGGCTGAGGGTGAGCATGATCAGGACGTGCTGTATACAAGGATGAAATTTCCAAAGAATAATAAAAGGAAGAGAAAAAAAGCCCAAGATGGGGGCGGAGTTAAGAGATTTATTTTTATTGATGTGCATGTGTGTACATGTCTGCGTGTGTGTAAGTCATGTGTGTGGACGCTACAGAGGATGTAAGACATTTTGGATCTCTTGGATCTGGAGTTTCAGATGGAGCACCTGATGTAGGTAATGGAAAAACTTCAGTCCTCTAGAAAAGTGATTAGTGAGCGCCTCTTCCCTCTCTGAGTGATTCTATCCACTGTGAGAGATTCTACCCTCTGTGAGGGTTTCAACCCACTGTGAGGGCTTCAACCCTCTGTGAGCGCATCTACCCACTGTGAGCGCTTCTACCCACTGTGAGGGCTTCAACCCTCTGTGAGCGCATCTACCCACTGTGAGCGCTTCTACCCACTGTGAGCGCTTCTCCACTCTGAGCGCTTCTATCCACTGTGAGCGCTTCTACCCACTGTGAGCTCTTCTAGAGCGCATCTACCCACTGTGAGAGATTCTACCCTCTGTGAGCACTTCTACCCACTGTGAGCGCTTCTACCCTCTGTGAGAGCTTCTACCCTCAGTGAGAGCTTCTGTCTGCTGAGCCTTCTCTTTAGCCTTTGAATTCTTTCTCTCTCCTTTTTTTTCTTCCCAGTTTATGTTGATAGGAAATACAGAGCTAGCTGAGAGAAAAATTTATTCTGGAGTAAGTTTTGCTGAAGGACTAGAGAAGATGCAGTGCAAGTAGGCACGTGGGGTAGAAAAGAACAAGAAAGGAGTATATGTAAGTGTAAGGATCAAATGCAATAGCTTTACTTAAACTGTAACTTAACTTCCCCAAATGAATTTGATCATGAAAAGTTTGAGAAGAAGAATATAATCATACAATACCTTGGTTCATATATTAACATTTTTAAATCATGTTCATGGTTAAGTTAGGCAGTCAACATCTCTGGGAGCTTGTTCTAGATTAGAATTTTCTTAAGGTTTCTTTGCACCTACAGAAACATAAAAACACAAGTTATTTCCAAGTGCCTTTTATTTTACAATAAAAAGTCTATATTACCTATAAAATCACAGAAGTCCTAGCTAACTTTGTACTTGTTACAATGGGCAAAAGCAAGATGTTTCCGCACTCTAATATATATTCAAATATATTCAAAAGGGATCATTTTTAAATCCCAGCCCTTCCTTCAGTGCAAGCTAAGCAAGTTTTTTTTGGCTAGTATTTACTATAACACTAAAAATCCGCAAAACACTTCTATCTTGGGAATGAAATTAATTCAAGGTAAATTTATCTGAAGACATTTGAGAATTTTATAATCCCTGATATTTGTCTAAAATTAATTTATTCAAAGAAATACAAAACAATCAAGTGTAACTAATACTGCAATAAAATTTTCCTACTTTTTGAGAGTCTTTAATGATTTCCAGGAAGAATTGCAGGAGGAGAAAAAGCGTATTTCTTACTTTTCTAACCAGTGTATTTGTAGGAGGTATTGAATTAATTTTAATTATCTACAGTAGATTAAATGATGTGCCTATTATTCTTTCTGCCAAATAGATTATGGTTGATATAAACTATTGTATAAAAAATAAGAGAAAGCTGCAAAGGCCTTGAATGAATTAAAGGAACTTGTCCTTAACTTTTATACATAACTTAGAATTTTTATTGTGTCTAAAAAAGAAAACCAAAGAGTCTTAGTCCTGTAAGAATGTATGAGTGCAGTAAGTATGGTACCTATATTTATAATATTAAACACTGTTTATAATATTAAAACACTAAAAGTCATGTTAAAGAAAATATTTTTGTACTTTTTATGTCAATTTGAAAGGCAGAAAAACATTTCAGATTTGGGGATAAAAATATTTATCATGACCTCTCCTTATTGGAAGAATGCCTTCTCTCAGAAGAATAATCACATCTACACCCTTCCCACTGACACATGCACAAATAGCATCTTTCAGAATTGCGAGCCTCCCTACCTAATCCAGACCAAAGACTACCCCATATGGTCAATGAGGTCAAACCACATTACCGCCAATGAGAGCGGTCTGACTCCGCAAGTGCCGTAAAGATTTTTAAAAAGGTCAATAATCCAATTCCAATAGCTTTGGAGTCTAAAATTGCTAATTTTTAGCCACGTGCTGCACAGTTCACCTGCTAGTAATGACATTTTTGTATTTTCTTCTAATTATACTCCACGCTGAGACCTTTGGCCCCGGGCCACAGACCCCTATTCAGGCCGCACACATTTCCTCAAACGCGGATCCTTTGTTGTCACCCTCTGCTTTCATCTCTTATTTACGCCAAGGAGGAGACCTCCACTGCCTCTATAGCTAAAGCTTCCAACCGTCGCAGCCTCCCTGCCTTTCAGACGATGGGCTTTTCCCTAGACAAATGCCAAAGAGTTTGACGAAATCATTTTTTGTTTTCTGGGTACACTGCTCTTTCTTCTCCCCTCTTCTATCCCTAGCCGACTTCCTTTTCTCTCTTGTCCCACAGGAGGGACTTTGCATGAGTAAGGATTTACACACTGTGACCATTACCAACAAAATGAGTACAATACAACCTCTAACATCTGACAGATCAATAACATATATATTTTTTCTTCCATCACAGAACCCATTAAACGAAACTGGAGATAATTTAAAACAACTTAACCCCCGCCCCCACCCCCGCCCAGCCTCCATTAAGACAGAACTCTCAGTACACCCCTGTAGAAGTGACACAAAGTGTTTAGAAAACACTGAGGATATTTGGCATATGGCCAAAACTTTTCAAGTTGTCAGTTACTTATAAAACAGAAAGGAGGGAAAAGCAAAGCAAAAAAGAGAAAGTAAACTGAAATGGCTAAAAGTTTGATTTTTAGCTTAATCTTTAAATTTTTAAAGCAAAATCTTCATAAACCATTCCTACCATTATTACTTCCCATCTCGTCACACACACACACACACACACACACACACACACACACACACACACATATTTTGGAATAGCAGAAGCACAAACTTGTTACCATGACGTAGATCATTCCCTCAGATCACAACAAGGCACCGAAAAATTCCGAGCTCCAAGATGTTTACAGAGCAACACGGGTTCATCCCTGCTCCCTTTCTGTATCGCTCAGCTTGCTCTTGATTTCTAAGTGTTTCCTTGTTGTCTGTCCCCTGCAGACCCTGAAACCTCTTGTCTTTTCTTGTTTTCACCATTTGCTTCACCCAGCAGTTCACTGGAGACCCATCCATCTTGTAATGTAGAGTGGCAGATGCTCTCCCGAGCAAGCACACTGCTGGGTGAACAAAGGATTACCATCACCTCAGGAACTCGGAGAGAAATACAACTGCCACCTTAGGACAGGCTCTGACTTGACAGACATCGAACCATAAACCATTTCTAAGTGAAAAGGAAAACAATTGCCATACACACAACAAAATCTGACACAATCAAAGGCAGAAAAGAGTGATCATTTGTGGATTGCCTTTTCCCTCTGTAACTCACTTTGCTTTTATATTGGGGCAATTCACTGGCCAAGAGGCAAGAGATGGTCTTAGAAAGAAAAGCCTTTCTCAAGTGTCTTCTTTTATTCAACAATATTCAAAGTGAAATTCATTGACATGTGTGTTGAAGGAAATCCAGGGCTTCAATTCAGTCTGACCTTTCTTGTTTGCATAAAGCAATATCTGGACTCAGAAATGCTGACTCTATTCTACTGCTGTGAAAGGAACACTCATGCTTTGCAAATTAAAAACACATTAAGCACAACAGAAATTAAAAAGCAGCATGTGACATAATGCCAACAATATGCATAGCTCAGACTGGAAAGGCTCACCGTTCATTAATCAGACAACCTCCAACCTAGGCTTAAAGATAGTGACCAGGAGCATTCTGGGAAGGGCTGAAGACTCGCCTCTAACAAAGGAGAGGTCATGTGAACATCGCCCAGCAACAAACCAATGCCAGGGAAGCTCTACATACAGGAGATTCTGTTGATCTAGAGTCTTGGCATTTGACCTTATTTCAAATACAACGGGAATAAGTACACCTCTAAAATTTAAATACTAGGGTGGGGAAATCCTGAAGGAATTTTAATTGAACCTAAAGGTTCAATTAAATCACTGTGACCAATGTTGTTATGGAGATTAACAATTCGTTTTTTATAACAAATATCGAGAGACACAGTTGTAAGCCTCCGTTGTAGAGGAATACATGTCGTTCTCAAAAAAAAAAAAAAAAAAGGACAAATACTACAAACATCTATGGTTCATCAAAAGACTCAGAATGTCAATGGACAGGCTCATGAACAGTTTTTCTAAGAACTGTGAGCAAAGAAAACGATGACATTTGCTTAGTAAAATACTTTAATTTCTCTTTAAAATCTTCACACACAAAGTCTTTAAGTTGTGCTAAAATTGGGATGTAGTGATTCTGTTCATCTTCACATTCCAAAGATCACCGTGTAATTTGAAAGATGTTTTCTACATTGTGTTTAAGTTATTTGGAGAATAAACAGAATTAGCTCTACGAACCAACACCTTTTATTTAAATGTTTCTGTGTCTCCTATTTTGTTACTTTGACTTCCTTATGAATACCACAGTATAGTTTTTTTATACTCTCAGAATTTCTTATTTTATTCTTAAGGCTGGCAAAAAAAAGTATACACAAAATAATGGAATGAATGTGTACACCTTGGAATCACAGTCTTGTAGAAGACTTTGTTCACCATGAACTGGCTCAACGTATTCTCCTAAAACAGCATGTCCTCCTTGATTACTCTCAAACTTGGGCATTAGTAACAGGAGAGAAGTGACCTTCAAATGACAGCACTTCTGCAAAGGGCTCCCAAAAGATCCGATTAACTTATCTTCTTTTAAGACAGTGAGGCCCATATGCATGTGCAGGAGAACCATATACATTCTCAGAAAGCACACCCTATGGAAAGTCCTTATTGCTTGACTGATCAAAAACAAAGTAAGACCTTTCTTTCTTTCAGGGTTGCTTCCAGATCACAGTCAGAGTTAGAAACCCACACAGGGGTAAAATCCATCAACATGAAGTCCTAAAAGGGTTTACCCTTCACCATCCTATTTGCACTTCAAAACCCTGTGAGTCCTCCAGTTAAAGGCCAGGGCTGAACCATTTCAATAAGAAGAGGTGGCCAGTGGTGATTTATCTTCCATTTGGCCCCTGGACAAGAGTTGTAATGTCTAGGAAGCTTCCCTTCCTGGACAAGAGCACTCCCCAAGTACCCCCCCTCACTTCCGCAGCCTTGGGTCTGCAACGTCATACAAACAACTCACAGGTTCCTTCAACCACAGGCAAGAACATGTGCCACTTTAGGATTTAGACCCATTTTCTTGGCAAGGATATCCCAAAGCAGAAGACTACTGCAGTCGCTAGGGGTAAGGGCAGGATCTCCTTGTTCTAGGCTGGGAGCAGGAAGGAGCTTCTCAGATGTAGCTGCTCCTATCACTGGCATCAAATGTTATTAGCAGAACCTCTTAAGCTCTTTCCAATTAATCCCAACGTATCTCTTTCCTTTGGGTAATGTTATCCAACTTCCATCAGTATGGTATCAGTTTAATTAACATCTGCACACTATAAAATATTTTAACAAATACAAGAAAGTAAAGATTTCATAGGATGCAAACCCCTGGGTCAAAAAGACCTAAAAACTGGTAAGAGACTCATTATGCCTGCCCTGACTTCTGCTCCCTTGTTACCAAACAGGTATCACCATTTGCCAATGCACAATCTTCCTCAAGCAAAACAAGCTGTGGACAACAGCAATGCTTATTTAAATCAGACTGCCATGTGTTTATCACTATGGGATTGTTTCTTACAAATAGAGGACATTTTGTCACCAGGTATGACTTACTCATTTCACAATTATGTTCTATGTTCTTCTCAGAAAAGAATAATAGAAAGCCTTTATATTTTTTTTCTGTCCATTCAGTTTTCTGTTTTATTTAAATGACTTCCATTTTCTAGTTAATACTGATAGGTTCCATCTGAACACCATACTGACAAAATGCACGGAAGTGCATTTTCTGTAGTGATAATAGTCTCACAGTTGAAATTTTTCTACTTTAAGTTCACTTATTTTTGACAATTATATGTTACATGTGTTTGCTGGGAATTGAACTCAGGACCTCTAGAAGAGCAGTCAGTGCTCTTAACCACTGAGCCATCTCCTCAGCCTGGGTCTTTTGTGTGTGCTGTGTGTGTGTGTGCGCGCGTGCACGCGCGCCATAGTCAGATTTTCTGTGAGTTGGTGATTTTGTCCACTGTGCCTCATGAAGAAAACAGTGCTATACAGAGTGCCTACAAATTCTTTCTTTCACTAACTTCATAGACACTCCAAAGAGCAAATGTCTTTAATTTAAATCTAATGCTTTAACAAAAATCTGATCAATAATTAAATAAGAACATGACTAATTCAAGAAATGCAAATAGTTGTCAACTAATAGTAAATAATAATTTATGTCTCGGGAGTATTTTTTTTTTTTACTAAAACTCTACTGCAAACATTTTTACCCTTCATTCTCATAGCCTTAATTACCAAAAATTCTAGAAAACTCAATTTTTTTAGGAAGTAATTTTATTGTGTGCTACCAGACTGATGATTCTGAGGTTTGTATTTTGAGATGACATAAAATTCTAACCATACATATTAAATGAGAATAAGTGCATAACTAAAAGCCTAAGTGCCATGAAACTATCACTGAAGAAAAAACAAAACCCTCGTATAAATAATAATATCAAGGAAACAAATTCCTTAGCCTACTGGAGGACATTTTTTAAAAAGTGCTTTCCTTAGAGAAATGAAAAAAGTAATCGATCTGCCAGACAGGAAACATTCAATCTCCATTAAATATTTATTCAGTGCAGTAGACGGGTGCTGTTCAGACCTCAAAGAAAAAAGCAGTTCCTGATATTAAGGAATCATGGCTTAGAAGAGACCAGTGATGAGACACTTCCTCAAACGATGAAACTACATCCAAAAACGCCAGCACTAACACTGGAGCTGTGACCTGTAGTCACAGCTCAGGGAGCTGGGCAGAAAGATCACTACAAATTTGAAGCCTGCTAGGCTACACAACTAGGGTCTGTTTAAAAAAGAGAAAGAAAGAGAAAAGAAAACAAAGTCAAACCTACTAACCAACTGACCAAGGAAACAGCCAAAGACAAACAACTGGAGACATGCTGTGAAATATATATTGCTACTTTGAAATGTGCAAGCAAGTTCTTCGAGGGACTGTAGACAGCTCGGTGTTTAAGAGCACTGACAGCTCTTCCAGAGGGCCTGGGCTCAAGTCATTCATTATGGGCAGTTTTCTGCACACATCGATACTTCAAACTTTATATACTGATTTTAAAAATTAGCTTTACTATATTTATTCGGGCCAGCACCCACATGACAGTTCACATCTGTCTGTAGCTCCAAGATATGACAGCCTTACAAACATAGAAGCAGACAATACACCAGTGCACATAAAATAAAAAAAAAACATGTTTAAAAGAAAGAAAGAAAACAGAGCTACAAATGCAAACACTGAGCCCAACAAGGCTTGACTGGGGCTTAGTTAGACGCCCTGAGCGAGGTGAATATTGCCTATGCTGGGAGCCAGGTCCCAGTTCTGACACTTGGCCTGTCTTCTCCAAGGAGGGAATCAAAAGCAACTTCTAGACTAAATATGAAATGATAGACTCTTTGTAGATGACAGGATTTTTTATATGGAATATCCTAAGACACCACAAAAACTGTTCAAACTAATAAAAAAAATCAACACACATACACTGACAAAAGCAGACAAAGATGATTCTCAAGAGAAGATGTACGAATGGTCAAATGTGTGTGAATTGCCAGCATGACTAACCTCCAGGGAAACACAAGTCAATACTGCAGAAAGAGGTAACTTCACACCTGTTAAAATGGCCACCTTCCCAAAGATAAATGGTGGCAAACACTGGAAAGGACATGGGAAAGAGATTGCTTGCACACTGTTGGTGGCAACATAAATTAACAGAGCTATCTGGTAAACAGTATGACGGTTCCCCAAAATGTTAAAGTCATTGCTTCCACCCCACCTAGCCATCCCACCTAGGCATCCCACCACAGCGCTGTTTCCTGTGGTTCCAAATAACTGTGATTTGAATGTAAGCAAGTCACCCATGCAGCATTTTTAAAGAGCACTGGCTTATAAAGAGGCTCTTAAGTGCTGACTGTGCCTTGTATATAACTTAATATTCCCTCTAGATAGCTCAGCACATTGATCTCCAGCTTATGACACCGGAACTTAAAATTTTTCTACTTTACAAAGGTACAAAAGCAATTTATGTACCAGGAACTATATTTCAAACTTTAAAACTTTTATCTTTCTCAGGATAGTAAAGTGCAATGCTGTGTGATGCTGAGCAGAGATGGGGAGGCACTGCTTCTAATAAGTTAACATCATAGGCATAAACGATATATACCATAGAGTCTACTACACTGCTGAGCACGATGCTTGGAAGGCCATGTGCATTCAATGCATATTAAAGTTACAATGTTTTATTGACACGAACTCATGATAAGTTCAAGAGTGTCTTCATAGAGCTCAGTACTACCTCACCTACAAGCATTTAATAGGGGCTTAGAATATGTCCACTGTGGATAAATGGGAAAACTATTACATATCCATTGAAAATGAAAGTTAGTATCTGCACATCCATTTTGTTACAGCATTGTTCCCAAATCATCCTAGATGTTTGTCAGTGAATAAATAGATAAAGAACACACACACACACACACACGTCACTTAATGAAATCAGGCTAGGGAGATGGCTCAGTTGGTAAATGAGGTCTTGCGTTCAGCTTTCCCAGAAGACATGTGAATGCTGGACAGCATGGTAACCAGCTTGTAGTCCCAGTGTTTGGAAGGCAGACATGCTAAATTTAAAAATTTTCACCATAAGTGAGTTTAAGCGAGATACAAAAAGTTAATGTTTGATTAAGTCATTCTATAGCATATACAGATATCAAAATATTAACTTATATACCATAAATAAGTAAGTTAATGTTTTGTTAGTTAAAACATAAAACTTTTTATTGAAAACAATATGGTGCTACAGAGGCAGAGAAGAGAACTCATTCACAACAACCAGAAAAATAATATGTAGGAGTCATGCTAATTGCAGATATGTTGTAACTTTTTTAAATTATCAAACTTAATTAGGTAATTTAAGTGAAAATTTCTACACAAAGGAGCATATTGTGTTTTTTAAAGAGAAGCCTAAATTAAATTGTATATTTCCCAAACAAAATAATAAGGGAATTCTAGTTAAAATATCAGTAGAGCTATGCAACTTTACTAGAGTGAACGAAGATTGCTAGAGAGAGAGAAAACTCTTCAAAAACAAGTGGCAGGAGTCGGGAAGACAGACGAATGGCTCAGAGCTTCCTTCTCAAGCTGCCCTTGCAGAAGATCCACATGTGGTTCCTAGCATCCGCACGGAAGATCACATCTGTCTACAACTCCAGTTTCAGGGGATCCATTGGGCGTGTATATACATGGTGCCCTGACACACATGCAGGCAAAAATAAAATAAATCTTAATAAAAACTGGTTTAGGAGAGATGAGTAAGCACCCTATTGAACCATATTGTATTGTGAAGAAAGCTTTGGGTTATTAAAATCTGTGTCAGTAAAGCTCAAAAAATAATTCTCATCTCCTTTCATATTTCCTTTTGACTTCTTTTTACACACACACACACACACACACACACACACACACACACACACACACATATGCATGCTACCACACATATGTGGGTATAGGTGTGTTTCAGCAGGCCCATGACTCTCAGCAGATAACTTCCTGGAGTTGGTTCTCTCCTTCAACGACGTGGGACTCCATGTCAAATCCAGGTCCTCAGGCTTGGCAGCAGGTGCCTTTCCCAGTGGCCCCTCTCTCCAGTCCTTGATAGATTTCTAAAGCGTTCTTCTTCTCTTTGAATTTCATCTGACTCCATTTCTAGTTTTCCTCCATCTATAGGTTGACTTTCAATTTCCTTTTCACTCACTATGCAGCAGGGAAGTGATGGAGTTCTACAGAATGTCGTCTATGGAAACTGAGGGTCGCTTATTCACCTATACCTCCTGCTGCAAGCCTCTTTCCCCCTGAATCAGACCTGACTAATGTAATTGTCAAAATAATGAACAAGAGATGATGTGTTATTTCAAAGGCCGTGCAAGGCAGGTTCTGCCTCTCTCCTCCTTCTCCTCCTCCTCCTCCCTCCCCTCCTCCTCCTCCCTCCTCTCCCCCCTCCCCTCCTCCTCCCTCCTCTTCTTCTCCCTCCTCCTCCTCTTCCTCTTCCTCTTCCTCCTCTTCTTCCTCCTCCTCCTCCTCCTCTCCTCCAGGAATGGCCTTTCCTGTCAGGAAACATGGAGTTCTGTAAGAGGCCCTCATGTCATTCTTTTGCTAAAACCCTTCCAGACTCAATTGATGTTTTAGGATAAAGTCGATATCCTCAGTGAGCATCCTTCCCTTGCTAGTGCTCTTTCTAACAGTGAGCTCAGACACACTGTCTGAGCTTCCAGAACTGCATTTGTTGTTGCTGTTTTTGATTAAATTTTTCATTCTTTAGATCTCATCCACTCAGACCTGCCTTGAAAGCTCTCATAGAATCTTGCTCATCTCCTAACAGTTCCCTCACTTCTGACCTATACAGTAGTGATTAACCAGGGTTTACATTCCCTATTAGTTTCTAAGCATCATAAAAACAGGAGCTATACTTACCTGATTTTGCCTATGATTAAATTCACGGTATCTACTATGGTACTCTCCAACACAGTATGCAGCCACAATACTTTAAAATATTTTAATGATCTGTATATGTGACTGGCTAAAAAATATGGTTTGTCCAGAAAGACTGCATTAGAATTAAAATTTATAAAATACCTATGAAAACTGTTGCTTTCATGATCTGAACTTATTTTTAAATTATTAAGAAACTATTTTAGAGAAAATAAGGGGCTAGGGATACAAGACTGGATGAGCTGGAAGCCAGTGGGAGTCTGTAGTTCCAGTTGCCAGTCCCTTCTCTACTTACTATGACTTGTTCTGCCATGACTCGTCCAATCTGATGGTTCTCACTGTCTTGACTTGTTTTCAGCTGCATATACACCATCAGCAAGACAATCTAGACAGACTTTTCTGAGTTGCTGTCCCCAAAGTATAAAAGTCTACAAAACACGACCTCTCTTCTATCTCAATATATCAACACAACATGCTCAGACTGATATTCCCACAGGAATCTGTGTTCTTAAGAGTAGAAGCTTTTCTTATTCCCTTATTTCATGCATTTGTTCACTTAGAAATTACTGAACTGCAGCAGGGTTAATGACAAATGCCCATTGAGCTCAGAGATTCCTAGCTAGAGGTGAAGGCAGGCTCAGCTCAGGGATACAGAGATAACATCAGAAAAAGGGGACATGGTGGCTTGAGAAGATAGGGTAGGAATTTGACAAACAGAATTAGGAAAGCTTCACATACCACCAGAACAGACTGCCACAGGCGTGGCATACTTAAGACTCACTGGAAGGTAACTGTTCCAGGGGTTGAATCCTCGGTGGGAGTGTGGGCAGTTAAAGAGCCAGAGAAAACTTTAAAGTACAGTGGGGCTGGTCTGTAAGGGATTTTCTATGTCAAATTAGGAATCTGAATTTCATCCTAGAAGCAGGAAAAGGCCAAAGAGATTTCAAAATCTGACATTAACAATTAGATTTTTTAAAAAAAGAAGATAAATTTAGTATTAATGTATAAATTAGAGATCAACAATTTCTTCAAGAGCTGGAAATAGAGTTCACTGGTAGAGAAAAACCCAACCAACCAAGCACCAGAAGTTTCAGCAAGAGTGTAGGAAGAGGAGATAAGGATTTCTTTTAATTAGGGGTGGAGGGAAGAGGGAAGAGAAATCTTTTCAGTAGGAAGATAGAAATTCAGAACCAAGCTCAGGACTCCAGACTGCACAAACAGAGCCTGAAGACATCGACCACACAGCTAGATGGTAGGTACTGGTCTAGTTAGTGAAAATATGTTAAGCATATGCCACAAGAAACAGGGCAGTCTGAAAGTCAAAGGTCGAGGAAAACCCAGAACAGATACAGAAAGAGCAGTAGGAAAGGAGGCAGGCCTCACGAAGGCAAACGAAAAAGAGCTCTCAGCAAGTGGACGTGGTGTGCATGGCACATAACCAGTTACCCTTGCTCGAAGCCACCATGGCGAGCAAGGGTGGAAATAGGTTGGTAACAGTAGAGAAGATGAGCTAGCAGGAAGGAATATGCTATAGGAGGGATACTTACAGGTGAGGTTCTTACCTTAAAAAAAAAAAAGAGAAGAAAAGTCATAGATGGGCAAGACAATGGGGACAAGGTGAGAACTACACACTGATGAGAAACTCCAGGAAAAGAAACTTGTGAGGTTACTTGAGCATGTCCGGTGATTTGCAGGCAAATGTGAAAGCAAGAAGAAAAGAAACAGCAGAGTAAGAACAGAACCTATCAGCACTGCTCGACTCTAGTGTATGAGGAGAAGAATGGTAGGAGGAGGAAGATGCCCAGGTCCTAGGAGGTCAGAGTGCATCCTGAAGAGACAAAGTAGCTACAAAGAGGGCCTGTTCTTGTCTCATCTTGGAAAAGAATCTTGTATGACAAAAAGTGTGAATAAGGAAGCAAATCCTGGATGGGCACAGTTAGGATATGAAGGCTGGAGTAGGGTTGAGAAATATTTAGGACTTAAATCAATACGACGCTGGGAATAAGGATTTTCTCTCCAGGCTGGAGAGATGGCTGAGTGGTAAAAAGCACTGAAGCACTGATTGCTCTTCCAGAGGACACACATTCAATTCCTAGCACCCATTTGGAAGCGCACAACCTTCTGTAACTCCAGGAACCAACACCCCCACACAGGCATATAAGCAGCTAAAACACCAATACACACAAAGTAAAACATAAATTGTTAAAAGTAGAAGCCTTTCCCTCTTTCCCTGAGCTGTATTCTTTATCATGTGGTCTTGCTTTAATTCACACTAGACTACTCCATCAATTGCTCCTTCAGTACATGCTTTGAGGACTTGGGTCAGGTCCTGCAGACACAGAGGTTAGGTTTCTGTCTCTTGGACCTTACGGGAACCGATGATCACTATGTTACTTGGGGTGTTTTATTTCATCCCCAGGATACCTCATGCTTTAAGAACTATTATTGTTTCTATTTTTCAGATGAGATGACCCAATTTCAGAAAGTTTAATAATTTGTTTATAGCTGACTGATATGTGGTAGTGCCAGGAATGGAGCACAAACTCATCTTACTTCAAAGCCATGTTTAACCACTCAATTACTATGCTATCCCATGTAAATGTATTAAACGTGCCTTTCAAACATCACAACAAGAGCATACTGCCTTGGATGACCACAGTTTGCCAACGCCACACTTTCTGCATTTGCTACTTTCCAGTCAGGATGGTTTTGTTTACATGAAAACTGAGGTGGACTAAGGTACCTTCTCTGCTGAAGGGCAGTCTAAAGAAGAAGTTGAAGTTTTGAACAAAATGTGAAGAGGAATTCAGTTCTTATTGGTTTTAAGACATACTGGTTTTGGGATGGCTGTGAGGCATTCAAATGGAGACAGCCAGGAGTTATTTCATTAATCTGAAGTTTAAGGTGAAGGCAAGGTTAGAGATAAAACAAAACAAAGCAAGACAAAACCCCCCAAAATTTGGTATCAAAGTCAAGGCTATTACCGAGACCCTTCAGGGGTTCCATGAAGTGAGAGCAGTTGCCTGCTGAGAAAAAGGCAGTTGGGTTGAGAGAGATTAGGGGACAGAAACACACCAGCCAAACAGAAGATAAGAGTTAATAGAATTCAAGGCTAGGACAATGCACAGTGTTATCTATCTATACAGACTAGGACTTTTCTCTACCACAACTCGAGGTTAGGAATGCTTGCCCAAACGTGACTGCTCTCTCTGTTGCTAGCTCATTTCTTTTTTCTTGATCTGATTTGTTTGTGAGCTCCTAGAGCATTCTGGATTTAACCTTGATTTGCTAGAGAAAAGCCTCATACTACAGGGTTCTACTTAAACCCATCTCCCTTTGTAGCTGAAATCTTATTTGCGGTTTTTATTGTTGTAGATGTGGCAAACTCACGCACAGTCATCCTATCTCCAGGTTACACAGAGACTCAGACAAGAGCAGCTCCCTGTCCTTCCAAGTAGTCTCACTCCATCACAAAGGCTTACAGTGCATCCTCACTAAATAAATAAATACTGTGGGGTTGCGTTGGCATGATTCTGGTAGCTTCAACAGAGAAACTCAACAATTGCCCTCTACTATCAACATTTCATTCTGAATTTTATTCTGAGACCGGGAAGACTTTTCCACCCAGCATATGCCCATTTTGCCTTGAAGTTGGGGCAGTAACCATGAATTTCTCTCAGTATTTGTGGGCCTCTTGAACCTTCATGAGCAAAATTTAAGGTCTTGAACCCAATACTTGCAGATATACCTGTATGTTCAAAGATCCAGTGATTTCATGAGTCTTGGAAGACCACTGACTTCTGGCCCACAATTGAAACACAAGTTCTTTGTTCTCCTATTGGGAGTGACCAAACATTTCTCTCTGCAAAATTGGTTTATACTCTACAAAGCACTCTCTGTAACTTGCAGTGAGGACCTTCTTGTCTAATGTTTAGTTATTGTTTTGTTTGGTAGTTAAAATATTTTTATTAGATGCAAGTTTTTTTTTTTTTTAAAACCCATGGTACCAGTGGTGGTATATACTTTTAATTCCAGCACTCCAGAAGCAGGGGCAGAGAGGCAGGGGGAGCAGAGGGGCAGGGGGAGCAGAGGGGCAGAGGGGCAGAGAGGGGCAGAGGGGCAGAGGGGCAGAGAGGGGCAGAGGGGCAGAGGGGCAGAGGGGCAGAGAGGGGCAGAGGGGCAGAGGGGCAGAGGGGCAGAGGGGCAGAGGGGCAGAGAGGGGCAGAGGGGCAGGGGGAGCAGAGGGGCAGGGGGAGCAGAGGGGCAGGGGGGCAGAGGGGCAGGGGGCAGGGGGAGCAGAGGGGCAGGGGGAGCAGAGGGGCAGAGGGGCAGTGGGGCAGAGAGGGGCAGAGGGGCAGAGAGGGGCAGAGGGGCAGAGAGGGGCAGAGGGGCAGAGGGGCAGAGGGGCAGAGGGGCAGAGGGGCAGAGGGGCAGAGAGGGGCAGAGGGGCAGAGGGGCAGAGGGGCAGAGAGGGGCAGAGGGGCAGAGGGGCAGAGGGGCAGAGGGGCAGTGGGGCAGAGGCAGAAGCAGGCAGATGTCTGAGTTCAAGGCGGCCTGGTCTACAGTGTGAGTTCCAGGACAGGCAGGACTACACAGATAAATTCTATCTGAAAAAATCAAAACACCAAAAAACCAAAAACAAACAAAAAGGAAAAAAAAATCAATGAATGGGTCTTTTTAGTTCATTTAAGTAGTAAAAAGCAACCAGGAGAAACATAAACTATCCCTGTGGGTCTTGTAGAGACTTTGTTAACTCAATGTCCCCACCCCTCCCATCCTTTCCCAACCCCCACCACCACCCCACCCCATCCCGGCTTAACCAAAGAGTGTCAGTGGCTTATCAGGATTATTAAGGTACTGAATAGCAGGACTGCACCAGAAGTCAAGGCCCCTACCCTTACACTTTTTTTTTTTTTAAAGAAAAACAATTAAAATGGTGAGAAAAAAAATCTCTTGAGAAGTCAAACCAGATGAAGGTAAACTGCCAGTTGGCTGAGTTTAAACAGTGCTTTCTCTTTGTTCTTCCTGGTCCAATAATAAACAAGCCAGTGATTAGCAGTAAGGTCTGGCAGATGAAGCACCCTACCTCAACAAAAATATTTGTGCTTTTTGTACTACAGTTAGTAAACCAACTGTTAAAATTAAAGTAAATGGAAACAAAGATTATTAGCAAACCTACTCTTTTGAAAGACAGAAACAAAAAAGAACAAAAACACCACCACCAAAACCCAAAATCCCCATGGCTCTTTTCATTTGCAGTCAGGGAACTGAGTCCCATTGTAAATCCCGGGTCATAAAGGCCCATACTACCTGCAGAGCCTGCAGCCTGCAGAGCCCAGGAGGACATTAGTGAAGACACCAGATGAGCTGAGGGAGCATTTGGAGCTTGGTAGACAAAAGGCAGCATTCCAAATGGAACCTGCTTTGTGAATGCCTGGATCCGGAGTCTGAAGACAGATCAGCTTAAAGCAACAGAGGAGCCAAGCCACAAAACCCCATTTTGACACATTAAGGATTTTCTTCATTAGCCGCCCAGGTGTTTAAATGTTAATTTAACTTTAAATTTAAGTTGTACTTGAGATGAGACCTAAAAGAGAAGACTCTGACAGTGATGGCTGAACTTAGAGGTTCATGACGTTAATTCACAATATTCCTAACATTTTAAAAATCTGTAGTGACTTTTAAATTAGTGATATTAGTATTTCAATTTGTGCTCATTCTACTCAAGAGTACTGTTTTAAACACAGATTAGAAAAATGGAAACTTCTCCAATGGTAATAAGAAGACATGTAATATTAGAACAGGAGGTCTTTCTTTCAGTTTCCCGGTGCCTATATAGACTTCGTTCACTGTGAAACACACATATAACATGTGTGTGTGTGTGTGTGTGTGTGTGTGTGTGTGTGTACATATTCACTGTGAAACTTGATAAATTTATAGTGAGACCTTCCCTGAAGTACATAGACAAAAATGGTCTGATAATTTAAACTTTTTCAAGATTTATGTGTTTTGCCTGCATGTATATATGTGTACCATATATGTGCTTGGTGCCTGTGGAGGCCAGAATGTGGTGTCAGAGCTGAAACTGGAGTTGTAAGTAGTTATGAGCCATTATGTAAGTGCTGGACATAGAACTCAGGTCCTCTACAAGAGCAACATGTATTGTTGGTTGTGTTTTATAAAAAGAGATCAGGATACGTTTTATGGAGCCAGGTACCTTATGCTGAGGCAGCCTTTCCCCCGGAGGTACCAGCAACATGGTGGGTATAGTATAGAATGGAGTTTATTTAGGGCATGGGAAGGGAGGTTGAGAAGGGAGAAGAGACAGAGAAGGAGAGGGGGAGGGAGGAAGAGAGAGAGAAAGAGAGGAGAAAAGAGTGTGTGTGTGTGTGTGTGTGTGTGTGTGTGAGAGAGAGAGAGAGAGAGAGAGAGAGGAGAGAAGAGAAAGTGTGTGTGTAAGAGAGAGAAAGAGAGAGAAGAGGAGAGGCTGCCAGGAACATGTGGAGAGAGGGGAGGAGGGGGAAGGGGAGAGAGGGAGAAAGGGGTCAGAGAGAGAAGGAATGGAGAGATTAGGAGAGTAAAAGATTATGAAAGAGTGGAGGGACCAATCAGCCCTTTTTATAGGAAGCCAGGTCTACCTGGCTTGTTGCCAGGTACTGTTGGGAGGAGCCTAGAAGAAATGCTAATATTGTTACAACCACGGAGCCCTCTCTCCAACTCTGTGTCTAACAATCTAAAGAATCCCCAAAGTATAAATTAAAGTATAATAATGAGAAAATTCACTTGTAATTTCTATTTTCAGAAAAGAGGTTTCTCATCATAGATCCTAGTTTTGTTTGATTTTCAACACCGAGAACAAAAGCAGCTGCACTGTCAGACTTTAACAGGGTTATAAAGCAGGGCTACACTGAGTGATGGCTACATTTACACCTAACTGACTGGTCATGCCTAGACTTTTCAGCCAGGTGAACATTTTGACTTATCTATATTCAAGGAAAAATGTTGGAGAAATTACCTAAATCTAAACTCAAAAAGCTATCTGCTGTCTCCTACTTTACATTGGGTTTAAAATTGTCAGAAGTCAAGTTCCTGGCATTGGATAGCAAGAGAACACTTAAGTAACAAGACTAAAGGCTGGTTGTGAGGGAAGGATGCAAACAAGTTCCAACTACAAACTTGCTAAAAAGCCCTGGCCCGAGGTGTGGCCTCTGATCTTTCCAGTTTCATCCCAGGGCCTAACCATCTAACTGGCCAGCAGTCACTGCATTCTCTCAGATGCCCTCTGCTTTCTCACTTGTTCCTCCCTTGTTCTCACTTGCTGAGAACCAAAAGTCAGGACCCACAGTAGCTGACCTGTGTCATGCCCTTGAGGAATCTCAGCGAGGCAGTGTGATAATCCTTACACTCCTTAAAATGAGCAGTGAGCTATGAACCAGGAAAACCAGCCTAAATGGCCCAGTGTAGGAGATGTGGGGCACCTGCACTTAGGGTTAAAACCCTTCTTCCTTGAGGCCCTTACCCACAGGAAGAGTTAGGCTGTTATTCCTCTGGAGTTCTTCGTGCACATTATTTTTTTTATCAGACCACCACATGCAGAAGTAGTAAAGCTGATACTCAAGTGTTCTGCCTCCAAACCAGCTTTGTTTGTTTTTCTATCCCTCTCTGTGTAAGTGTCTGTTTTGACAGGGCACTGTTACCTTCCTATAGCTCAGATGCTGTGGGTGAGGGTGGAGAATTTGGCTTGAACAGAAACAAAGGAAGCAAAACTATATACATAAACAAATAACTCAAACCACTTCAGAGATAAGCTGCACTCAGGGCTTGTCAACAAAGTGTCCACTGTAAAAGACAGCAAGAAGGAAAGTGAAGATGTAACAATGATATCCTGGGTTGTAACACTTTATAAAAACATGACAATCATACATTGATTAAAGAAAAACTAAAATAATGGACTTGCCAACTCCCTTGGTCTAAAGCTGAGAAGGAGTTCCTGATTGTCACTGGAGACGACCAAAGCTTTCTAAAGAGCACTGAACACAGCATGGAACAATTCATCTCTACAGCATCATCACATTGACATGTGGACATGCCACTGCCTTCAGTACATGAGAGTCATAAAAGGGAGAGTCATATGTTCAAGAAAGCAGGGATGACATTTAAGCCTACATCCTTTAAACTGGGTGCCTTGTGCTCTCCAAGCTAAACTACATAATGCCTTCTCTTTAATAGTAAAAGAGCACATGAAATCATCCAAACTGTCACCAAGACTAAATTTAAAAAGTCACTGGCAAATGTCATGCTGGATAACTGAGTTCCTACCTAAAAATGCTGAAATTCTGTGCCTAGAAATTGCTAAGTTTAGACTGTCAGACAACAATAATTTATTCCCCGTCTATTAGAGATGTCAGACTATAAGAATACAGGATCACTAACCTTCCCCAATACATAATTCTATGCAACCAAGTAAATTCTGACTTTACTATTTGCCATTTCAATCTCAAAATTTCCTTTCTCCCTTCCTTCTTTCCTTCCTTCCTTCCTTCCGTCCTTTCATCCATCCTTTCTCCCCACCTCAGGGGGGAACCCAGGACTACAAACATGCAAAGCATACTATCCACCACTGAACTACAACTTCAGCTCCTGATTTTCTAGGGAGATAAATCTAAAGCCTAATCTAAATGCATGACGCTGAAGACACAATCCTTAGAATGCAAAACAAACAAATAAAAACTTAACCTCAGCCTTCTGGTCTTCATCTGCATCCAGAGCTAAGGCTGTCCCACAGCCCTCCATACCCAAATCCCACCAAGAGAGAGTTGGTCTCCCAGGAGTGAACTTACTCCTAAGATTACAGGCTTCCAGGCCCACAGGAGGGACAAGCTCCAGTCAGACAGCAAGACCAACTGACACCAGAGATAACCAGATGGCCAGAGGCAAGCATATGAACCTAAGCAACAGAAACCAAGGCTACTTGGCATCATCAGAACTCAGTTCTCCCACCACAGCAAGTCCTGGATACCCCAACACACCAGATGATGCTAGAGGACTTTAAGAAGGACATAAATAACTCCTTTAAAGAAATATAGGGTAACACAGGTAAAGAAGAAGCCCTTAAAGAGGAAACACAAAAATCCCTTAAAGATTTACAGGAAAACATAACTAAACAGGTGAAGGAATTGAACAAAACCATCCAGGATCTAAAAATGGAAATAGAAACAGTAAAGAAATCACAAAGGGAGAAAACCCTGGACACAGAAAGCCTTGGAAAGAGATCAGGAGTCACAGATGCAAGCATCACCAACAGAATACAAGAGATAGAAGAGAGAAGTTCAGGGGCAGAAGATTCCATAGAAATCATTAACACAATAGTCAAAGATAATGCAAAAAGCAAAAAGCCCCTAACCCAAAACATCCAGGAAACCCAGGACACAATGAGAAGACCAAAGCTAGGAATAATAGATATAGAAAAGAGTGAAGATTCCCAACTTAAAGGATCAGTATATATCTTCAACAAAATTATAGAAGAAAACTTCCCTGACCTAAAAAAAGAGGTACCCGTGAACATACAAGAAGCCAACAAAACTCCAAATGGATTAAGTCCAAAAAAGAAATTCTTGGATCAAATGCACAAAACAAAGAAAGAATATTAAAGGCACTAAAGGAAAAAGGTCAAGTAACATCAGATTTACAGCAGATTTCTCAACAGAGATTATGAAAGCTACAAGATCCTGGGCAAATGTCATACAGACCCTAAGAGAATACAAATGCCAATCCAGGCTACAATATCCAGCAAAGTTCTCAATTACCATAGATGGAGAAACCAGGCCATTCCATGACAAAACCAAATTTGCAAAATCCACAAATCCAGCCTTACAAAAGATAATAGATGGAAAACTCCAACACAATGAGAGAAACTACACCCTAGAAAAAGCAAGAAAACAATCTTCTTTCAAGAAACCCAAAGAAGATAGCCACACAAACACAATTCCACTCTAACGACAAAAATAATAGGAAATAATCACTATTCCTTAATATCTCTTAACATTAGTGGACTCAATTACCCAGTAAAAAGACATAGACTTACAAACTGGATGAGTAAACTGAACCCAGCATTTTGCTGCATTCAGGAAACATACCTCAGTGATAAGGACAGACACTACCTCAGAGTAAAAGACTAGAAAAAAAATTCCAAGCAAATGGTCCCAAGAAACAAGCAGGAATAGATATTCTAATATCAAATAAAATCGACTTTCAGCCAAAAATTATCAAAAAGATAAGGAAGGACACTTCATACCAATCAAAGGAAAAATCTACCAAAATGAACTCTCAATTCTGAACATCTATGCTCTAAATGGTAGGGCACCCACATTCATAAAAGAAATTTTACTAAAGCTCAAACTGTATATTGTACTACACACAACAATAGTGGGACACTTCAACACCTCACCTCATCAATAGACAGATCATGGAAGGAGAAACTAAACAGAGAAATAATGAAACTAACAGAAGTTATGAACCAAATGGATTTAATGGATATCTATAGAACAGATATCTATCTATCATCAGCACCTCATGGTACCTTCTCAAAAAATCACCATATAATCGGTCACAAAACAGGCCTCAACAGACACCAGAAGATTGAAATAATCCCATGGATCCTATCAATCACTACGGACTAAGGCTGGTCTTCAATAATAACAAAAACATCAGCAAACCCACACACGTGGAAGCTAAACAACACTCTACTCAATGATAATTTAGTCAAGGAAGAAATAAATAATTCTATATTCTTCTTAGAATTTAATGGAAATTAAGGCACAACATATTAAAACTTACGGGATACAATGAAAGCAGTGCTAAGAGGAAAACTTACAGCTCTGAGTGCCTCCAAAAAGAAACTGGAGAGAGCTTACACTAGCAGCTTGACAGCACACCTGAAAACTCTAAAAGAAAAAGAAGAAAAAACACCCAAGAGAAGTAGACCGTAAGAAATAATCAAACTCAGTGCTGAAATCAACCAAGTAGAAACAAAAAGAACTATACAATGAATCAACAAAACCAGGAGCTGGTTCTTTAAGAAAATCAACAAGATAGATAAACCCTTAGCCAGACTGACCAGAGAGCATACAGTATCCAAATTAATGAAATCAGAATGAAAAGGGGAGACATAACAAAAACTGAGGAAGTCAAAAAAATTATCAGATCCTACTACAAAAGCTATATACTCAACAGAACTTGAAAATATGGAGGAAATGAACAATTTTTCTAGATGGATACCAGGTACCAAAGTTAAATCATAATCAGATAAACCATCTAATCAGTCTCGTAAACCCTGAAGAAATAGAAGCAGTCATTAAAAGTCTCCCAACCAAAAACAAGCCCAGAAAAATGGGTTTAGTACAGAATTCTCAGACCTTCAAAGAAGACCTTATACCAATACTCTTCAAATTATTCCACAAAACACAAACATAAGGAACACTACCCAATTCGTTCTTTGAAGCCACAGTTATGCTTATACTTAAACAACACAAAGACCCTACAAAGAAAGAGAACTTCAGACCAATTTCCCTCATGAATATTGATGCAAAAATACTCAATAAAATTCTCACAAACTGAATCCAAGAATATATCAAAACTATCATTCACCATGAACCAGTAGGCTTCATCCCAAGGATGCAAGGATGGTTCAATATACGAAAATGCATCAATTTAATCTATTATATAAACAAACTCAAAGGAAAACAACACATGATCATCCCATTAGATGCTGAGAAAGCATTTGACAAAATTCAACACCCCTTCATAATAAAAGTTCTGGAAAGATCAGGAATTGAAGGCCCATAGTTAAACATAGTAAAAGCAATATACAGCAAACCAGTAGCCAACATCAAATTAAGTGGAGAGAAACTTGAAGCAATCTCACAAAAATCGGGGACTAAACAAGGCTCCCCACTCTCTTCCTACCTATTTAATATAGTACTCAAAGTCTTAGCCAGAGCAATCAGACAACAAAAGGGGGTCAAAGGGATACAAATCGATAAGGAAGAAGTCAAAATATCACTATTTGCAGATGATATGACAGTATACTGTAGTGAATCCAAAAATTCCATCACAGAACTACAGTTGATAAACAACTTCAGCAAAGTGGCTGGATATAAAATTTACTCCAACAAATCAGTAGCCTTCCTCTACTCAAAGGATAAAAGGGCTGAGAAAGAAATTAGGGAAACAACACCCTTCACAGTAGCCATAACTAATACACCTTGGTGTGACTCTAACCAAGCAAGTGAAAGATCTGTATGAAAAGAACTTCAAGTCTCTGAAGAAAGAAGTTGAAGAAGATCTCAGAAGATGGAAAGATCTCCCATGCTCATGGATTGGCAGGATTAATATTATAAAAAATGGCAATCTTGAAAAAAGCAACCTACAGATTCAATGTAATCCCCATCAAAATTCCAACTCAATTTTCATAGAGTTAGAAAGAGCAATTTGCAAATTCATTTGGAATAACAAAAATCCCAGGATAGCGAAAACTATCCTCAACAATAAAAGAACTTCTGAGGGAATCACCATCCCTGACCTCAAGCAGTATTACAGAACAATAATGATAAAAACTGCATGGTATTGGTACAGAGACAGGAAGATAGATCAATGGAATAGACTTGAAGACCCAGAAAGGAACCCACACACCTGTGGTCACTTGATCTTTGACAAAGGAGCCAAAATCATCCAATGGAAAAAAGACAGCATTTTCAACAAAGGTGCTGGTTCAACTGGAGGTCAGCATGTAGAAAAATGCAAATCGATTCATTCTTATCACCCTGTACAAACCTCAAGTCCAAGTGGATCAAGGACCTCCACATCAAACCAGATACACTCAAACTAATAGAAGAAAAAGTGGGGAAGAGCCTTGAACACATGGGCACTGGGGAAAATTTCCTGAACAAAACACCAAAGGCTTATGCTCTAAGAGCAAGAATCAACAAATAGGATCTCATAAAACTGCAAAGCTTCTGTAAGGCAAGGGATACTGTCAATCAGACAAAATGTCAACCAACAGATTGGGAAAAGATCTTTACTAATCCTACAGCTGATAGAAGGCTAATATCCAAAATATACAAAGAACTCAAGAAGTTAGACTCCAGAGAATCAAATAACCCTATTAAAAATGGAATACAGAACAAAACAAAGAATTCTCAACTGAGGAATATTGAATGGCTGAGAAGCACCTAAAGAAATGTTCAACATCCGTAGTCATCAGGGAAATGCCAATCAAAACAACCCTGAGATTCCATCTCACACCAATCAGAATGGCTAAGCTAAAAAACTCTGATGACAACAGATGCTATGAGGATGTGGAGAAAGGAACACTCCTCCATTGTTGGTGAGAATGCAAACTGGCACAACCACTCTGGAAATCAGTCTGGAGGTTTCTCAAAAAATTGGACATAGTACTACCTGAGAACCCAGCTATACCACTCCTGGGTATCCAAAAGATCCTCCAACATATAACAACGACACATGCTCCACTACGTTCATAGCAGCCTTATTTATAATAGCCAGAAGCTGGAAAGAACCCAGATGTCCCTCAACAGAAATCAAGTACTCAATGGAGTGCTACTCAACTATTAAAAACAATGACTTCATGAAGTTCATAGGCAAATGGAAGGAAGTAGAAAATATCATCCTGAGTGAGGTAACCAAGTCATAAAAAAATACACATGGTATGCACTCACTGAGAAGCTCGTAACACCCAATGATATAATCCATAGACCCATGAAGCTCAAGAAGAAGGATGACCAAAGTGTAGATGCTTTAGTCCTTAAAAGAGAGAACAAAAATATTAATAGGAGGAAATACAGAGACAAAGTTTGGAGCAGAGACTGAAGAAAAGGCCATCCAGAGACTGCCCCACCTGGGGATCCAGCCCATATTCATACAGCCACCAAACCCAGACACTATTGCTGATGCCAAGAAGTGGATGGGTGGGGAACACCATCATAGACGATGGGGAGAGGGGGATGTGATAGGTGGTTTTGGAATGGGAAACTAGGAAAGGGGATTACATTTAAAATGTAAATTAAAATGTAAATGTATATCTAGTAAAATAAAGGGAAAAAACCTTAATCTCAAGTGACAACTTTTCACTCAAAGACATGACCTGGATTCCCCTTTGCAATCTTTCACCTATCCCGGAATGCCATCTCTGAGAAGTGAAACAGGAGCCTCCCAGATCAGTGAAATGCATGGGCTGGTGACAGAAGATGGAAGAAAAAGTGTTCTTTGCTTTGTAGTACAATGTGAAGAAGTGCAGAAGAATCTGAGGAAGGAAGAACCCAGAGAAACAAGTGGTCATAGTTACAGAAGCCTCTCAGCATTGGATGGCTGGGCCGCAGCATGCTGGGTGTTTTGACATGGACTCTAGAAGATACTCTGCTGGTCTGAAGGTGGTGGTATTGAACAAAGAACGATCTACCTGAAACCAGAGCAACAAAGAATAGAACCCATGTTCTCCTTCCTTCTAGCAACTACAGCACATATTAACTTCAATATAACAAAACCGAAAATCCAGTTAGAATTGCTATTGATTATCTTCCTCTGAGATCAAAGTGCCTGTGCGTCACACTTTACATTCTGAATCAATTAAACAACGTTTCTTACAAATTCTAGTTCACAAACTACATCAGAAACACCCAAAGAGCAATTTTTATACAGACTCTTTCCTGGCCACAGGTCTAGGAAGGACCTGGGAACCTTTGTTTTGAAAGCCCCAGAGAAAGTGGAATATTAGCAAGTAGGCACCATCAACTCTCAATGCTTCTGCAGCCCGCAAGCTCGAAAGCCACATATTTGGATTAAAAGATGAAGAGTTGAAAACCATGTGTGGTTTTTCAATATGATGCTTATTCTAAGGGTCATCTAAGCACATCAATAAAAAGAGTAAAAAGAAATAAAAAAAATAACAATCTGAAGATGTTCACATTAGACCAAACTGTATTTCAACTTCCTCCCCTAAGAAAATGGGGATATATCAATTATGGTGCTTGCTAAGCCCCTTCTTATGCCTTAATTCTGTTCAGAATTCTGAAAAAGGGTCCCAAAAGCATAGGAGAATCACTTAGGGCCACTGAGCAGTAAGAGCGATAACTCTTGGTACAAGCCTCTTCTTGTTCACTTGTGGCAGTCAGCCCATACTGTTTCTTCCCCAGGAGGGAACTGTGCATTAAACACCATTAAATATTACTTATCAATTTCAGCTATAAAATCTTTAAAAAAAACCCGCATTGGCATGTGAAAAACAAACCACAGGAGAGCATAAATGTCTCTGTGAGAGAAAGCACCATTGTTAATTACTAAAACATGATGTTCCGCTCTAAAGAAAGCTCTCGGGAGTCATAGCTAGAAGCAGCTTACCTGAAGGGTATGTGTTCCTAAGAGGCTGGTAGACTAGTCAGCGATACAATAAGAAGCAAGTGTCTGGAGTTCTGAAGCAGAGGATGCTTTACAAGATACTCGATGTCCTCGCTCATGGAAAAACTGAGTATAAAATGCACAACATCACTAAACACTGGTTACTAAAGCACTTTTCTAGAGAAGGGGCAGTGGAAAGGAGGGGAATTATGAAAAGTGGGTCAGTAGTACAGAGGGCAGACAGAGTAAGTAGAAAGACACATAAGGAGTTTGCAGAGATATATACAGACTGCAGGTAATGTCCTGGTCTTTACTAAGCAAAGGACAGTGTGCATCAGAAATCATTACTGTCTGGATCATTACTGTCTGGGTTGCTAAAGTTACTGCAAGCCGTAGGGATATCACTGACTGAATAAACTGAGTGACACACAGAGGTAAATATCTTAATAAACATTACCTCACTCAGTGTAAGGGCACAGCCAGATTCATTTGCTTCTTCACATCTTCTAACTGCATTATTGTCAGAGACCCTCTTGGTTTATGGTGAAGTGGAAAGTGGAGTCTGGGTTGAATGTCACGTGATGTTCCTATGTGCTAAGGGATTTATTTTGCTTGATCCTTTATTATGACACTGTTGGACTACTGGGTGCTGGGGTCACCTCTTGACGAAGGAGATACCTGATTCATAGAAGTTCATCCAGGCAAGCATTCAAGCTCCCAGCAGAGGAAACTTTGTAGCAGGTCCAAAGAATCAAACCTTGCTTTTCCCAGTTCAGTTTTTGCTGGAAAGAGACCTGGCTGCTTGCCATCCCAAGTGCTCAGTAATGACTCTTTCCTCTTTACAAGCAAAGTCCCGCTAGTGCGGTTTTCAGGGGGATCTAGAAGGTAGCAAGGCACACTAATGATTACATTTTGCCTGTAGTTAGTTTAACCTTTGGAACCTGCAACTCAGAGGGCAAGTAGCAGAGGTCAACACAGCCTTCCTGCCTTCTTGCCCTGTTTAGATGGAGAAGAATATATTAAAGAGATTATTTTATGAAACACAACACATACTCTAGGAACTATAAACAATCAAGGTGTTGAGATCATTCATTTCCACATCCAGTAGCAGAAAAGCCCTCCCATATTAGCTTAGTTTATTTTCCTTCTTAATTACTGTGAAGAAGCATCCAAGTGATAGGGTTTTCGTGCTTAAAGTCACTAAAGACAAATATCATTTGTCCTTGGGCCATCTTTTCTCATGTTATTTTGGACTAACAAACCATTTGTTTGTACAATGAAGGCTTTCTTGGTATATGTACAGAGGCCCACACAATCTTTTTAAAATTTTTAAACCAATTATGGAAACATTCCTTTAAATGCTGAAGGTAGTATATGCTACTAATGAGTAACATAAAACAAATATGTCCTATATTTAAGATACACCAATCAACTGGTATCCCTTATTAAAACAGTTCAGTTTACAAGTTATTAAATTACTTTCCCCATTACATATCTACATATCTGTTTTTAAAATACAGTGTCTTCTTCTTCCCTCATAATAACCTCTGGTCCTGCTTCTCACAAGGAAATGAAGACACCATCACTAAGATTAATGGAGCATTGGTAAAGTATTTTAGGTACAAATGACCCACTTTTATGTTGTAGCAAAAACTCAGCAAGGGTTCAGAAAGGAGAAAATACAAACGCTCTTCTATTGAATCTGTGCTGCTGGTGGGTGATAAATTGATCGCTCGCTTTTGAAAGCAGGGTCAGGAAGACAAAGAGAAACATTTTCTCTAACTGGCTATATTTTTATTAATTAGTAAACTGTCTCTTCTCTCCATGTCCTATATCACCAAGATGAATTATCTTCAGTTTTCATTGCAGTGCTCTCCAAGGTCAGCTAAAAGAGCATGTAAGAGAAATATAATGGGGGGGGGGCTTAACAAGACATACCATCTCTTCCCCTCTTGATAAAGCAAGGAAGAAAGGGGGAATCCAGACATTTACTCTTGGACTTTTAATTTTTTTCTTGCAATTAATTTTTTAAAACTTGGGGAATATTTCACAAAAAATCATCACCTTAGTTTATTATCTTCAAACCCCCCAAATTAGAAATAGAATGGGAAGTATATTAAAGTTTTGATACTGCTCAAAACTCAAGAGTGTTGACTTTGAGCTTCAGTAACCTAATTATCGATATCAGATGTGAATCAAGGCTCTCAGCCAGGCATCCTGGTGACATTCAGACCCAGTTTCTGGGGAGGCTGAAGCAAGGGGAGGTACAAGTTAGCAACACAGCATGAGTTTATCTCAAAGGCAAACAGACACTCTCTGGACTGGAGAGATGGCTCAGTCAGGGAAGTGCCAGCTACAAGCATGAAGACTGAATTTCAGATTCTCAGCACCCACATAAAAAAGCCAGACTAAGTTATGTGCACATCTCAGAAGTCCTAGAATAGTAGGGACTGAGAGACACTGATCAGCCTGTCTAGCCAATTGGTGAACTCCAGGTTCTGTGAGAGACCCTGTCCCAAAAGGAAAGCAATCAACCTTTGGTCTATTCTCTCTGAGAACCCAAGTGCTATAGTTACTGCAAAACTATCACTAATATTAGTTAATATTAATGTCCATCTTAATGATTGTCTCCTGTGTAACACAATAGTTAATCTATATTTTAAACTACTGGGACTCCAGAAAAGGCAGGGAGGAAAATATCTAAATTAGCCACAGTTACCAAAAATTTAATCTTGAAGACCCAGTGGAAAGGCTTGCTACTGCTGTCCTGTATTGAGGGTTGCTAAAATATTATATTCAGAGCTACTACGGAATACTCTAGTACATAATCCTAGTAGTGTGTGCATGTGAGTGTGTGGGTCTGTCTGTTTGTGTGAGTGTGCATGCATGCTTGTCTCTTTCCAAATATCTGAGTGCTGGGAAACCTCAACCCTACGTAAGTACCTGGAGTAAGAGAAAAATGAATTTTTATAGTGAACTAAGCCAAGAATTGAAATTGATTTTACTGCAGATGCAGGCCCAACTTTAAATAAAAATTGAAATGACAGGTTGCCATGACAACCTCTAGAGTTGATAATTTACTCAGCAGAAAGAGACCAATTTTTTTAAATAAAAAATCTGACAATAAAATAAACATGAGGTCCACATCATAGGAAAAAAATAAAATAAACATGGTCGCACAGGTGAGTTAGTGTGAAGACAAGCATTGTTTCCTAAACAGAGTCAGCTAGTGTGCATTATTTAAAAGGCAGAGTATAAACCAGTTCATTTTTAAAAGATTTTAACTAACATAACTATTTTGTTTTTGAAACTTGAGATGTTGATAGCTGAAAAAGAAATTCATTTGACACAACTTTAATGTTTTCATCTTATTTCCTACATTCTGTCTCTACATGTCAAAGGTGTTTTAGAGTAGGAGTCACTACACTCAGAACGCTTGTGAGGAGTTTATGTATCGTGTATCATCAATGTTGTTCCTACTTCAACTGGATTACAATTAAATATCGAATTTTTAAAAAGATACTTAAGTTATAAAATTATTTGCTTTGTTCAAAATTGTGTTTTCTTATTTGCTCTTAAGTTTTTCATTGCACACAAGGTCTCTTCTATTATAGGATGCCACGCTTGCCCGGGGAACAAACCATCAGCACAACTGTTGTTTTAAAAACTGATACTCAAACTCAGGTATTAGGACCTGTAAGAGGACCAGCAGGAGGGATGTCAGGAGGGGCCCCCCCGGAAACAAAGCTTCCTGGTTCGTTAATGACTTCTTGAACATTACAAATCATGGATGTGATCCAAGTGCTTTAGAAGAGCCCTCAAGGACAACAAATTAGATCTCAGAGTAGCTGGGATCCTAAACTCTCTTTCTTTAAAAACCTTCTGTCACAAGTCAAAAGGATAATGTCTCTTTCCACCCAATGAGAAAGCTGTCCTCACATGAGTGTAATTAATCTTCTGACACCATGACAAAGACATTTCTTAAAAGGATTTCTCCTTTTCCTCTTAAGACAGAAGGTTGTCTTTACCCATCATCTGTTCTTCCTGATCCTTCTTTCTGAATATTCACATCAGCAGGATTGTCCATCAGAGGAGGCAGTAGGAGAAGACTCTCTGCGTGACTGATAGGGCCCTAATGTTCTGCAGGCCTATTTAAGTGCGAGAATCCATTGTTGCAGACTTACTTTACAGCAGTTAAACAAATATAATGGTCACCAATTCAACCATTGTGCTGCCCAGACTTGACTGAAACTCCTAAGTGAAGTTTGCTAATGACAAGGCGCTGATTTGAAGCCAGATAATGACTGCAGATAAATTAGTCTAATGTCCACTTACAAAAAAGGAAATTCTCAAAGCCATGGAATAGTACCTACATAAATGAACGTATAGCATATTGTACTGTATATGCAGGGACAGTCCCATCTAAAATAAGAAAAAATTAATATTTGTAAAATGTTGTGACCTTTAAAATTTTTCAACTATCATTTAATACTTCATATGTACACTGCAGACCCTTGTGGGAAAGGGGTACATGTGTTACCATAAAAAGTGATAGACTAGGTCACAGAAGAGAGTGCTACCTTTGAATTCTTTTCATCATAGTAATTGTTTCAGAGAGAGAGATGTAGGTATGTCTTTGTGCTTTTAGCACCATATATAAAAGAACTGCTAAAACCCTCTGAATTCCCTCAGAGTCTCTGCTATTTCTTTGGTAATGAATCAGGGCAACATGGGTCAGTTTCAAATGGAGGACTGAAGCAGTCTGGGCAAAGGGACAGAGAATGCAAGCCTAGCCTCAATTTCAAAGCAATGGCCACGGACTGGAAAGAGAATGAGACATTTCACTTAACTACTGAACTCCTGAGCGAGCTCCCCAATATCCACAGAGGAGATTACGACACGCCCCCTGTTCTTTATGATGCTGCCAAGAAAGGCTGCCTCAGCCCAGGCAGCAGAACACCCTGACACCATATGTCTTGTTTGCACCACAGTAACCTTGACAACTCCGTTCTGGATGCTGTGAAAACGTTTGCTTACCCTTCCAACTCCCAAATACTGCCGCCAATATCACAGGCCAGGGACCCAGAGCATTGGTGTTCTCCTTGACATAGTTAAAAGATAGACTGCCATTTCCTGTTTCCTCAGCAAGAGAGCCAATTAACAGCTAAGCTACAACTAGGACACCACCTGTCACCCAATGAGTAGCTTGGTTTCAGTTTTTCTTAAATTACAAAGATGTGAAGAGCTAGGAAAACAGGCTATAAAGAGGGATTACATGTAGCTGGAACCACAGCTATTCTTCAGAAATTAGATTCAAAGAGCAGAAGCTACTAGTGAATGTGCTGTTAGTGAAAGCAGGAGAGAGCTAACTGAAAGATACAAGTACTAGTAGGGGTGAGAGTGGGGGAGGGGTGTTCCTTCCCTAGCAGAGGAGAGAGCTCCCAGGGGCTCATTGAGATCTCCAACAGCTCTGTTGTTGGTTAATTGTGCTATTGTAAATAGCGTGCCTTACTACCAGAATTTCAGGATTGTTTTTCTTTTTTCTTTTTGGGAGGGGCAGGAATCAACCCTGATCATTTTGGTTTGTTCATTATGTATGGGGTAGCATTTAGTCAAGGTGAACAATAAACACTTTCTAGGTGGAACTAGTTAGGTGGGAACTTAAGTAACAGGGTATTAGTTCTGTCCAAGGCCATGTGCATAAAATTTGGGACAGAAACAGGCAAATCTTCCTAGACACTGTGCATGGAAAAACAACTTTGTCCTTGAGATTAAAGGCCCAGTCCAAAAAAGAACATGTTGCTTGCAATGATCTTGGAATTAAAACCTTGACAAGAAAAAAATAACAGAACTCTGATAAAATCAAGGCAAAGCATTTCTTTCTCTGATCCTTTAGAAATGTCTCCTTAACACAGAATTCGGTTTTTGTTGTTCTGTTGTGGAAACAGGTTCTTTCTGTGTAGCCCAGCCTGCCCACAAGCTCTCATCAATCCTTCTACCTCAGCTTTAAGTACTGGGATTACAAGTATAGGCCACCAGGTTGGCTAGTAAGGGTTAGTACTGATGTGGTTTATTAGAGCATTTTAAGATTAATTACATTTACTGTGCCAACTTTGGAATAAGACACATGTTGACTGGCTCCTAGTTCTCCCATGTCTCAAGAGTAGACTTAGTTTCTCTTTGCCTCACTTGCCTATAAAATTGAGATGATAATAATGGTGTCTATACTCCACATTGTAGTTGACAGGATTAAATATAAATCCTAGCAGTGTATAGTAAGTGACCTTTTGTTGTAGTTACACATTTCTCTTACATGTACTTCCCATTCTATTACTAGGATTGAGGTCAAGATACACATACACGAGTGCATATAAATATACACAAAATATAAAATATAGCCTCTAGTGTTGACAAAGGAGCAGGTGGAACAATTGAACTCCTTGAGCAATCAAGAGGCAAGGCAAGAATGGGGGAAACCAGGCACAACAACAACACCCCAGACTAGGCCAGGATGCCAAGAGGAATGGTAACAGCTTGTTCCTCAGCACTTGATATGAATTTAGGCAGACCATGCCACTGCACTGTCCAGTTAATGCTGTCTTGGCATTGCTTTTAGATTCTGTGTAGCCAGCAAAGAATGAATTATAGAAAGTGCATTTCATCTTGTTTTTACTACAGTAGCCAAGTGTCAGCACAAAGGTGGAGGGCTCATACGCAAGACCCTACTATACAGAAAGACCGGTTTACCGTCCTACAGGAAACCACTATGGCTCTCATGAAGCATCAAGGCACCTGGCTGTAAAGGTGAGTGTGGCACTAAACGGGAACTGCAAAGATGATGGCAGTTCTTGTTACTCAGAAGGAATGAGGCTGAAGATATCCCACTCAAAGGACAGGGGGACAAAAAAGTTCTAGAAGTCACTTTGTATTTGTGCTTGCAAATCTAGGTAGAGAGCAGACTAAGATCAAGAATCGACAAATGGGATCTCATACAACTGCAAAGCTCCTATAAGGCAAAGGACACTGTGGTTAGGACAAAACGGCAACCAACAGATTGGGAAAAGATCTTTACCAATCCTCCAACAGATAGAGGCCTTATATCCAAAATATACAAAGAACTCAAGAAGTTAGACCGCAGGGAGACAAATAACCCTATTAAAAAATGGGGTTCAGAGCTAAACAAAGAATTCACAGCTGAGGAATGCCGAATGGCTGAGAAACACCTAAAGAAATGTTCAACATCTTTAGTCATAAGGGAAATGCAAATCAAAACAACCCTGAGATTTCACCTCACGCCAGTGAGAATGGCTAAGATCAAAAACTCAGGTGACAGCAAATGCTGGCGAGGATGTGGAGAAAGAGGAACACTCCTCCATTGTTGGTAGGATTGCAGACTGGTACAACCATTCTGGAAATCAGTCTGGAGGTTCCTCAGAAAATTGGACATTGAACTGCCTGAGGATCCAGCTATACCTCTCTTGGGCATATACCCAAAAGATGCCCCAACATATAAAAAAGACACGTGCTCCACTATGTTCATAGCAGCCTTATTTATAATAGCCAGAAGCTGGAAAGAACCCAGATGCCCTTCAACAGAGGAATGGATACAGAAAATGTGGTACATCTACACAATGGAATATTACTCAGCTATCAAAAACAACGAGTTTATGAAATTCGTAGGCAAATGGTTGGAACTGGAAAATATCATCCTGAGTGAGCTAACCCAATCACAGAAAGACATACATGGTATGCACTCATTGATAAGTGGCTATTAGCCCAAATGCTTGAATTACCCTAGATGCCTAGAACAAATGAAACTCAAGACGGATGATCAAAATGTGAATGCTTCACTCCTTCTTTAAAATGGGAACAAGAATACCCTTGGCAGGGAATAGAGAGGAAAAGATTAATACAGACACAGAAGGAACACCCATTCAGAGCCTGCCCCACATGTGGCCCATACATATACAGCCATCCAATTAGACAAGATGAATGAAGCAAAGAAGTGCAGGCCGACAGGAGCCGGATGTAGATCGCTCCTGAGAGACACAGCCAGAATACAGCAAACACAGAGGCGAATGCCAGCAACAAACCACTGAACTGAGAATAGGACCCCCATTGAAGGAATCAGAGAAAGAACTGGAAGAGCTTGAAGGGGCTCAAGATCCCATATGTACAACAATGCCAAGCAACCAGAGCTTCCAGGGACTAAGCCGCTACCTAAAGACTATACATGGACTGACCCTGGACTCTGACCTCATAAGTAGCAATGAATATCCTAGTAAGAGCACCAGTAGAAGGGGAAGCCCTGGGTCCTGCTAAGACTGAACGCCCAGTGAACTAGATTGTTGGGGGGAGGGCGGCAATGGGGGGAGGATGGGGAGGGGAACACCGATAAGAAAGGGGAGGGAGGAGGGGGATGTTTGCCCGGAAACCGGGAAAGGGAATAACACTCGAAATGTATATAAATACTCAAGTTAATAAAAAAAAAAGCTTCAGCCTAGAAGTTTCTATCCCCTTGTTAATAAAAATTATCTTGTAAGCTCTATCTCTTAGTCTAACTAGGTACAAAACAGACAGGACTTGGGTAGGATTTCTCTACTAAAGAGTTTGATGTCACTGAGTTCATACACTATAAATTATGTTCTGGTTGGACATAAAATAAGGAAAATACTAACAAAGAACACTCTTACTGTTGTTGTTGTTGTTATTGTTGTTATGATTATGATTATTATTATGATGGCTTTTCGGTTTTTGGAGAGAGGGTTTTTTTCTTTGTAGCTCTGGCTGCCCTGGACTTGCTTTGTAGATCAGGCTGGTCTCACACTTAACTTTGTAGCTCTGCCTGCCTCTGTAAGTGCTAGGATTAAAGGTGAGCCACCATGCCAGGCATTACAAACTATCTTATTTAAGACTTTTTGCAAACATTCAGTGACTGTGCTTAGGGCAATGCATCAAATGAGTAACTGCTGTTGGGGGCTGGGACCCATCAACTAACCCACACCAAACAGTGTCTTAGCACTATGTAAATAAAATGACTAGAAACTTCCAATGGTAAAGACCAAAACAAAACAACATTTTTAGCCCTGAATTGGCAATGACTTAGAATTTCAATAATCTTATTAAATAACATACTATTTTAAGATTTTATTAAATAACATAATAATACATTCCTTTTGTATTTAATAAAGAATCTATCTTACTCTCCTTAATGAGACAAATTTCCCCATAGGAAAAGCAATGCAGCTGGATTGACGTCCACACACCAACTTCCACCTAGGCTTGTGTCCCTAGAGAACCCCCACAGGACAACAGGACAGAGTGCTTTGTCGCAAGACTCAAAAAAGGTGAATGGGTAACTGCTGAGCATGTGACCATTCCACCTCATATTTCTAGTGAAAGAGCAAAGTGCATGGCCCAGTTTTTTCACCATTCAGGTACGGTAACAACTTTACTTACTGGGAGTCATTGACCCACAATTCCAGACTACTGGAAACAATGTCTGAGAGCAAGTAAATAAGTAGCTTAAACAGAGGCAACCGATAGCACAGAGGTCACACTTGACAGAATTCGTTCTCTGCCCAGTATGTCCTGGCCTACACTTGTCTCCTTCAGATACAGCTGGAAGATGTTTTCGTACACGATCGTACATGATCCCTGTCTTGGGCAGAGCAAAAGAGCGGGATGGGATAGGGACAGGGACAGCAAGAAAAACGAGGACACTTATGATCTGACATCAAGAGTAAATGCAGAGAAAACCTTTTAAAAGAAGGAAGAAGTTAGAATGACAACAGCTGGGACTAGAGGTCTGGTCTAGAAAGTCTCCTCCACACTGTATAACCTGGTTCAAGATAATGAAGATCAGCAAGGGAAAGGTAAGCTTTTAAGCAATTAATAATCTACCCCTGGGAGAATTTCTATAAAACATTTATTTTGAAAAGCTGAACACGTAGTCTGGGAAGATGGCTCGGCAGGTAAGATCAAGCACAGGAGGGGACCTGGGTTTGGTTGCCAGCATCCACAAGGCTGCTCATAACTGTAGGCTACTTCAGTTCCAAGATTCTGAAGCTCTCCTGACTTGAGGTACCAGCAAAACATGTGGTGCACAGACATATGTGTAAGCAAACTACGCATACACATAAATAGTGAAACATTTATAGTAAGTATAGTAAAATAGTAAATATAGATCATTTCTGTAAAAAACCACAATAAAGTAGAGTGATCTTTTGTAAGTCAAGTATCCTATATATTCATGATTCTTTGGAACAATTAAGAGTTCTTTCCTTAACGAGTTGGGGTACATATATATAATTTAAAATATTAATTTTAGAATTAATATTTTGGTAGGTGGCATATCCACACATACCCTACATAATTAAGTCGTTCCACTCAATACCTCTCCTGAGGAACAAGAGGTATTCCCAGTTCTTCTTTCTTTACCTGCAAAAAAATGGCGCGGACCTATAATACCAAACACCTAGGTTATATTGACAGAAGTTGTAGCACACACATTCCTCTGTATATTTTTTATTTTATAATAATTTGGGAAATGTTTACGTATCAAAATATGGGGGAAGGGTTAATACTACTTCATTACTATACAGTAGTCCATTGATTTAACAGTGTAATACTGGGTGGTCAAGCTTTGTGTGTGTGTCTGTGTGTGTGTGTACATGTGCATATAATCACGGCACACTCACGAAGGGGTCTGAGAAAACATTGGCTGTCCCCTCCATCTGGGCCTTATTCCTCTGAAGTAAGGTCTCTCCTCAAACTCGATGAAGCGCATGTTTTTTGTCTAGACTGGCAGACAGCAGACCCCACTGATCCCTCTTCCTTCAACCTCAGCAGCACTGGAGTTTCCAGGCATGCAGGAGACTTTGACCAGCTTCTACTTTATGTAACTATTCTTCATAAAAATTTTATTTTTTCCACCAACAATGAATTTGGGTGGCTGCCTTTCACCTTCACCATGGAAGGCTCACATTTAGAACTCAGACTATTCATTCAGAGGAAAACTGTAGCTCAGGGTAACCTTGATTCTATTTTTTTTTTATTTTGAGTGAGGTTAGACATCTTTTCAGGTTTAAGAGCCTTCTGTGGATGAGAGCTGTAGTTCAGTTAGTAGAATTCTTACCATGCCCTGGATTCTTCACAACCACCATAAAGACAGGCCAAAGAGAGCTACTGCTGCCGCCTCTCTGTGGAGCGACAGTCCTTCTCTGCCTTCTTTTCTTTTCTCTCTTGCTGTCTGATGTGGAATCTCTGCAACTAAGGAAGTGGGCAACTATCTTCTCCAGTTTAGATTTGTTTTGACTTCAAATTATATTGCCATACAATTTTAATTGATGTGTATTGACGTAGTTGATATTTTATTTTCAAATGTACAAGTTTTGCTCCTAAGCTCTCCACTGACTTTGATAACTGTTCTGCCACCTTTGGCTGATCTTGCAGAGTGGGGGCCATTTTTTCTAAGCATCTACCCAAAGCAGACCTAGTTTAACCTCCACTGTGTTTGTGACTGCCTCTTCTGGCATTTATTTAACTTAAGCTTCAGATGCCTTGTGGCACTGGGGTGTGTATCTGCTCATCTCTTCCCTAAATTGTATTCACGAGATTTCTAAGAGAAAGAGGGAAAATGTGCTGATGTGAACACCTTTATGTTCAAATTACGCCTCTTATAGATGTTGTTTAGGGCTCGATTCTCCTCTCTCTCTCTCTCTCTCTCTCTCTCTCTCACACACACACACACACACACACACACATCACACACACACACACACACACCTATCTCACACACACACACAATCTTGAGCTGTTTACTAGAAGCAGTTGCTGTATATGCAAAGTACCTTTTAAACATCTATGGAGAGTTCCCTGCACCCAATTCCTATGGGGAAGAGAGCTGACCACCCAGGAGTGCAGACATCCTGAGACCGCAGGGCAGACTGCCACCTCTGCACACCTCTGCCCACATCCCTGGTCCAAGGAGAAACTGCACAGTGCCTCTGGACACAGCGATATAGGAACAGGCAGCCGCCGGTACCCGTGGCTCCTCTGGTCTGCGCCCAGGACCAAACTGAACCAGCCTAACAGCTCCCCGCACCCAAATCCTGTGGGGGAGAGAGCTGGACCCTCAAAAGTGTGGATACTCCTGAGAAGTCAGAGGAGACTACCCTCTACCCACAGTCCAGACCCAAGAGGGAATCACATAGTGCCAGCTGTGCCCCCTGGGTGCAAGGACCTAAGAGCAATCAGGGGCAGGACCCTTTGATTCCTGCCTGTGCCTAGAGCTGGAAGACAGTCTCCAGAAGCACCAACACACCTGAAATCAGAGAACCTGTTCTCAGGAAAGGCTGAAAGAAAACAGGAAAACAGTTCTACAGGAGTGATGACACAGAGGCCTACAGCAGGGTCAAGTCACTCTCAGAAACAGTAAGACAAGCAAACACCAGAGACAACCCAATGGCTAGAGGCAAGTGCAGGAACCTAAGCAACAGAAACCAAGACTACTTGGCATCATCAGAGCCCAGTTCTCCCACCAAAGAAAATACTGGATATCCAAACACACCAGAAAAGTAAGATTTAGATTTATAATCACATTTTTTGATAACGATGGAGGACTTTAAGAAAGACATAAAGAACTAGCTTAAAGAAATGCAGTAAAACACAAGTAAACAAGTAGAAGTCCTTAAAGAGGAAACACAAAAATCCCTGAAAGAATTACAGGAAAACACAATGAAACAGGTGAAGGAATTGAAAATGGAAATAAAAACAATAAAGAAAGCACAAAGGGAGACAACCTTGGATATAGAAAACCTAAGGAAGAGACTAGGAGCTGTATATACAAACATCAGCAACAGAATACAAGAGATAGAAGAGAGAATCTTCTTCAGGGGCAGAAGATACCATAGAAAACCTCGACACAACTGTCAAAGATAATGTAAAATGCAAAAAATTCCTAGCTCAAAACATACAGGAAATCCAGGACACAATAAGAATATCAAACCTGGATAATAGGTATAGAAGAAAGTGAAGACTCACAACTTAAAGGGCCAGTAAATATATTCAACAACATTATAGAAGACAACTTCCCTAACCTAAAGAAAGAGATGCAAATAAACATACAAGAAGCCTACAAAACTCCAAATAGATTGGACCAGAAGAGAAAATCCTCCCGTCACTTAATTGTTAAAACACCGAATGCACAAATCAAAGAAAGAATATTAAAAGCAGTAAGAGAAAAAGGTCAAGTGACATATAAAGACAGACCTATAAGAATTACACCAGACTTCTCACCAGAGACTATGAAAGTCAGAAGATTCTGGAACAATGTCATACAGACCTTAAGAGAACACAAATGCCAGCCCAAGTTACTGTATCCAGCAAAACTCTCAATTAACATAGCTGGAGAAACCAAGATATTCCTTGACAAAATCAAACTTACATAATATCTTTCTACAAATCCAGCCCAACAAAGGAAAATAGATAGAAAACTGCAACACAAGGTGAGAAACTACATCTTACAGAAGGCAAGAATATAATTTCCTTGCAATGAAACAAAAAGAGAGACAAACAAACATAATCCCACCTCTAAAAATGAAAATAACAGGAAGCGACAATCACTATTCCTTAATAACTCTCAATATCAAGAGACTGAATTCTTCAATAAAAAGACATAGACTAACAGACTGGATAGGTAAAGAGGACCCAACATTTTGCAGCATGCAGGAAACATACCTTAGAGACAAAGACAGACACTATTGCAGAGTAAATGGCTGGAAAACAACTTTCCAAGCAAATGGCCCAAGGGAACAAGCTGGGGTTGCCATTGTAATATCAAATAAAATTGACTTTCAACCAAAAGTCATTAAAAAAGATAAGGAAGGACACTTCATATTCATTAAAGGAAAAATTCACCACATTGAACTCTTAATCCTAAATATCTATGCTCCAAATGCAAGGGCATCTACATTCATAAAAGAAACCTTACTGAAGCTCAAAGAACACATTGCACCTCACACGATAATAGTAGGAGATTTCAACACCCCACTCTCATCAATGGACAGATCATGAAAACAGAAATTAAACAGAGACATAGAGAAACTAACAGAAGTTATGAATCAAATGGATTTAACAGATATTTATAGAAATTCCATACTAAATCAAAAGGATATACCTTATTCTCGGCACCTCATGGAACCTTCTCCAAAACTGAGCATATAATCAGTCACAAAACAGGCCTCAACAGATACAGGAAATAATAATAAATAGAAATAATAATAAAATAATAATAATAAATAGAAATAATAATAATAATAAATAGAAATAATCCCATGCATCCTATCAGATCACCACACACTAAGACTGGTCTTCAATAAGAGAAATAATGACAGAAAGCCAACCTATACATGGAAGTTTAACAATGCTCTACTCAATGACAACTTGGTCATGGAAGAAATAAAGAAAGAAATTAAAGACTTCTTAGAATTTAATGAAAATGAAGATACAACATACCCAAACTTATGGGACACAATGAAGGCTGTGCTAAGAGGAAAACTCATAGCTCTGAGTGTCTACAAAAAGAAACATGAGAGAGCATATTTCAGCAGCTTGACAGCTCACCTAAAAGCTCTAGAACAAAAAGAAATAAATAAACCCAAGAGGAGTAGAAGGCAGGAAATAATCAAACTCAGGGCTGAAATCAACCAAGTAAAAATGAAAAGGACTATACAAAGAATCAACAAAATCAGGAGCTGGTTCTTTGAGAAAATCAACAAGATAGATAAACTCTTAGCCAGACTAACCAGAGGGCACAGAGAATGTATCCAAATTAACAAAATCAGAAATGAAAAAGGAGACATAACAACAGAATCTGAAGAAATTAAAAAAAATCATCAGATCCTACTATAAAAGCCTATATTTAACAAAACTGGAAAATCTGGAGGAAATGGACAACTTTTTAGACAGATACCAGGTACCAAAGTTAAATCAGGAACAAATAAACCATCTAAACAACCCCTTAACTCCTAAAGAAATAGAAGCAGTTATTAAAAGTCTCCCAACCAAAAAGAGCCCAGGTCCAGATGGGTTCACTGCACAATTCTATCAGACCTTCATAGAGGACCTCATATCAATACTGTCTGAACTATTTCACAAAATTGAAACAGACAGAGCACTACCTAATTTTTCTTCTATGAAGCCGCAATTACTCTTATACCAACACCAAACAAAGACCCAACAAAGAAAGAGAACTTCAGACCAATTTCCCTTATGAATATTGATGCAAAAATACTCAATAAAATTCTTGCAAACCCAATCCAAGAACACGTCAAAACGATCATCCATCATGATCAAGTAGGCTTCATCCCAGGGATGCAAGGATGGTTTAATATATGAAAACCCATCAATGTAATCCATTATATAAACAAACTCAAAGATAAGAACCACATGATCATTTCATTAGATGCTGAGAAAGCATTTGACAAAATTCAACACCCACTCATGATAAAAGTCCTGAAAAGATCAGGAATTCAAGGCCCATATCTAAACATAGTAAGAGCAATATACAGCAAACCAGTAGCTGACATCAAATTAAATGGAGAGAAACTTGAAGCAATCCCACTAAAATCAGGGACTAGACAAGGCTGCCCACTCTCTCCCTATTTACTCAGTATAGTTCTCGAAGTCCTAGCCAGAGCAATCAGACAGCGAAATGAGGTCAAAGGGATACAAATTGGAAGAAAAGAAATCAAAATATCACTATTTGCAGATGATATGATAGTATACTTAAGTGACCCCAAAAGTTCCACAAAAGAACTACTTAACCTGATAAACAACCTCAGCAAAGTGTTGGGGTATAAAATTAACTCAAACAAATCAGTAGCCTTCCTCTACTCAAAGGATAAACAGGCTGAGACAGAAATTAAGGAATTGACACCCTTCACAATAGTCCCAAATAACATAAAATATCTTGGTCTGACTTTAACCAAGCAAGTAAAAGATCTGTATGACAAGAACTTCAAATCTCTGAAGAAAGAAATTGAGGAAGACCTCAGAAGATGGAAAGATCTCCCATGCTAATGGATTGGCAAGATTAATATAGTAAAGATGGCCATTTTGCCAAAAGCAATCTACTGATTCAATGCAATCCCCATCAAAATTCCTACTCAATTCTTTTTTAAAAAAGATTTATTTTATTTATATGAGCACACTGTAGCTATCTTCAGACACACCGGAAGAAGGCATCAGATCCCATTGCAGATTGTTGTGAGCCACCATATGGTTGCTGGGAATTGAACTCAGGACCTCTGGAAGAGCAGTCAGTGCTTTTTAACCACTGAGCCATCTCTCCAGCCCTACTCAAGTCTTTATAGAGGGATAAATCCCTATAAAAAGAGGGATTTGCAAATTCATTTGGAATAACAAAAAACCCAGGATAGCAAAAACTATATTCAACAATAAAAGAACATCTGAGAGAATCACAATCCCTGACTTCAAGCAGTATTACAGAGCAATAGTCATAAAAACTGTAAGGTATTGGTACAGAGACAGGCAGATAGATCAGTGGAACAGAATTGAAGACCCAGAAATGATCCCACACACCTATGGTCACTTGATCTTTGACAAAAGAGCTAAAACCATCCAGTGGAAAAAGGATAGAGTTTTCAACAAATGGTGCTGATTCAACTGGAGGTCAACAGGTAGAAGAATGCAAATCGATCCATTCTTATCACCATGTACAAAGCTTAAGTCCAAGTGGATCAAGGACCTCCACATCAAACCAGATACACTCAAACTAATAGAAGAAAAAGTGGGGAAGAGTCTCGAACACATGGGCACTGGGGAAAATTTCCTGAACAAAACACCAATGGTTTATGCGCTAAGATCAAGAATCGACAAATGGGACCTCATAAAACTGCAAAGCTACTGTAAGGCAAAAAACACTGTCATTAGGACAAAACAGCAAGCAACAGATTGGGAAAGGATCTTTACCAATCCTACATCTGATAGAGGGTTAATAGCCAAAATATACAAAGAACTCAAGAAGTGAGACTCCAGAGAGCCAAATAACCCTATTAAAAATGGGGTACAGAACTAAAAATAACATTCTCAGCTGAGGATTAGCGAATGGCCAAAAAGCACCTAAAGAAATGTTCAACATTCTTAGTCATCAGGGAAATGCAAATCAAAACAACCCTGAGATTCTACCTCACACCAGTCAGAATGGCTAAGATCAAAGTCTCAGGTGACAGCAGATATTGGTGAGGATGTGGAGGATTGTTGGTGGGATTGCAAACTGGTACAACCACTCTGGAAATCAGTCTGGAGGATCCTCAGAAAATTGGACATTCTACTACCTGAGGACCCAGCTATACCTCTCTTGGGCATATACCCAAAAGATGCTCCAACATACAACAAAGACACATGCTCTACTATGTTCATAGTAGCCTTATTTATAATAGCCAGAAGCTGGAAAGAACCCAGATGCCCTCCAACAGAGGAATGGATTAAAAAAAATATGGTACATCTACACAATGGAATACTACTCAGCTATCAAAAACAATGACTTCATGAAATTCATAGGCAAATGGATGGAACTAGGAAATATCACCCTGAGTGAGGTAACTCAATCACAGAAAAACACACTTGGTATGCACTCATTGATAAGTGGATATTAGCCCAAATGCTCGAATTACCCAAGATGCAATCCACACACCACAGGAAGCTCAAGAAGGATGACCAAAATGCGATTGTTCCCACTCCTTCTTAAAAGGGGAAAAATATCCATAGGAGAGGATATGGAAGCAAAGTTTAGAGTAATGACTCAAGTAACAGCCATTCAGAGCCTGCCTCACATGTGACCCATATATATATATATATATAGCCACCAAAACTAGATTAAGATTGATGAAGCTAAAAAATGCATGTTGAAAGGGACCGGATATAGATCTCTCCTGAGAGGCACATCCAGAGCATGTCCAATACAAAGGTCAATGCTAGCAGCAAACCACCAAACTGAGAACAGGACCCTCTTGGGGGGAATTAGAGAAAGTGTTGAAAGAGTTAAAGGAGCTTGCAACCCCATAAGAACAACAATGTCAACCAACCAGAGCTTCCAGGGACTAAACCACTACAACTATACATGGACTGACCCAGGGCTCCAACTGCATATGTAGCAGAGAATAGCCTTGTTGGGGCACCAGTGGAAGGAGAAGCCCTTGGACCTGCCAAGGTTGGACCCCCAGTGCAGGGGAATATAGGGGGGACAATTAAGGGGGATGTATGGGGGTAATACCCATATCGGGTACGGGGAGGAGAGGGGATGGGTGCTTATGGACAGGAAACCGGGAAGGGGAATAACATTTGAAATATAAGTAAAGAAATATATCTAATAAAAAAATTAAAACAATCTATGGAGATAATCCTGCACCTTTTCCACTAACATAGAAAACTGAGCAATTTTAGAATTCCTAGAATGAGCCCTACTTGGTAATGGTATAGTGTTCTTTCAGAACATTTCCTAGTTCTCCGAAGCTGTTTTGTGTGATCTTTGTAGAGGCTTGCTACTGATGTCATTGTAACCTCACAAAAGGAATTTTAAAGCTTTCTTTCTTTCAGTTTTAAATAGAACTGAAAATTTTGTTTCTTAGAAGTGTAATAGAATTGTCCCTGTGAAATTGATGTTGTTTGGGGAAGTGGGTCAAACTTTTTGTTTGATTTATTGAAATTGGTGAATTTATATTATTTTCTGAGGTTATTTTTGATAACTGTCTTTCCCTAAAACATTATCTGTTCTATTTCTATTCATATTCTAAAGCTTGTGTGTATGGTTAATCAGGACTGTCCCATAGGAATCCTTTCTTTTTTGAGATAGTTTCATTATGGAGCCTAGGGTAGCTGTGAGCTTCTGCTTCTGCCACCCAAGTACACTGACTACAGGCACGCACCACCGTGCCCAGCCTGACTACGGGCATGCACCACCGTGCCCAGCCTGACTACAGGCATGCACCACCGAGCCCAGCCTGATTACAGGTATGCACCACCGTGCCCAGCCTGACTACAGGCATGCACCACCGTGCCCAGCCTGACTACAGGCATGCACCACCGAGCCCAGCCTGACTACGGGCATGCACCACTGTGCCCAGCCTGACTACGGGCATGCACCACCGTGCCCAGCCTGACTACAGGCATGCACCACCGTGCCCAGCCTGACTACGGGCATGCACCACCGTGCCCAGCCTGACTACGGGCATGCACCACCGTGCCCAGCCTGACTACAGACATGCACCACCGTGCCCAGCCTGATTAAAGGCATGCACCACCGTGCCCAGCCTGACTACAGACATGCACCACCGTGCCCAACCTGACTGCGGGCATGCACCACCGTGCCCTGCATGACAATAGGCATGCACCACCGTGCCCAGCCTGACTGCGGGCATGCACCACCGTGCCCAGCCTGACTATGGGAGTGCACCACCGTGCCCAGCCTGACTACGGGCACGCACTACCGTGCCCAGCCTGACTACGGGTATGCACCACCGTGCCCAGTCTGCTCAGGCTTCTGGCAATTGGCTCCCTTTGTGTTTGTATTACTTCCTCATTAGCATTTCTTACTTTGGTTTTCTAACATTAGGATTTATGCCTTTTTTTCTTCCTTTTGAATTAAATGATCTAAAGAATCTCTTGGATCTATTCTTCTTGGATCTGTTTTCTCTTTTGAATTAATATTACCAGCATAATTCTAACTTCTTCAGCACAACGATCAATTAATTTACTTTTGTTGTATACTGTTTACTAAAATACACTTTGGACAATAACAGTTTGCCTGAATGCTGCTACAGCTATATTTAAAGTTATAAATGCAACCAGTGGCATTCTGCTGCTTAGATTCAAATTCTAGTCAGTTCACTCACAAGTAAGATCAGGAAATAAGTTTCAATGTTTTGCTTTGGCTCTATCTTCTCATGGTTAAGGCAGCCAAACACAACAGTTACTAATTTTGTTACTTCTTTGCTGTTGGTAGTGGTGTTTTGAAATTTTACCAGGTGAGCTATGGTTGATTTCTGTATCTATTTCTAGTGATAACTCTGAAATGTTTCCTTTGTAACTTTTTGCTTGTTTGTTTGAGACAGGGTTTTTCTACATAGGCCTGACTGCTCTTGAACTCACTATGAAGACCAGTCTGGCCTCAAACTCAGAGATCTGCCTTCCTCTGCCTTGTAAATGCTGGGGTTAAAGGGGTGCATTATCACTGCCCAGCTTGTTTGTAACTTATGATTGTAGATTAATATTTAATCTTCCATTTTATGTAATCTCTCCTTAATCCACACTGAATACCAGTAAGTTGATAAAGCTGTTGTTTGCTATCTGTGCGTTTTTTGCCTCCATAAGATTTAGTTGATAATAGTCTGTTTCTGAGTTTTCACCTTCACACATAGCATTACACCCGTTTGTTCCCTTTGTTTATTGGGTTCAGATTACATATTTTGATCACTGGCTATGCTGTATAGCTATTTCCTCCAACACAAACATTCCTTTCTGGAAGGATAGAAATTGGTTAGGGACATCAAGAAGCCTTTGAGGTTCATTTACAACCCAACATTTACAAAACTCACAAGCTCCACCCCTGAGGTAATACAAGACATGTTCAATTGCTGGAAAAGAAGGAATTCTCCAGCAGTGTAGCTACCTGTTATGGTCTGTCTACGGAATCCAATGGCTTGGCTTTCCCCAGCTGTTACCCATAATGGAGTCCTACTCCATTAAATGATGCATCGGCCTGAGTATCCCATTCTCCTAAGGTAACTCCAGGAAATTCACTGATTCACCACACAATCTCGTTGGTTGTTATTCTATCTAGGTGAATGGCAATAGACTCCTTGGGGGAAAGTAACAACACAACTGGTGCCCACCCAGGGGTTAACGGACACAAAGATGAGTTTGTAGGACCTCTGCATGCCTGGGCTATGGGGAATAAAACATGAAACTGAGGTTAAGCCTTTTAAGACAACTTCTATATGGCACCTTTCCCATGTGGTGTGGCATATATGATACAGTGTACCATATGGCTATTATTGTGGTAGTTCCACAGGTTCTGTAATGAGTAAAAAAAATGTGTAATTAAGGCTGAGCTGTCAGAGGAGGGCACCCTCGGGAATAGTCTCAGGGTCCTTTGTGTGTTATGGAGTGGCACACCTCCTTAATGAATGGAGTTGACCATGTGAATATGAGGATGCCCCTAGAAGGACTGATGGACTGAAGAGTATTCCATAGTCTCAAAAACCCAAGAGTATAAGATTATAGAGGCAGTTGTGTGGCCACTGCTCTATGGGTGTGGAAGGACATGTGGCCAAGGCTGTGTTGCTTGCCCAGAAATGCCTTTTCTTTGCAAACAAAGGATTGCATCAGAAGAAAGACATCCAGACGCTATCTTCTGTGTTGGCCTCTGATTTGGAAGAAAGAGTGGAAAAAGGGGGAGGATGAATTAGAGGTGTTGGCTTGCTGTTTTTTATAGTTTGTAGACCATAAATAAAAGAGAACAGAGATTAAATCTCTGTTAAAGGGCTCTTTCTGAAAGCTTATTCAGTCATGGAGCTTCCACAGTACCAGGGGTGCTATGCAAGCTGCTGGAAGAGAAAGTCACCAACAGACTCACCCAGCCACGAACCACGTGAGCTATAGCAACAACTACTGTGGCAAGAGGTGCTCATATACAAGTGGAAAAATATTATGGGGATAGTCAATTGCTTTCTTTAATTTTTTTTAAGATTTATTTATTTTATTCTCTGTGCAGGAATGTTCTGCAATGTACCACAAAGGTAGGTCTGTGCACTATGTGCATGCCTAATGCCTAGGGAAGTTAAGGAGGGAATACAACTCCCTAGAACTGGAATTATGGATGGTTGTGAGCTGACATGTGGGTGTTGGGAATCAAACTGGAGTCCTCTCAAAGAACATCAAGTGCTCTTAACTGCTGAGTTATCTTTCCATCCCCTCAACTGTTTACTGATTGGACTTAGAGTCCATTCCATAGGAAAAAACATGTCTAGTACTTAAATTCTGGCCCCAAACTGATGGTTGGGGAGCTCTTCGGCCTAGGAATGAACCTATTGCTATTACTTTGCTAAACAGACACTGTGTCAAACTGCCTCTAATTCATATCTATTTACCCATAGGTTAATGCTGCTCTCAGCTCATCAGAGAATTCCTTTATGCAGTGGATGGTGGGAAATAAGCCTCTGTGAATGTTCAGAAACAAATGAGACATCTGTATCAACCCAGCCCCCAAGGTTCAGGGATCACTACAGAAGGTGTGGGAAGATTCTCAGAACCAAAGGTCAGGAAAGAGCAGAGTAAACCAGTACCTCCTGAAGCTTCACTTGAAAACTCACTGGAGTTGTGGCTTCCTGGACAAGATCAAGCCAGTAGGCAGGAATTCCAGCAGAGATGAGAGAGATGTCAAGATCTCCCACCCCCAGCTGAAGAACTACTGACAATGGATTTCTAGGAAGAGAGCCCCTTTTCTTTAAAGGGATAATCTTTGATAGGCTGGCTATATTCTAGTGGATGGTCCCACACCCATGAGCACACAGGCAGCACAAACTGGACCCAGTGAGTTATTTAAAAAAAAAAAAGGAGGAGGAAGAGGAAGAACAGGAAGAGGAAGAGGACGAGGGGAAGAGGAAGGAGGAAGAGGAGGGGGAGGGGAGGTCATGAAGTTGGGAGGTGGTGAGTGGAGTGAATATAATCAAAATATATAGTTTGCATGTATAAGATTACAAAGAATAAATAAAAATGTTATATTTTTAAAAAAATGAACCCTTCCTGGAATATAAAAACTTGGAACCCACAGGAAATAAAGAGTGAAGTAAATTTGATAAAAGATATTCCTCAGATTCAACCTTTAATAGAGAAGAAAGGAAAATCTATAATTTAGAATAAAGGTGGAGCCTTAACAAGGTTGAAATTCTGAGGCAAAATAAGGGAAATCGGTGGTTGATGCTCTGGCTATTGCCGGCTGACATCCCTATGCATATCTGAAACGAGAAGGCCACACGGCAGGCAACACGGAGGGAACTGAGCATGTGAGAGTCGGTACTTGATGGCCAGCTCACAAGGTTGGATAAGACTACTTCACAAGAGACTTAAGAAAGTAGGGACTGGTATGTATCTTTGCTGAGTCTCATGGTAGAACACAGACGCTACAGGGAAGAAGAGGTTACCATAAATGAAGCATGTAAGAAACATGAAAGAAGGAATAGAGAGGGGGAATGGGTGAGGTGGAGAGAGGAGAGAGCAGATGATATATTCTGTCTGGGTTACCTGAATGCAAATGTGTTATGTTTAGCCACAGTCCCTATGGAAAAAGTTGACAGGAAACCAAATTCAATGCATTTAACCCTCTAAAACACTTAGAAGTCCGAAACAGGTTTCCAGAGAGTTGGGAAAAAAAGATGGGGAGACAGAGTTGAGTTGATAAAGATGAAGTAAATCTCAGGGCTGAAGATTGTCTGAAGAGTATGCTACACTCTTGGAACAGAGAACAGTCTTTTCTCCAAGCCTCTCAGGGACAGGGAGATGGGTGGTGGCCACGGCAATGTCCTAAGATAAAGAAGCAAAGTTCATGGTGCTGACTAAACAAGCTAAATAAGGCAGTGCCTCCTACCCACATTACAATATTTAGTTGGTACTCACACTGGGGTGTTCTTTATGCTGCATTGGACCTGGTTAATGTTTTTCTTTTAGAGCCGTTCAGCTGCTGAGTTCTTAAAACCAAGGGCACTTGCTTGTAATGGGTGGTAGTGGGCTTTCAGAGATTCTGTCTACCCTCTGTTAAAAGGTTTTATTATGTAATCTAACCTTTGAGTTTCTTAAAGTCTTGGAAAAGCCTATGGAAGAATGGGAGGCAGGGCAGGGAGAGCATTAAAGATCGATTGGAAAAAGGAACACTTATAAGACGGGTTATCGAAAGAAAATCTCAGTGCCAAGGTGGGTTGACTGCCTATTAGCAGTTGGCCAGGAAGGTCCATGAGGTGTTCTAAACAATAAAGGCAATTATTGCTATTGCTGTTGGTTACAAACAAGAACTAGATAGTAAGGCCCTACTACTGAGGATATTGACTGCTTTGGTTACAGAACATGGAAAAATCAACCTGGAGCAGAACTAGACGTTCCCTTCCTGCTGGCTGGTCTTTTGAATGCCGGAGGGCAGTATGGAGCCTGTCGGGAAGTTTTCCCATTGATGGTCCTGCATACTTAAGGATCATTCATATCACACTGCCAATACTTCAGGCAAAATGTGCCTGTTGGCACCATAGCTACACAACTGCTGTAACCAACCAGTCTCCCATTGTGCTGAAGCCCTCCAGGAGGGAACCCACATTTGGTACTGTTGTTTTCTTATATGGATAGGATGTACCTGTGAAATTGTCTTGCAAGTATTTTTTGATTTAACTATTGTTAAAGCCATTTTGTGTATATCAAAGCATTCTCTCCTAAAGGAAAGAATAAGGCACTCCACATTGACAAAAATTAAAAAAAAACCATAAAAACAAAAACAAATAAAAGAAAGTGAAGCAAACAACAAAACCACACCCACGCCCACACAAAAAAAAAAATCAACCCACAGCAAAAGAAGACTTATGAGGACTCTTACTGAGTTAACACACCTAGGAAACAACTGCCTGCAACGTCAGGGAAGGAGACTGCCTGTGATACAGTAAGTGCTGTAAATTGCACAAGAAGCTCCAGAGACAGCTTTCTTGATTTATCACCCACGCTGGTGTGGGCTTTTCAATTTTGTAAGTACTTGAGACTCCCAGGCTGCTGAGAGCAGTCTTTATTTATTCTCCTGTAAGTAACCCTAAGCTTGGTTTACCAAGCTGGACATGAGAGATCCTTTCTCGAAAATGTGGAGCACAATTGAGGAATGACAGCCTGTCAGCCTCTGGCACCCACATATACTCATATCGGCAAGCAAATTCATGCATACTTTTGCATATACCACACACACACACACACAGGGGAAGGGAGAGCCTATCTCAATAATCTTTACATTTACTTTCTGAGAAATGACAGTAAGATCACTTTGTAAGAGATGGCTCCAGTAGTGCAATTCAACTCTGAATATGGAGATGTTTTTTTTCTGCTCCATAAAACAACTTCTGAAAATATTGCCTGCATAGTTTTTTTCTGCCAGGTAACATGAGAGAAAGCAAACTCAGAAAGTGCCAAGAGCACAAAAGCATGCCCATAAAGGAGGGCATGTGCTGGTGTTTTGATTAATTCTACATCTGTCTCCAGCCACCTTCAAAATGAGTCACTGCCATTTGGCAGAGACAAAAAGATCTGGGAAAGAAATTTCAGCTGTCATCTTCAGAGTACCCTAATGTGATATTGCACTCTCTCTGGCTTCTAGAATTTGAGCCAGATCTCTCTCTATTTGCACTTAAACACAGACTTGAACAAAAGAAAGCAGCCTGTGCCCTAGTTTCACTGGTGCCTTAACTAATGTAAAAGCTAAAGGTGGTAGATTTGCTCTCTGCTTGTCACAGATTTTTGCTTTCCTGGTTTACGGAATTAAGCAGCTATTCACTGTAGCTAGCTTCTCACTGTCTAGCAGTGGTTCTCAGCCTGTGGGTTATGACTCCTTTGGGGTTGAATGACCTTTTCATAGGGATCACCTAAGTCTTTCAGGAAATACAGATATTTATATTACTATTTCTAACAGTAGAAAAATTATAGTTATAAGGTAACAATGAAAATAATTTTATGGCTGGGGGTCACCACAACATGATGAACTGTATTAAAGGGTGGGACACTATGAAGGTTGAGAACCACTGCTCTTTAGTAAAATTAATAGCTGTCCCTTCTACTGAGACTTTAAATGAATTCTGAAGAGTTAGGTCTTGCTGTGTGCATCTGAGAGGACAGGAATTTGTCACAGGCCCAGGTAAGTCCAGAGTGTGAATCCATAGGTCTGGGTTATTTTGAACATCACATACAGAGAATTATTAATGGTCCCTAATACTTCGTCCTTTAACTTGATTTTCTTTGAACACTTCTCTTGAGTTTATTACGGCTTGTGCATATCATTCTCACTAATTGCAGAGCTCCTGAGGGACAGGAAATTCTTGTTTTATGTTTTCGGTCAAGACAGGATAGTGCTTTATGCCATCTTCATTCACCTAGCAACACAATTCATACTCACCAGAGAAAGGTTGATGAATAGGGGACAAATTAAAGAATCTTTACATTAAACAAAACACTCTAGTACCCGAGAGATGTCTCAGTGGCCAAGGCTGCTTGTAGCAAAGTCTGGAAGCCTAACTTTGATCCCTGTCACCCCCTGTCACCCCCTGTCACCCACACAATGGAAAGAGAAGAAGCAACTCCTCCAAATTGTTTTTTGACTTACACATGATGCCGTGACACAAAATAGACAAGCACGTGTGAAGAAACCGACAAAGCCAAACGCCAATCCCAACATGGAGAGAAAGGCTGCGGTGGTCCACATATCGTCATGTTTCCTTCTGGTTCTGTTTTTCTGTATGCATTTCTGTCACATAACCATAGTCACTCTTTAAAATTACTTCTTTTTCAGGATGTCCCCATGACTTCCATGCTGGCCTTGAACTTGAAATCCTTCCTCTGCAGCCTCCAAGATACTAGGACTATGCATGTGCTACGATGTCTAGTTCCACACTCACTTCTAGAGCTCATTTATGAAATCATTTTGCAAAGATTTTCAGGCAGTTCAGATGACTTAAAAGACCAGAGTTTCATCCACAATCCCATGGTTGGAGGAAAGACCTGGTCCCCATAAGTTATCCTCTAACCTGTAATATGTAATATGTAATTATACCTGTAATACACCATGTATATGCTTGTACTCACACATCGCATAGATGCAAACACACATATATACATATGGGGGAGAGGAGAATAAATACAGTTTTGAAAAAGATTAAAGGAAAAAGGCATTTTATATTACCAAAGCATTTACTAGCCCTTGTAATGTGCATTACTACTCCTTAACCAATTTATTTTCCTGTGTTCTACAAGAACCTTGTCTTGTACTTTGACTACATTATTCTGGAAGATGAAGGGTACACAGAGAAAAAAAGAGTACAGCCACATAGCTATGCCCTTCTAGACTACTCTCAAGATACTTGGTTTCCTGAGAAACCATGACCAAAATGCCTTGCCTCTGACTACTCCCTGATGGCAAAACACACAGCATCTCAGGCCCAAGGGAACAAAAGGGGGTAGAGAATTGAGTGTCTCCACCAATATCTGCAAGACTTCTCTTGGTGCTGAATTAAAAGAAAACTGGGAGGAATAAGGGGCCATCTCTCCCTAAGCTTCTAGCACAGTCTTCCATTTACAAGGGTTTGCCTTTGTCCTCTTGCTCTGGGCTCAAAAATGCTGACGGTGGGAGAAGGCTAGTAATGAATTAACACTTTAATATGAAGGTATCAGTGGCTTGCCACTCCCTGACCCACCCCATCCTTCTCCCTTTGCTTCTTTGTAAAACAAAATTATTTTTGATTGTGTGTGTGTGTGTGTGTGTGTGTGTGTGTGTGTGTGTGTGTGTGTGCTGATATACATGGATCCCACAGATATTATATCTCCTGGAGCTATAGTTACAGATCACTTAGGTGCCTGATGTGGCTGCTGGGAATTCAACATGGTTTCTCTGGAAGAACAGTATTCACTGAGCTGTCTCTACAGCCTAGTTGCTAATATTTTAAATTATGCGTTGAATATTTATACATAAATTGTACGTTCCCTTCATTGCCAATGACTTCTTATAACAAATCTAAAGAGAAATAACAGCTAGGCTAAGGGGCAACCAAAAGAAGTCTCACTGAGCCTTCCTCTCTCCTCTCTTCCTATACACCAAATTTACTGACCTACATTAACTGGGATAAAGTTCAAGGGCTTTAAATAAAAAGACTTGTATACGTGGTCATTTTGTTTCAGGACAGTAAGCTGGCTTTCAAAGTTTCTTTGGCTATGAAGTCCATTTAACTTCAAATGTTAAAGTCAGAGGGGGAGGATAGAGGAATGGTTTGGTTGGTAAAGTGCTTGCTGTACAAGTATGGAATCTGGGTTTGGATTCCCAGAACCATGTTAAAAAAAAAAAACAGTGTGTGCTTATAAACCCAGAACTTATGAGACAGAGACAGGAGGATCCCAGGGGCTTGTCAGCCAGTCAGTCTAGTTAAAGCAAGAAGCTTTAAGTGAGAAACCCCTGCCTTAAAAATCAAGAGAAAGAAGGAATTAAGAAAGACTCCTGAGGGCTGGAATGTAGCTCATTGGTATAGTGCTGGCCCGGCATGTGCAAGGTCCTGGGTTTGATCTCTCACACGTCAGTATTAATAATAAGAAAAGACATATGTATTGCATAAAATAAAATAAATAAACATTGAGTTGAAAAGTACCAAAAGCAACCTCTGGCTTCCACGTGCATGCACATCCACACAATATACATATGAATATGTACACACACACAAACAACAAGGAAGGTTAAATGATCACTTTCTTAACAAACCCACAGAAACAAACTTTCTTAACAGCCCACAGATTTTTTTTTCAAGTAACATTGTAACTGTGCTGTGAGTTTCCATGTTGCCTAAGGCTGCTTTCATCCTAGGTCTGTAGAGTTGAGCAACTGTAACAGATACCTTATATGGCTGGCCTATCCCTCTCAAACACTCTCTATTTGGCCCGTTAGAGAAAACATTTGTCAAATGCTGATCTAAAATTATCACAAAATGAAAACCGTCAACTAGGGCACAGACCCCATCTGCTCAGAGCAGAAGGTGGCTGAAAGCTCTCTGGAGTCCAGGAGTTGGAGAACAGCCTAGGCAGCAAAGCACAACCCTGATATAGACAAGCAAACAAGATATGCACATCCACACAATATATACATGAACATGTATGTACATACACAAACAAAAAAGTCAGGGAGACAAAAAAGACAAGCAGACAAGCAAACAAACATGAAGTAGAAGTAGCAAGGCAAAACCACCAAGTGATATAGTTGTTCTGGTACTCCTCCTGATACAGTAACCAAAATATCCTATTTAAGGAGATTTATCAAGTGTCTGCTATGTACCAAGGAGACCTGCTAAAGTGCTAAGGGTATATGAAAAGCAGGTTTGTGGGTTTTTTTTGCGGGGGACATTGGGAATTTACTCATTTTTTAAAGTTTCTGTATCTAAACTTTCATACAGCCAAGGGGATCTTCCCAGTTAGACTATCTATCACCTGTGAGTGTCTGAGAATGAGTTACGTACAGAGTAAGCATTACAAAGAGACTGTGGCAAAGGACAGGCACATCATCACCATGGTGGCATCAGAGCTTCAACCACAGCACCCAAACCATACTGTACTCAGCCATAGAGATAACTTGAAGACAGAAGAATGTCACTCCCATGACCCTAAGAGGCCCTACCCTACACACATTGCTTCTGCTTTAGACACACTTTGAGGTAAGGAACCACCTATTTTATTTTAAAACTACAATCACTTCAGGAGGTATAAGGTAGTGGCAAAGTGAATGATTTGTGTGTGCAAGGCCTTGTGTTCAATCCCAGGCAGAGGGAACCAAAATTAATATTTAGAAGTAAGGGATCATGAAGAGCAGCTGAGGTTGAGCACTGGGAGAGGCCATGGAAGGCTACACTGGTGAAGGTGCAGCCTCAGTCGTAATCGATGATCAGGACTGAAGGGGTCATGCAAAGGAGTTGAGGTTTGGCACCATGAAGAGGCTATTGGTGAAGCATAGTTGCATCAGAAGACAGCAGTATTTTGGAGATGCCAGTACCATGAGATGGCCACCATGAACAGTAGCAGCAGTGGAGTACAGGCAGCTGGAGTCTAGAAGACAAGGTGTGTGCTACAAAGGGCAGAGCGGGAGAAGTGTCCCAAGCCCTTAGAGGAGCCCAGAAGATCATGAGTGTATAACAGACATTGGACTGTTTGATTTTGCTTTTGATTGTGACTGTGCCATGATACTTTTCTCTCTTGAAGTAAGAAAGTATTTTAGTGGAGTCCACAGTTAAGAGACTTTGAATTTTAAAAAGATTTTGAAATTTAAAAGATACTAGATATTTTAAATAGATTGAAGTTTTAATATGTAAAGACTGTGTGCCTCTTAAAGTCCTACGAACAGTCACAAATGTTTATATAAGCCCTTAGCTCTAGAATTGCTGCAAAAAAACCCTAAATAAAATAAACATAGTCTTTTAGTAAAAAAAAATATTTAGAAGTAAAAGGCTCAATGAGGAAAGAAAATTAAAGAACCTACTGGCATAGCGAAAGCTATACTCAACAACAAAAGAACTTCTGGGGGAATCACCATCCCTGACTTCAAGCAGTATTACAGAGCAATAGTGATAAAAACTGTATGGTATTGGTACAGAGACAGGCAGATAGATCAGTGGAACAGAACTGAAGACCCAGAAATGAACCCACATACATATGGTAACTTGCTCTTTGATAAAGGAGCTAAAACCATCCAACGGAAGAAAGATAACATTTTCTTTTTTCTTTTTTTCCATCTTTATTAACTTGGGTATTTCTTATTTACATTTCAATTGTTATTCCCCTTCCCGGTTTCCGGGCCAATATTCCCCAACCCTTCCCCCTCCCCTTCTCTATAGGTGTTCCCCTCCCCATCCTCCCCCCATTACTGCCCTCCCCCCAACAATCATGTTCACTGGGGGTTCAGTCTTGGTAGGACCAAGTGCTTCCCCTTCCACTGGTGCTCTTAGTAGGCTATTCATTACTACCTGTGAGGTTGGAGCCCAGGGTCAGTCCATGTATAGTCTTTGGGTAGTGGCTTAGTCCCTGGAAGCTCTGGTTGGTTGGCATTGTTGTTCAAATGGGGTCTCAAGCCCCTTCAAGCTCTTTCAGTCCTTTCTAAGATTCCTTCAATGGGAGTCCCGTTCAGTGGTTTAATGATGGCATTCGCCTATGTATTTGCTGTATTCTGGGTGTGTCTCTCAGGAGAGATCTACATCCAGTTCCTGTCAGCCTGCACTTCTTTGCTTCATCCATCTTATCTAGTTTGGTGGCTGTATATGTATGGACCACATGTGGGGTAGGTTCTGAATGGGTGTTCCTTCTGCCTCTGTTCTAAACTTTGCCTCCCTATTCCCTCCCAAGGGTATTCTTGTTCCCCTTTTAAAGAAGGAGTGAAGCATCTGCATTTTGGTCATCCTTCCTGAGTTTCATGCGTTCTGTGCAGAAAGATAGCATTTTCAACAAATGATGCTGGTTCAATTGGAGGTCAGCATGTAGAAGAATGCAAATAAACCCATTCTTATGGCCCTGTACAAAGCTTACATCCTAGTGGACAAGAACCTCCACATCAAACCAGATATACTCAAATGAATAGAAGAAAAAGTAGGGAATAGTCTCGAACACATGGGCACTGGGGAAAATTTCCTGAACAAAACACAAATGGCTCAAGCTCTAAGATCAAGAATTGACAAATGGGATCTCATAAACCTGCAAAGCTTCTGTAAGGCAAAATACACTGTCATTAGGACAAAATAGCAACCAACAGATTGGGAAAGGATCTTTACCAATCCTACATCTGATAGAGGGCTAATAGCCAAAATATATAAAGAACTCAAGAAGTTAGACTCCAGAGAGCTAAATAACCCTATTAAAAATGGGGTACAGAGCTAAACAAAACATTCTCAGCTGAGGATTATCGAATGGCCAAAAAGCACCTAAAAAATGTTCAACATCCTTAGTCATCAGGGAAATGCAAATCAAAACAACCCTGAGATTTCACCTCACACCAGTCAGAATGGCTAAGATCAAAAACTCAGGTGACAGCAGATGCTGGCGAGGATGTGGAGAAAGAGGAACACTCCTCCATTGTTGGTGGGATTGCAGACTGGTACAACCATTCTGGAAATCAGCCTGGAGGTTCCTTAGAAAATTGGACATTGAACTGCCTGAGGATCCAGCTATACCTCTCTTGGGCATATACCCAAAAGATGCCCCAACATATAAAAAAGACACGTGCTCCACTATGTTCATCGCAGCCTTATTTATAATAGCCAGAAGCTGGAAAGAACCCAGATGCCCTTCAACAGAGGAATGGATACAGAAAATGTGGTACATCTACACAATGGAATATTACTCAGCTATCAAAAACAATGACTTTATGAAATTCGTAGGCAAATGGTTGGAACTGGAAAATACCATCCTGAGTGAGGTAACCCAATCACAGAAAAACACACATGGTATGCACTCATTGATAAGTGGCTATTAGCCCAAATGCTCGAATTACCCAAGATGCAATCCACACACCACAGGAAGCTCAAGAAGAAGGATGACCAAAATGCGGATTTTACCACTCCTTCTTAAAAGGGGTAAAAATATCCATAGGAGGGGATATGGAAGCAAAGTTTAGAGCAGCAACTCAAGGAATGGCCATTCAGAGCCTGCCCCACATGTGGTCCATATATATACAGCCACCAAAACTAGGTAAGATGGATGAAACTAAAAATGCATGCTGAAAGGGACTGGATATAGATCTCTCCTGAGAGACACATCCAGAGCATGTCCAATACAGAGGTCAATGCTAGCAGCAAACCCCCTAACTGAGAATAGGACTTCCTTGGGGGAATTAGAGGAAGTGTTGAAAGAGTTAAAGGAGCTTGCAACCCCATAAGAACAACAATGCCGACCAACCAGAGCTTCCAGGGACTAAACCACTACTGAAAGACTATACATGGACTGACCCAGGGCTCCAACTGCATATGTGGCAGAGAATAGCTTTGTTGGGGCAGCAGTGGAAGGAGAAGCCCTTTGTCCTGCCAAGGTTGGACCCCCAGTGCAGGGGAATATGGGGGGCAATAAGGGGAATGTATAGGGGGAATATCCATATGGGGGAAGGGGAGATAAGGGAATGGGGGTTTATGGACAGGAAACTGGGAAGGGGAATAACATTTAAAATGTACGTAAAGAAATAAATCTAATAAAAAATTAAAAAAAAAAGAACCCACTGGCATTTAATTCCACATGAAGATGGAGAGGCGACCATGTATTTTTGTTTGGGAAAGAACATGAACTAGACGCTGTACTTCAGAGGCCCCAAATCTATAGTACACTTTTAACTGTTGGTTACTCCAGTGCTGCATTCACAGCTTCACGCCCATCTCTATTATCCTTGCCCTGGCTGCTGTGGAGTGACAGGGCCACTTTATGCACATCTAATCCTTTTTCTTCAATATTACTATTTCCTCCAACTTGAAAGAGTGCCAACCACCTTCCTTTAGTCTCTGAGACTCTCTGCTAAAATATGCTTCTTCTCAAAGTAGATCAGAATTATCTGGAGGTGGTTATTAACATTAACTGTCCCTAGAATAATCATGTCAACCGAAATTTCTAAATCACAAGTCTCTGTAGCAGGTACAAGTAACCAGTTAATGTTAGAGGTTAATGGTCTGATGTTCTTAAGTCTAAGAAGCTTCTAATGGCCTCTCCTTTGGAGTTTTACACATCCTCTATCCTTGCATGCTTCTTTTGTTTGTTTGTGTATCTCAGACACTCTCTTGGGTTCCAGGTTCGTACTTTTAAATATTCCTGCAACATTTCCACAGTCTGTCTTGTCAATGTGCCCTAAACATAACCTGACTTCTGAAACAAAACTGCTATTCAGACAGTTGGGTTTTTTTTCCAAATTAATGATGCCACAGTTGTTCTTATTAGTTGGAATGGACTAGTAAAGTGATTTTTTAATCTTTTAGTTCTTGATTCCTCTTTGTTTAAGCGCACTGATCTTCCCAGCCCATGGCTAACATATCTCATGTGTCTCTTCTGTCCATGTCTAGCCTATTGACTACTTCTTATTCTTTTGGTAAGGGGTATTCAGAAACTCAGAATCTCAATTTCATGCCACTATGACTCCTGGTGCCACTTGCTGGCAGGTTAGCTCTTTTACAGACTATTGTGGTCCTATTGGTTATGCTCTGTCCCTGTGAGGTACAGGGCTGCTGCCAGCAGAGAAAACTGACCCCAGGATAGATAGAAGACACAGACTTTGGTCCACAAGAAAGCTCAGATATAGCATAGGCATTTTCTATAATGATGTTAAAGAGATAGGGAGGTCACAAGCACAGATGTTGAGAAATCACAGAGTTTTAACACCAATATTATGTGTCATTTGTTGGAGTTAAAGTAAGTCTTATTTGAAAAAGAATAGGTTAGCAAGAGGTGGATGAATAAAACAGGAGAAAAATTACATGTAGGACCATTGAGAAGGAAGGAGGAGGAAGATGGGGTAGGTGGATCAGTAAATATACATTTACTGTGAAAGCCTTGTCTTTTAAGAAGTTAAAATGCCTTCAAGCTTCCATACTGTGAGAAAATCCAAGTCAGAGGTAGAGGCCATTAGTGGTTACTCTCATCAGCAATCCCCTGACTCAGGTTTCAGCTCACCACAGCCACATATTCTAGGTCGCTCAATCCCTCATCATTTGTCTTTTAGGCCTCCAGAGACTCCAATATCATAAGTCAGAGACAGAGTTAATGCCATCAGCATTGTTTGAACTACTAGCCCACAGACTATAAGAAAATAGTCACAGTTTTAGAAACCATAGAGCTTTCAGGCTCTCTGCTTTTTGGAAAACACACACCCCTTCCAGCTTCCTCTAAATCCCCTCACCAATCCTCCATTCTCTCAGATGTCAATCTACCCATTTATAAGCCAAGGTATTCAGGCAGGGGAACTGTGGTATAAATTTGCATTGTCTAACTTTAAATGACATCCTATAAGTATGATGTCTGTTTATTTAGAGCTTTAAAAAAAATCCAATTTCTTAGCCATCCAGTCTCATTTCAAGTGCTTAAAGCCATATATAATTATGTTAATATAGGACATTTTCATCAACACTGAATGTTCTGTTCTCCTTTGAGTGTTTTGTTTTGTTTGAGACAGGGTCCCTCTACATAGCCTTGGTTGTTTTAGAACTCACTATGAAGATGGGGCTAGAACACAGAAAGTTCTATTGATCAGATAAAGGAATAGATTTCAGTTGATCAAGCTTAGAATTATTGGCATTTTATGGTTATATAAGTCTTTGTGGTGAGACGTTATCCTGGGTACTTAGCTGTACTCCCTCTACATGCCAGTGGCAACCCCCTCAGTGTGACAACCAAAATGTCTCCTGACATCACCATAATCTGTAGCAATGTGAAGGAGATCAAGTAATGAAAGACACCAGGTCTGAGTCATTATGTACTATGAGTTTTCTTCTTGCTGTCCCCGTGGCCTACTGAATAGCCTAAAATAATTTTCGTACCCACTGTTGCCCTGCAAATGTAACAGACATTTACTCCAGTACAGACTGAGGTCTCCCATGAAGAGCAGAAAGTGCAGACCTACCCATACTAGCATCACTCAATGATGCTGAAGGTGACTAGCTTACCTGGACAGGGTCCTTCATGCACCTTCCTGCCTCAGCGCAAGGATACAAACACAATACACCTCCACTGGCACTCTCCTGGGCACCAAGAGCAAGGCAAAAACAAACAAACCCTCATATGACCTAAGTTTCTAGTTTCAGCTACACAAAGCAACCTCTCCTAAAGTGTGATCAAGAGCCCAAATCTTTAAAAGACAATTGTCTAAATTATTTAGGCTCTTTATTCTTTTTTAAAAAAAGATTTATCTATTTATTTATTACATATAAGTACACTGTCACTGTCTTCAGACACACCAGAAGAGGGCATCAGATCCCGTTACAGATGGTTGTGAGTCACCATGTAGTTTCTGGGATTTGAACTCAGGACCTCTGGAAGAGCAGCCAGTGCTCTTAACTGCTGAGCCATCTCTCCAGCCCCTCTTTATTCTTAAATAGTACTCGCTGGTTATGTTTCTTGTTTGTTTGATTGGTTGTTGGATTTTTTTTTACTTTGATTCTAAAATAAAGATTTATGTTCAACTGAAATCTCCCATCTTCCCAGAGGGATATCCATCCACTGAAATAGAGGCACAAAAAGCATCTTGTTGTGAGCTCAGGAAACAGTCATGTTTGAGAACTACAGAGGTCACCATATAGCAGAAGTAGACACAGGGATTATAGGAGAACTGAACAGGCTAGGACCAGATGTCAGGAACAACTGGATATGGGCTGGTGGTTTTCTGTTTTCTTATCAGGCTGTAAATATTGGCAATGACTGAGAAACAATGGAGTCTACACATCATTGGCTGTAAAGACATGGACATCAGATTGGTATATCTCTCCTCAGTTCAGAGCCACTAAGAGTAGTGTCAGAGATTTGGGAACTGGGTATTCAAAAGCTCTGTAATTAGTGACATGACCCAACCACCTAAACTGAGGCATGGGTGAGAGTCCTTGCCTGTTCAGTTAAATGCTATGGGGTGCTAAGATTTAAAGGAATTCAGACAAGGACCAAGCCTTCAATATGGGCAAAAATGAGCTCAACACAGACTACTAATGGTGGGGCAATGCTTTCTTTTCTTCCTCTTCTTTTTTTAATCCCACAGACGTGTGAGGCTCAAGTGAAATGGCTTTATCTCTGCTGGGCCCAGTACTGTGATTGACAATAAGAATTTGGCATGCCCTATAAACAGACAAATAAAACAAAGACATCCATTAGCCTAGTTTTGTACTTGCCTTAAATGTTATACTATGCCTTAGCTATAGCAGGTACCCAATAAACAAATACACTGGAATACTGAATAAGGTAAAAGATTACGTACCTCTCACAAGAGAGGACCCTAAAAGGTAATAAGGCTTTATTTCATTTTTTGGGTACCACACAGACCCTATCAGGGTAATAGCTATATGAGGTAAATGGGAAAAAGGTCATAAATTCAAGAAAACAAACAGAATCAACAAAAACTAATGGCACATTTAAATTGATAATCTGTGGTGACTTCTGTGTAAGGGACAGTCTGCAGAGCAGAGAGCTATGAGAGATTCTGTCCTAATTTGGCACCGGTGTTGGTATAACTGTTGCTACTCCTAGAAGAAAAGATGAGAGAAAGGATTGATTACAGGAATCCAGTGGAGAAAGTCTAATGGAGAAGAACCATGACCTTAGGTGGAGGGGCACCAGCAGCCGAAGGCATCCCCCAAAAGAGGGAGGCAGGAGAATAATTAGCCAGACTTTCCCCACCCCATTCCTACTTGGGGCCCCTGCTGGGACTTTGCCTTAGGCCAGAAGTCTTTGGAGTCCTTATGGAAGCCTCCCAGAGAGAGTCTAGGGGGTAAGGGAAAGGAGTGTGTGCTCCTTCCCAGGAGGCCATCACCCTCCCTTCACTGTGGATGTCTGCAAGTCTTCAAAATGCCAACTGATAACCAACTGATACATAACCCAAGAAGAAGGAGTCCCTATTCCTCTCTCATTCTGCATGAGAATTTAAAAATCACTCTGATTTAAAAACAAACTTTCAGGACAAAAATACCCCGATTACAAAGAAAGCTAAATTCAGATAACAAACAGGGAACTTTACTCTGTCAGACCTGAATCCGTCAGCCACAAATACACCAATTAGCTTCCTGGCTAGTTCCCATCTAAATTACTGACATTTATTATCAAATTAAAACAAGAGAAAGAATAAAGGTATATTTTCTCACTCGTAATACCGAATTTATTAAAGTCACCTCACAGATTTACAGTTACACAACAAATCATTAAGCTTTTATTATGTATATTGTCATTAATTTTTAAGAAACCATTATCTATACAGAAGCATCACAGTGAAAACAGCTTGTGTTCACTAATTGCTAATATAATGGTTTCTTTCTTGAGAGAGAAAGTTGTATGCAAGTCAACTGCTTAGTCAGGGTAGGCTCGCTGCACAATGACCGTTTGCTATAGATTTCATACTTATCTGCAAAGGACACAGACTGGCCTATGGTAAAAGCATACACAGTCACATCAAGTTACTATTAATGGTATGCATAACCACTTTATATGCGCAGATATGATGACCACTTTTACACATGCAGATCTTCAAGAGGAAACACTCCCTGACCAGGATTGATATTTTTTTCTTTGTTGTGAATTAATAAACCAATCCAAAGAGATAGGTCTATTGCCTTGTCTGTGAATCACTTAAATTATTATAAGGATTCGGCAGGACTCATCTCCCTAAAATATAATCTCGACTATATATATTCTTTACTAATACAGCAGTTTATACTTCTCACGGACCTAAATAGCCTTGTTCCCCAATTAAGTCGTAAGCACATAATTTCACTGCCTGCCATACATACACACAAACACAGGGGAAATCTCAGTGGAAAACAGAGAAGTTCCTGCCCTCCCAGGCTGGTGAATCACAATAAGGAGGTAACTAAATAAGAACTTCAGACAATGACCCTTGGTAGAAATAAAATCATAAAAGCTACTAGGCCAAAGCTTTTGGGACAAAAATCAGCTGAGACAAAAGCCCCGAGGTGGGGTTTGCACTGGGGATGCTTAAGAAATGATCAATAGATACAATGATCAATCAGTAAGAGGAAAGTGATAGGAGATAAGACAGGAGAGTCAGCCAGACACCAGCTCATCGGGCTCTGGAGGCCAAAGAATTTGCATTTTGTTCCAAGAGTGATGAGAAGCTGCCTTAGGGTTTGGAGCTAGAGATGTGTGACCTCCCCTTCAAAAGCATCACTCTGTCTCTCCGTGGAGAAGAGCCTGCAGCCAACAGAAGGCCACAGCAGGCATTCAAGCAAGAGCAGTGGTGAACGTGGAAAGCACATGAGGAGACTGGGGAGTTGGTTAATCTGGAGCTAGGCCTGCTGGCAGACTGAATGGGTGGCACGTGTGGGGGAGGGGAGAGAGAAAACAATAATGGGTAGGGGTGCAGAGGGGAGAAAGGGAGGGATGTAGGTATGACATAGGTGAATGCTTATACAAGGCAATCAAGAATTGGGTACGGAGTGCACGTTGGATATCCATTAACTCCCCAAAGGAGATGCACTAATCACTTGTACATATAAATCTGGAGTTTTGGGGAGAGGTTAGATATGCTTTTAAAAATAATCCAACTGGATTATTAGAAACATATGCTCAGAGGAGATAGACTGTACCTTTACGTTTTCATTGTGAACTATTGTTTTCTCACACTGAAATGCAAACACAAGCAAACAAAAATTCCATAGGATAATATGAATTAGTGATGCTCAAATTAAAAACTGGAAATGTAGTCTTCAATGTTTACCCCTTGATGAGATTGCATCTTAGTCCAACTATTTCTCTATCAAAAAATGTCTGATTTGTAATTACTTACATCAGAAAATGAACACAGTCAGAAAAATAAGAGTTAAGCAAAGAAGGGGTGGAAAGGAAAGTGAATTCAATACTCTAAAGACTCAGAACCAGACCATAGGTTTCCTAGTTCAAACCTGTACACAATAGTCACTCATAGGTGACATCTAAAAAGGAGGGCAAATGTGGGTGGCCTTCTCCACACTGCCACATCAAAACGTAGGAAATACAGCAGAAGTATCGAGACAGCATGTGGGCACAATTTGTTCTGGTTGTGGGTCAAGAGACTCTCAAGACATGAACAGCTCAAATGTGCAGAGTCCTCAACATGGGCTCAGACATATGAACAGCTCAGATGTGCAGGGTCCTCAAGTGACCATGGGCTCAGCTTCTGGCAACTGGCCTTGCTCAGTTAAACAATTTGCCACAAAAGGGAAGGAGAATACATTTGGATTCTGTAAGAGGAACTCTGAGTACAGAGTTTCAAGATTACTTCATAAATTATACAATCAAGCAAATACTTGTTTCTTATTCTAAAGAATTTTCACTTGGTCTAATCTCTTTACAGAGAAGTTTAAAGCTACCAAAAAAATCCTTTTGTAAGGACAAAAGGTCAGGAAGTGGCAAAGTCATAATCAGAGAGTGACCTTAGATCTTTTTGAAGTGCAAAGAAGAAAAATAGCAGCCTACAGCTTAAAGCTAACATCACACCTTGGAGTCAGTGAGTGACAGAGAAAATCACTAACAGCTCTCTGGTTCTTCAGTGGGAACCGCAAAGCTTACTAAAGCAGTGTCTCTTAACCTTCCTAATGCTGTGACCCTTTAATACATTTCCTCCTGTTGTGGTGACCCCCAACCATAAAATTATTTTCATTGCCACTTCATAACTGTAATTTTCCTATTGTTATGAATTGTAATGTAAATATTTTGAGAGACAGAGGTCTGCCATAGGGGGTTGAGAACCATGGCACTAGAAAATCCCAGAACACATGATAGTTAATAATTTAGTCATTTCAAATTTTTTTCCAGTAACTTTTAGAATTTAAAAAAGACTTTCAAAGAACAATAATTTTCCTTTGAGAGGTTCTGTTTTCTTTCATGATTTTACTAAATAACAAGAGGTTATTTGGTGAAGGTTATGTGGGAAGGAGGGGCAAGGATACAATGCAAAAAGCATGGCACGTTTTCCTTTAAATGTGTCCAAAGAAAAGCTTGGGTTTGAAGAACACACCACATCTTAAGCTTTGCTCATGGAGATCCAAAGCAATGGTAAGAACCTGAGCACAGAGCCTCCACCTCATTTAAAAGGCAAGCACAGTAACACTACTTAATATGTATTCACTCTTAACATCGTCTTTGGATTGTGAAGTGTATTTCCTTCAGTCTTTGACCAACACCGACCCCCTCTAACACAAACATCCTCCTAAAAGCCTGTCCACCTTGGAGGTTAGCTTTCCCCCCTTAGCTTTGATTTACAGAGAAGGAAAAGAGAAGAGAAAGAAGTAAAACACGGCAGCATTCACTCACCACCAGCAGCACTAAAGAGTGGGCAGTCGCTGAGTGCAAGCACTCTACACCTTCAGCCCCTCTGCTTGTTCTTTCTCCTTTACTGTGTCAGCAACCTCTTGCTAAACTCACAGTCAAGATCACCATTGATCACAGCATGCAAACTTGGACCCAAAATTAAACTACAGGTGTATTTTGATAGTCTGGATGAAACGGTTGTTAGAACTGTTCAACTTGAACCAAGCTATGTAATTCAAGATTAATGATTCTCATTAAATAAATCTGAAGAAAAAAATGGGACTGTTCTACTCAGCTATCACAATCATGTATGTGTAAGACTGATGGAATTTACCTGAGACCATGTAACCAATTGTATCCCATGAGTTATTGCTACAGTTTTATAGGAAAAAATGATCAAATAAAAACCTAATTAATATTTAATCTCCAGAATATGAGTAATATATACATGGATACCATTTGTCAAATATTCTCACAAAATACTCTCAGAAGTAAACAGTTTCCTTCACTTTCTTTGCAGGACAGCAGAATTTCAACTAAAGCCAGGAAGGGTCTCCTTCAAAATTCTACAGGGCAAACAAAAATCACAGGTTGCCACGGTCATTCCATAATACACACAGATAAGGCAGTCCAGAATCTCCTTAAGGACCAGCAAAACACACATCAAATTATCTGAACTATACCAAGTGGTTCTGAGATAATCTGCAGAAACATTCACATCTTTTTTATAAATAGCAGATAACCGACTATCCAGACGCCATTAAAAATAACAGATAAGCAACTATGCAGAGGCTGGTTACACAGAGGGTGCCACACAAATTCAGAGATAAACGTGCCCAAGACCAAGATGCCCCTGCAAAGACGCAGACTGCTCTGCACATACATGGGCAGACTCCATCTCAGGCCATTCTCAAAGCAGTAGGAGTGTGAGAATAAGAACAAGAACTAGAGAATGAGAACATGATTTAATTCTTATAGTCAGACTTTCACTCTCTTACCCAAGCGTGTGTCCTGGTCAGACTAGAAGAGCATAATGCTTCAAAGGAGGATACTGTCTTATAGTTGACATCTGAGTTGAAAATATTTTCCAGTCATTGTGTTCATCGTGCTGATTTTACAGAGCAGAATGATTACATCAAAGTGTCTGCAAATACAATCTAGGGAGTCTGCAAAGGCAGAGAGTGTTCGGAGAGGGGGAGGAGAGAGGAAGAGGCAACAGAAGTCAGAGCAGGGTAACACCAGAACCACAAAACCGGCTTTTGAACAAAAGAAAATAGGGGCATAAAACATTTACAAGTGTTTTCATTCATACGATTTCTTCCTAGATCCATTAAAACACTGGCTTATGATGGATTTACACCACAGTGAAACTCTTGACAACTTCAAAATCAACTTCATGTTTGGGTTTTCCATTCTTTCAGGTGATAAATAGTGGGAATCAGGGAAGGAATGTCACTTGAAGTCAGTCATTTATCACAAACCAAAATGGCTAAGTACCCCATAAACCACAATGATCCATTTCCTATTAGCATCGCACAACAGAAGGCAACCTCATCGGCATTAACAATTTTTATGACCTCCGTTGGCAGAGAGACTAATGTTAGGAAATGGCTTGTGTTTGCTCTGTTATAAATGTTCATTATTATACCATAAAAAATCTTTGATGGGATAAACTACTGATTGGTCCATTAAGGGATTCCTTTTTGGAGAAGAGAGGACTATCTTGGTAAAGTACTTTCACGATTCACAAGCTCTAGTCTGTTTTGGATGTGAGCTAAGTGCTTCTTAATCAGGATGTCTAATGTCATAACAGACTATAAACAATTTCTGCCCCTACCAAAGATCTTTGAGGTCACTGACCATTCTGTGTCTCAACTTTCAAAGCCCATCCTTCAAGTTTTAGGTAATAGTAGGTTTCTTAGTTGCAAGAAAAGGCATGAAATTAGGGTGTCATGATTGAAATTAGGTGAAACTGTCATAGAATTTATGTTCAATATACTGTTCATAAAATGCAACCTCAGAGTTTGAACATCTCAGGGGTCACATCCAGGTGACTGGTAACACTCTTCACTACACACATCAACAGGAGCTACAGTTAGTGTTAATAAAGAAATGGCTCCATATACAGACTGAGAACCAAGTGGTGAGGAAAAACAACTGGAGAAGTGGCAGCACAGCAAGAATTGGGAAGATGAAGCACTCTTAAGATTCTGTTCTTTCATAACTTTTAGAAACCTGTTTTGAAGTGAGTGGTTGAAAGCTCCCTAAATCCCAATAGTTACCAGATACATACGTATCTATTTTGGTGTTGTATTTAAATGCATTGTGTAGTTTTAGATGCATAATGCATTTTTACTAAGGTTTTCTAGGTTCTTTAGTTCTTAACCTCATTGTTCTCATTTTTTTCATTAGAAACATCAAGAAACTTGGAAAACCTAAAAGGCATATGGCAGAGTCTTTAAATTGATTATATTCAACTGTGAACTCTCTGAGAGCTCCATTTCACAGTATAATAAGTCCCTCCAAGACCATAACTAGTATTTGTACATAAATGTACATATTTTCAGAAAAGTAAAAACCTTGGGCAGAGAAAGAATAAGAAATGATTCATTTATCATATTTTTAGAAAAACAGATATAGTTCTAAATAAGAAAAAAGTAAAATAAAGTCCAAATTATTAAAAATAAGTATATACCAGGTTGCTAATTAAATATAAGATTAATTTTTTAAATGCTTGTTGAATTATTTCAGAAATTTAGAAAATGAAAGCAAAAGAATGAGAAAAAGATGGAGAGCTCTCATGCTGACCCAGGGTGTGAGCGGTAATTAGTGAAAGAAAAAGTAAATCTCATGACCTCGACATTGAAGAAAAGTTTATCATACTAATAATTTCAACACTTTTCTCCACGAAAGATAATCTTCTAGAAAGCCTGGGTTCCTCTGAAAATCCTGTGCCTGCTAGAATCTGTCAGCAAGTCTCTGATACTTGGACTTTTAACCTTTCCCTTTCCTTAAATTCCTCCTCTACCTATCACCAACTGATGGCTGGCATTGTTTCCTTTTTCCTTTGAAATCACCAATAGCCCTCAAGTCTGATGATCCCACCCACCAAGAACTAGGGGACCATGTGAATGGGAGCTGAATGTTTACGACCTCATTTATGCGAAGGAAGTTTTAGTCATCAGAACCCTAGTACCATCCCAAACCAAAACAACACAAAATATTACACAGTATCTATAAAAAGGACAAGAAATCTATATCACTCCTTCTTAGTTTTGTCCTGAATTTTGGGGAAATGTGCTGAGGTGATATTTAGACTTTTGGGGCAGGGCTGCGATTTGAACCCAGGACCTCAAACATAGTAGGCACAAGCTCTACCACTGAATCTCACTCCTTGTCCCCACTACTCAGCGTCTTAAGCATAATCAGATCCTTGAGTGTGGACCTCTCTCTCACACATGTTCTTTGATGGTACTGCCCCCCTAATGTATCTCACATGCATAGAGCCCCTTATCCAAAATTAACTCCATCCTCCATCACTATATGGTTTACAAACATTTTTAATATATTTATTTCTATGTGATACACAGTGTGTGTGGAGGTCAGAGGACAAGTTATAGAAGTTGGTTTTCTCTCCACTATGTAGGCCCATCAGCATTGGCAGCAGGTACTCAACCATCTTTGCAACACTTACATATATTTTTGGATTAAAACTATTCAAGGGATCCTCACTACAAGCCTAAGTTTCCTTTTAGGAATAATTTATTTATTTTTATTTCATGTCTATTGGTGCTTTGTCTGCATGTATGTCCGTGTAAGGGCATGAGTTACAGACAGTTTTGAGTTGCCATGTGGGTACCGGGAATTGAATCTAGGTATTCTGGAAGACTAGCCAGTGCTCTTAAACATTGTGCCGTCTTTCCAGCCTCAAGCCCAACTTTCTAATTCGTGCCTCCCAGACTTCTCCTTCAAGTCACCCATACAAAATAGAGTAATATTTATAGAATATATTAACATGACCTTAGGAAACGTTTTGCTTTATTTTAATAAAACCTCATTATTTTCTTTCGTCAGCTTCCGAGTGCTCAGATTTTAGGTATATGCCACCACACCAGCACTGAGGAACCTCGTGATGGCAAGGGAGGCATCCTAATGGCTTGAAAGGAAAACACAACAGCCCACATCTGTACCTGTTCCCAGCTAGCACCCATGCTGGGAAATCTGATTCAGTTATCTGGCCTTTCCATCCGATTTCTCATCTTTTCTCTAAAGCTTCCATGTAGGTGAGGATCATCTGAAATTTTATGAAAATGCAAATTCTAATTTCCTAAGCATGGGATGAGGCTATAGCTTCGTGTAGGGCTGCCTCTGTTAGTCTCTCACTACACATATGGTCTAGCAATGTCCTTAAATATGGATGGGCATTGGAGTCCACACGAGCAACTAAAGATCCCATTACCAGGCCACACTGTAGAATTAGTCAAAGCAGAAGCATTAAGGAGCTGGTTTTCCCCACGAACAGACTGTTAGACACTCAGTCCCTGCTGTCCCTGCTTTGTGATTTCATTCAACCTGGCATTGACCTCTTTTCCCCTCAGCCTCTGTGTAGGAATGCTCAATGCATGTCAAACCCTACCCACCACACACTCGATCAGGGAAGCCCGCTGGTTCCCTGACTGTTTCCTTCCTCTTGGTCCTCAACCTAACAAGCCTAACAGTGACCACGGCACTCCAGAGGTCTTCCTCTGTAATCAAACTTTAGGCTCTGCCCTGTAATGGTAATCATGTCACTTCATAAAACTCCCTACAGTGGAAAGCAGCAAGGTGTCTTCTCCTTATCTGATTTTTTTTGACCCAAAACTGTTTCTTAATTTGGCTTGCAAAGATCTTGGAAACATTAGGCTAAGTGAAAGAAGCCAAAGTCAAAAGATGATGCATAACATAATCCTTTCATACGTCCATAACAGAAGAATCTATATAGAAAGTAGATATCAATGTTGCCAAGGACTAAGGCAAAACAGGAATGGGAAGTGGTTGCTAGTGAGTATATATTTTCTTAAAAAAACATTTTTATACTTCTTTGAAAATTTCATACAATATATTTTGATTATATTCACCCCTAATTTTTCCCATATCCACCATACCCACCTTCCTAACTACTCCCCACTTTGTGTTTTGTTTTGTTTTTTAGAAACCCACTGAGTCTGATTTGTATTGCCCTGACACTCATGGGTGTGGGGCCATCCACTGGCCCTTGAAGAGAATTAACCCCTCCCCTAGCAGCCGTCAACTGTCCACAGCTTCTCAGCTACAGGGGTATGGGCTCATGAGCCCTGCCCCTCCATGCTGGAATGCTGACTGGCTTAGTCTTACGCAAGCAGCCACAGCTGTTGTGAGTTCAGGACTACAGACATCCCGTTGCGTCCAGAAGACAGTGTATTGCTCCCATCCTCCTGACCTCTGGCTCTTATAGTCATCCTGGTCCATCTTCCATAACAGTCCCTCAGCTTACATATGATATAGACATACTTATAAAACTAACTTTAAGAAAACAACCAACCCAATTAAAAAGTAGGTCAGGCGGCTGAGAATGTGCTCAGAAGAGAAAGTACAAATGGCTAAGAAATGCATTCTTTTAATGTGCACCATTCTTAGCCACAGGAGAAATACGAATTAAAACTATGATGAGATTTTATTTTACCATAGTCAGACTGGCTAAAAACAAAACAAAGCAAAAACAACCAAGACAATAAATACTAGTGAGGATGTGGGAACAGGAAGATTCCCATACACTGTTGGTAGGAGTGCAAACTGGTAGAGTCACTATGGAAATCTGCGGTGGCACCAAAAGAAAGAAAATAAAATAAAACCCTAGAAAGAGACCTACCATATGACCCAGTTGTACTACTCCTGGGCATTATCCAAAGGACTCTATCTCTTACTATAGAAGTATCTTACGTCAAGATGACAAAAGAGGTCCAGGAATTAGACCCTCTAATAGCTGTAAACGTTGTGAACAGAGTAAAAACTACAAAACCAAAGGGCTCTCTATAAGGATATATACTGAGATATATATATATATATATATATATATATATATATATATATATATATATATATATATATGTGTGTGTGTGTGTGTGTGTGTGTGTGTATATATATATATATATAAATTATATCTCAGTTTAAAAGCAAATCTACATTTCTGCCTTTGATGGAGAGCTCTTTAAAAGTGTTGAAATGTCACCAAAGAGCAAGTCTCTCACTGCAGCTATTAGACGCCAGGGCCAGAGCTGCTATTAATGGTGGTACCTAGCGAGGCATTGGGCAAACCCTCCATTGGTCCTTCTGTTCACATTTGTCCCAACCATGTTTCTTCCTTATTCTCCCACTTCTGCCCCTTTTACCAAAGCCCACTGATTTGAACTCTTCTAGCATAAAGCCAATATATAAACATAGCTTCTCTTACTCACTTGTTGCTACATATCAAAATGATACATACCCTGACAGTGCTGTGTGCAGAAAAGTTAAAGAGAGATACCCAGAATCTCCAAATCTGAGTGAGTCTGAGGGTGCCACGCAGGATGCATTAAGGTTTTGTGCAACAAGAGACCATTCTCAACTGCAGTTACAAATAACAGTGATACCCAACTACCACCAAGAAAAAGGCTTTAAATACTGCACAAAGCCTAGCTTACAGAGAAAAACAGCCAGGATTCCACAGAAGAGAAAGAAGTACAAAATGGCAACAGTTTTAACTGGTGACATGAACAACCAGGACCAATCTAAATCTGGTTTCTAAGACTCTACTGTGTAAAACACAGTGATGTTTCTGTGATTTGAAACTAAGGCTCTCAAGCAAAGGGAGGCATCTCCTCCCAGAGGGCTTTGCAAGTGAGCTATGAAGGACAAAAAATCCCCACTATGACCTTAGGAAAAGGATCTGGCATCCCCTACAATTATAGTACATAGATATTCAGTATGGCATATGTAGGCAAACATTCACTCCTCCGATTCTCCATGTCAACTCATATACACACATACATGAGGTGTTGTTAGTCTTAAAGTTCCAGAAATCCCACAATTCATTTCTCTTTCCCTAGGTTTTAGTCCCTAATAAGATGTACAAATTCAATCATATGAGGGAAGCTTTGCAGTCATTTATTTCATGTTACTTAGACTGGCACATGTTCAAAACTTCACCATACTACTTGACAAAGCCAGCACGGTCATACTGAGTACTTCAGTCCTCCACCTCCATTAAGAATATGGAGGAATGAAGAGAGCAAACCAAAGTACAGTGACTCACACATGCCTGTAGTCCTAGCTTCTAGGAAGGATCATACAGGACTACCTCAGCCCAGGAGATCAAAGCCAGTCTGGGCAAAACATTAAAAGTCTACCTTAAGCAGTTAAGTCTGTTGTGTCAACTGAGGGAGATGCCTCTGATATCTGTAGCAGGGGTGACAAAGAGATCAGTTAGTTAGGGAAGGTATCACCAAAGGGGTAGCACTGAAAGTTACCACTGAGCCAGGCACTTATCAGACTGATGCTTGTGCACAGCACAGCAGAGGCAGCTCCCTAGAACAGCACAGAGAAGGTGAAGCTACTGAATTTCAGAAGTGGAAGGAGTCCTCCACAGAGTTAGGGGACAGTCTTCAGGGGACAGTGACAAAAGAGATAAAGCAGGGTCCAATCATGATGTGTGATGTAACAGATAGCCTACTGGCCAAACACTTATTTTTAGGTGGTGAAATCGATACAATAGATATAAGAACTATTTTGGCTGGACCAAAAAAAAAAAATAAATATAGTCAATTGTTGAAAAGAGAAAGTCTCATGACAAAGTGGCAGCCAATGACAGTGGCTTGTAAGGGTTTGCTGTTACATGATTTGGCTATAGTAAAAGACATCATGAGATGGTCTGTTTTAAATCCACTTCTTTGGAAAAAAAGAATCCAACGTCTAAAGTAGACAAGAGGGATGAAGCCACCTGCTTAGGAGTTAGAGTAAATAACCATGTATATAAGCTTGTATATATACTATAAATTATTTACTCATTCAATGTGTGTGGTGGGTGAGTAGATGAGTTTATGCTACAGTGCATGTGTAGAGAGGAAGGAGAGAAGTTGTGGGGCTTAGTTTTCCTAATTCTACTGAGTTCCCAGGCTGTTAAGCTTGGCGGTGAAAACCCTAACTTACAAAGCCATCTCACCAATCCTAAGTTGTATTTTAAATTTTGTTTGTTTGTTTGTTTGTTTACATTTGTTTTTTTTTTTTTTGGTTCTTTTTTTCGGAGCTGGGGACCGAACCCAGGGCCTTGCGCTTCCTAGGTAAGCGCTCTACCACTGAGCTAAATCCTCAGCCCCTTGTTTACATTTGTTATCCAGCCTACATGTATGTCTGTGTGAGGGTGTTAGATTTTCTGGAACTGGAGTTACAGACAGTTGTGAACTGCCATATTGGTGTCAGGAATTGAACCTGGGTACTCTGGAAGAGCAGCCAAAACTGTTAACTGCTGACCCATCTCTCCACCTCCTGTTGTGTGTGTGTGTGTGTGTGTGTGTGTGTGTTTTAGTAGCATTTTTATTGGAGCATTTTTAATGTTTAAATAAAGCAATGACTTAAATATAAATATGACTCATCAATTTTATATGCAATGTAAACTGGTCTGCTTGAAAAACAAAGAATAAAGAAAATACCTTTAAAAATATCCAGTCTAGGGCTGAACAGATGGCTCAGTGCATAAGAGCATTTGCGGCACAAGCATGAGAGTCTGTGTTTGGACCCCTAACATCCATTGTAAAGCCAGGTGTGGTAGTGCCTGCCTATAACCCCAGCACTGGTGGGCAAAGGCAGAGGGAAGGATTGCTGCTCTCCAGCCATTGCAGACTGGTACAACCATTCTGGAAATCCGTCTGGAGGTTCCTCAGAAAATTGGACATTGAACTGCCTGAGGATCCAGCTATACCTCTCTTGGGCATATACCCAAAAGATGCCCCAACATATAAAAAAGACACGTGCTCCACTATGTTCATAGCAGCCTTATATATAATAGCCAGAAGCTGGAAAGAACCCAGATGCCCTTCAACAGAGGAATGGATACAGAAAATGTGGTACATCTACACAATGGAATATTACTCAGCTATCAAAAACAATGACTTTATGAAATTCGTAGGCAAATGGTTGGAACTGGAAAATACCATCCTGAGTGAGGTAACCCAATCACAGAAAAACACACATGGTATGCATTCATTGATAAGTGGCTATTAGCCCAAATGCTTGAATTACCCTAGATGCACAGAACACATGAAACTCAAGACGGATGATCAAAATGTGAATGCTTCACTCCTTCTTTAAAAGGGGAACAAGAATACCCTTGGCAGGGAATAGAGAGGCAAAGATTAAAACAGACACAGAAGGAACACCCATTCAGAGCCTGCCCCACATGTGGCCCATACATATACAGCTACCCAATTAGACAAGATGGATGAAGCAAAGAAGTGCAGGCAGACAGGAACCGCATGTAGATCTCTCCTGAGAGACACAGCCAGAATACAGCAAATACAGAGGTGAATGCCAGCAGCAAACCACTGAACTGAGAATAGGACCCCCGTTGAAGGAATCAGAGAAAGAACTGGAAGAGCTTGAAGGGGCTCGAGACCCCATATGAACAACAATGCCAAGCAACCAGAGCTTCCAGGGACTAAGCCACTACCTAAAGACTATACATGGACTGACCCTGGACTCTGACCTCATAGGTAGCATTGAATATCCTAGTAAGATCATCAGTGTAAGGGGAAGCCCTGGGTCCTGCTAAGACTGAATGTGATTGTTGAGGGGAGGGCAGCAATGGGGGGAGGATGGGGAGGGGAACACCCATAAAGAAGGGGAGGGGGAGGGACTAGGGTGATGTTGGCCCGTAAACCGGGAAAGGGAATAACACTCGAAATGTAAATAAGAAATACTCAAGTTAAAAAAAAATAAAAAAAAGAAATAAGTTAAAAAAAAAAAGCCTGACCAAAAAAAAAAAAAAATGCTTACGCTCCAGCATCAGTGAAAGATCCTGATGAAAGAAAATAAGGTAGCACTGCAGTTCTCAACCTGTGAGCCATGACCCCTTTGGGGTCACATATCAGATACCCTGCATATCGGATGTTTACATTATGATTCATAACAGTAGCAAAATTATAGTTATGACATAACAATGAAATAATTTTAAAGGTGGGAGTCAACATAACACAAGGAACTGTATTAAAGGGTTGCAGCATTTAGGAAGGCTGAGAACGACTGATGTTGAGAGTGAAATAGTGAGAGGAGGACCACCAATGGTCTCATCTCACCAGGGCATACACACACACACACACACACACACACACACACACACACACACACACACACACAGTACCTGCTCCTTACTGGATAAAAACCCTGAGCATCCAGAATGAGAGAAAACTACCAAGACCAGAATCAGAATTCCTAAAAGATTTTATATGTGTATATTCCAATAGTTACTTCTTTATTCTCTTCTCCTTTGAGCTTAGAAATTGTACTTGCCCATTAAAGTTCATTTGTTACAATATGACAATATCCTTTTTATATTTATATGTTAGTCTATGAAACATACGTCAATGTAGTTTGAAGAAGATTGATACAGATGTTCATGAACTTTTGGATTATGTCTGAGGGAACAATGGAAGGCATGGTTAGCATAGATGGGGTGTGGAGAATCAATCTAGATACATTCTGGGAGTGCTTGTGGGTGTTATATATAGGCACTCCTCTGTGCCGAGACTCAGGCATGTTTTTTAACCACACTTTATACATGTGAAAGCAGGCCAGAAAAACCCCTCATTTAATCTGTACCATTAATATAAGGTGGTTTCCACCTTTCTGTTCAGAATAAGATTAACAACACTGCTTTCCGGGAGAAAAGAGCCAGAGTCAAAACATGTTATTTGATATCCAAAGCACCTGCATGGATTAAGTCTTGAAGAGCAATAAATTTCAATATGATTCTCATCAAAAAGCCAGATGGGAGTTTTAGCAAATTGACATCCTCTACCTAACATTCATACAGAAGTGTAAGGAGTAAAAATAATCGAGGTAACCTTTGAGAAAAACAGAGCCAGCAAGATCACATGCAGTTGGCACTCGAGCTTGCTAGTAAGCCTGACAACAGCATTGACTTCCAGAATCCACAATGGAAGGAGCATAAACTTCCAAAAGCTGTCCTGTGATTCCTCATGCACACTGGGCCACATGCACACTGGGCCACATGCACACTGTGCCACATGCACACCTGCATTCACTCACACCACACACAGTAACAACAATAAAAACAGCAACAAATCTTAAAAGGAACAAAGTTACATGAATCACACATCAAATTTTAATACCTAATCCAGGCCTACAGGATTCAAACAGAATGTCACTAGCACAAAAGTGAATGCATCCACACATGTACACATGCAAAAGCAAACAGAAACCAAGGGAATGCAGCTGAGAGTTGAAAAAGAATTTTCATAGTCAATTGATATCTCTCTGTGTGTGTGTGTGTGTGTGTGTGTGTGTGTGTGTGTGTGTGTGTGTGTGTGTGTATGTGAGAGAGAGGTGGGGGGAGAACGTTCATAATTGTGCAGATGCACACGCAGGAGTAGGTATACACACATGTGCATATACAAATAGAGGCCAGAGGTCAACTGCAGGAACTATCCACCTTGACTTTTGGGGACAAGGCTCTCACTGGGACCTGAAGCTCACTGATTAGGTCAGGTTGTCTGGCCAATGAGCCTTAGGGAACTGCCATCTCTGCCTCTCCAGTGCTTGGATTGCAAGTGCATCCACCATGCCCACCCTTTACACAGGAGCTGAATCAAACTCAGGTTCTCAAGCTTGTGAGGCAAGCCCTTTACTGGCTAAGCAGAATTCCAGCCCTGTCTAATGGTTTTTGATAAGGTTATCCAAAATTACTACTTCATGGGAAAGAAACATCTTTCCAGCAAACAATGCTTAAACTAGACAGCTAAATGAAAAGAGTTAAGTTAAACATACATACTTTAGCCTAGGCTTGAAGGTTAATTCAGAATGAACCCAGATCCACACAGAAGAGCTAAATCTCCAAAAACCTTTAGAAGAAAAAAGGCATAAATGTGCACCCTTTGCTTGGGCAATGGCTCCATAGGTAGGCACCCAAGAACATCAGTGCCGAAATAAAAACTGGTAACTTGGACATTGTCAAAAATTTTAAAACATTTACTTCAAAAGATTACCACTAAGAAAATTAATAAACGACACAAGGAATGAAAGAAAATCATGTACACATCACACATCTGTTAAAAGCTATCTAAAACAGGAAAAATTCTTAAAAAGTACTAATAACAACTGAATCAAAAGATGGGCAAAGGATTCAAACAGGCATTTCTGCAAAAAAGACATACACATGGCCAGTAAGCAAAATGCAAACCACCACCACAATAAGTTACTATTCCGTGCCTACTCATATGGCTAAAGTAAAAAGACAGTGAGTGTTGAAAGTATGGGAAGAGTATCCATGAACTGCTGACAGGACTGTCAAATGATACATCCATTTTAGAAAATAGGGTTTTTTGGGGGGGTGGAGAAAATAGTTTCGTCCCTCCTTACATGTTAACAAAGCTTTGGCATGACCCAGCAAGTCCATCCTGAGAGAAATGAGAAGACACTTATATGCAAAAATTTGAACGTGAATGATTTTTAGAAGCGCTGGGCATATTTAATTATATTAATAGCTACAAGAATCATAAAAATTCAAGTTGCCACTAAATAGGAATGGCTGAACAACATGATGTAGCACACGCATTGTGATAGTGCTTGGTAATTAAAAAAAAAGAAAGAAAATGTTACAACCTATGACACAGAAGACCCCTGAAAATATTATTCTAAAGGGAAGAGGTCTGTCTCAAAATCGTGTCCAAGGCTGTGAGGTTTGAAAAGAAATGGAAGTTATTACTAATACGAGTAGGCTTCATTTCTGGGGAGGCAACCACACTCTAAATTTGTTGTGGTGATAGTTACAGAACTCAAAAATTTTGTGAATGGAAAAACCCGTTGGTGTGTGAAGTATATCTCAATAAAGCTGCCTTTAAAGGCAGCCCTTGAATGAGCGAGAGGCTGGGAGGCAGGGCCGTGGGAAAACCGGCAGGCACTGCTCAGATCCAGAGAGGGAAACAGAGCTTCCTGCCTCTGACATTGGGCTTCCTGGCTACCCAGGAACTGGAGAGGAGAAAGGCAATGATTACCAAGGAAGGAGAGAGATAACTTTGAAGTCTGCACAGTCTTTATAAATTGCCTTCTAAATGTCAGTGACAACTCTCCGGTTGTCAAGCCTTGTCACAGCACAGAAACCAGCAAGAAAGGCTGGAAGAGCACATAGTGTGTCTTAGGAACTGGCTTGAGCCTCTGACGACAGAGCTGGCCCCTGAGTGTGATGTTCCTGCAGAGAATTAACACAGACTTCTAGTTGCTGGTAACTTCAGACAAAGCCCTCAGATTCCCTGACTGGGTGACCTGAGTCTTTGTTTGCTCATCTAAATGGTGACATATACTTTCTAGAGTCTAGGAACTTCTGGAACCTTATGCAGAACTTAGTCACTTAATCAAAAAGTGCCGCTAATGCTATTTTAAAGTTTCTGTGTTTTGGGTTTAAGAAATGGTTCCTCAGTGTGTACCTAGTAGAGAAGAACTGCAAATCAGTGATAAGACACATCCGTAAGTCCTGGAATAAACAAGCATTAGGGTTTTGAGCCAGTCTCAAGTGTGTGCGGTACATACCCCAACCAAATGGAGGCCCTTCCATTTGGAAGTTTTCAGCAGAGTAAAAACACTGAGGAGCCCTTGAAAGAATAGAACGTTTATGGGGTTTTCATGGAACCCATGCCTTCCTGCATTCCTCTACTGGTATACCTGGCAATTAGTATGTTAAATAAACATCAGGAACCATGAAATATTAGCTAGTTATATTGGTTCAGTATACATGGAGTTTCCCAAAGTATATCAAAAATAAATTATTTAAAAGTCACTTTTGGCCATATGGTGACACAACTGAACTCTCATTGTATGGGAGGTGGAGGAAGGGGGATCAAAAGTTTGAGATCAGCAGGACCACATAGCCAGTTCAGGATCAGCCTGCATATGAAGTGAGACTTCTGTCCCCAAAACAGGAAATGACAAGCAGATATTCTGTGAAGTTGTCTACATTCAAGAGCAATAGATGATGATGATGATGATGATGATGATGATGATGATGATGATAGGGAAAGTTAAATGAATGATCTACTTTTCTGTTACTATTGCTGTTGTTTTGCTTGCTTATTTGTTTGTTTTGTTTTTCAAGATGGGGCTTATTTGTGTAGTCCTAGCTATCCTGGAACTCTATAGACCAGGCTGACCTCAAACTCACAGAGATCCACCTGCCTTTGCCTCCAGAGTGCTGGGATTAAAGGGGGTACCACCAAGCTGGGTCAGGAAGCTGATCTTCTGTCCTACTGTGTCCCACGCTTACTTGTATGCATGTGTGCATGTGTGCCAGAGACCGAAAACAGGCAAGAGAGAGAAACCTACCAGAAAAACGTAACTCCATGTGACACTTTATTAGATGAGAAAAGAAGAATGTGGGGAGATAGGACTATCAAACAAATTAGTCATGATTTCTGCACTGTCTAAATTTGCTCACATAAAACTTGTTCACAGTAAACTTTTAGGGAATGAAGGCCTGTGGCATATGATATGATAGGGCTGGTCTTTTGGATGGTTACTGGGAAAGCTTAGTTGTAATTTTATTGATGTATAACTTATAAGCTATAAAATAAACCAATCGTGGATGTACATTTCAGTGGCTTTAAAAGTGTGCAAAGATAGGTAATCATCACTACAGCACCTTGGAGCATCTCTGTCACCCCACCCTGTGGCCTCCTGTAGTGTGCAGCCAGTCCCGTCTATACACAACCCTTGGATCTGTGTCTTGTCTCTATACACATCATCGTATTTCAGACAAAAAAAAGAGAATTACATATTTATGTATCACACAGTCAAGTAAAAGTGGGCATGCACCAAGTACTTATGCAGACCTGTTTATGGATAATAGTAAAGTGTAAAAACATACCTTGGGAGGTTTTGGCCAAATGGCGTCTATTGTCTGTAAAAGTTAATTTTTTCATTTTCGTTTTTGCATTTATTTATTTATATGAGCACATGCATGCCACAGCACACTGTGGAGATGGGCGAAAGGAACACTTGCTGGAGACGGTTCTCTCCTTGTGCCATGTGATTCCCAGGTCATCCTAGTGGCGAGGCCCTGCATCCACTGAGCCATCACTCAATTTTTTTCAATTCTCTCTTTTAAAATGAGTAGGAGTACCATGTCCATGTGATTATAACACAGTGTTCACACACTTTTAGTTGTGCTTCTTATCAAACTCAACTAAAAGTATAATAAAGGTTTCTTTAAAAGCATGGAAATCATTAAAACAAATGAGAAAGAAGCAGAAGAAACCAACAGAATTTACCAACTCAAAGCAAAAGAAGCAGTAACAAACCTTGCAGGTCAGAGAAAGCTGAATTCCAATTCAGCCACAGGGGAATGACCAGATTTGGCCAGGAAAATGTATACTCGCCCCAAAGTCAAAACCAGTTTAGGTTCCACACAGGGGGATAAAGATTAGAAGCAGAAGGATTGATGGAGATTCTGTTAGGAATCAGTAAAACCCCAAGATTCCTTCCCCACAAACAGCCAACCATGCCTGCTTAGCTCTGCGGGACAGAACAGTGCTGTGGGAAGATCGTTCTGTAATCAAGAGGATTAGGTGAACGCTGTACACACTGCAAGCTGATCTTTTCACCACAGCTCCCAGAAAGAGTCCACCACCACCAGTGTAGGCAGCGGAAGACTTTTCCCTGTACCCAGTCTAAGGAGCAAGACTCAATATGCTGACTGGCTCTTCCTGGGGAACTAGCTCACGGTTGGGAAACTTCACCATGGAACAAGAGCTTCTTAACAGCTTTGCAGGGCATTGGTCTTAAATAAGAGCAGACAATCAAGATTAGCAAACCCCTGAGAAACTTCTCCAATATGGAAGACAGAGCCCAAATAAACACATGAAAGGCAACCTGGACAAACAGAGACTTCCAGGAGGAAAAATAAAACAAAACACCAAAAACCCCATCTAACATTATTTCAGAAATATATCCATAGACAGAACGCATCTGTAAACCAGCATAAGCATTGAAAAGCACATTCCTGAAATGAGCTGAAAATTATGTTCACACAAAACTTGTACATAATGTTAGCCACAGCTGCCCAACTAGAAATAAGCAAGCTGTCAATCAATAGGTGACTGGATAGACTATAGTACACCCACACAGTGCAATGCAATTTAGTGATAAAGAGCTATCAACTAACAAAAAGGCGTGACAGAAGTGTAATTATATATTGCTAAATAAAAGACTCCAGCCTGAAAAGCTATACACTCATGTGTCACGTAGCAATGGGGATAGGCTATGCCTGGTGAAATGCCTCATTAGCCACATTTGTTACTGTGCGGACATCCAGTGGCATATACACACTAAGACAACTAATGAGCTTACTGAGCCATCATCTGTGGGGATCGCTGCTGTACATACAGTCCCCTGACTAAGCATCACTATATGATACAGAATGCATATGACATTCTAAAAGAAGCAAAACTCAGGAGACAGTAAAAAGATCTATGATGACCCAAGATTTAGAGTTGAAAAAGGAAATGAAGGAATGAGTTAGGGGCAGGGGCCTTCTGGGCAGTAAAACGGCAGTAACAGATGACCCCATACAGTTTCATTTGGTTTTCTCAAAAACCCGTAGCAGTACAACACAAAGAATCCACCAATATAAACTTAACAATTTGATAATAATGTGCCAATATCCATCCATTAGTTGTCTTGGTGTGTGTATGCTACTGGATGTCCGCACAGTAACAAATGCAGGGGATAGGCGTTTCACTGGGTGTAGCCATCCACTCGAGCAAGTAGCTTTCACTAAGACAAGATATTAACAATAAAGGGAATAAGAAGAAGCCAGGAGCCACAACAGGGTCACAAAAAAGCCCTGTGTCTTCTGTACATTTCTCTGTAAATCTAAAATGTCTCTGAAAAATAGTCTACTCACTAAAACAAAACAAGAACTATGAAATGACTTTATGAAGCCTGCTAAGACAGCCTGAACATGAGAACTAAAAATGGAAGGTTTCTCTGGGAAACTGGTAAGAGATTATAGGCCAAAAAGTCTAGCTTTCAGCTGGGTAATCTTACTTTTAGACATCTACCCGAAGAAAAAGACTCACAAGTACCAAGAAAACTATCCCATTTAATTCACCCAGTAGATAAATAGCTATGACATGCTCTTACGTGGGAGTAGACTTCTCCAAAAATTAAAATCAGAATTATTTGGTAACATTACAGAAATTGTCCTGGGAGGTAACTGTTTGTTTGTGTGGTGTTTGTTTTGCTTTTGTTTTTTTTTTTTCAAGACAGGAATTCCTTGTGTAGACCTGGCTGTCCTAGAACTCATTCTGTAGACCAGGCTGGCCTCAAACTCACAGAGATTGGCCTGCCTCTGCCTCCCAAGTGCTGGGACTAAAGGTGTGTGCTACCACCATCTGGCTGATGGTAATAGTTTAAAAAGTACAAAGTACTATGTGCAATTACAATTATGGAAAAAATTATATTTCTGCAAAAAGCTATATGAAGTTGGTGAGATTATATATGTCATTTTTCTCCTTTTCCCCAAATTCCAATGTTCTATTTTCTTCAAATAGGGAAGGAGCTGGAGTGAAGCAGGCTCATTTGTCTATTTGTCTTGAAACAGGGTTTCCCTACAGCCCAGGGTAGCCCGATTCTCCTCTCAGCCTCCGAAGTGCTGGGACAATAAGCATTCACAACTATACCTGGATGAAACTTGTAACTTTCTGAGTTAATATAAATGTTGAAAGATTTAGCTCTTCTTATAATATACTTTTCAGGAACATTAGAGAAGCATGAAGTTAGCTGAAGATAGAATTACTGCTCTGTACGCTCTTAGCCAAAGAAGAGCTGCTGCTCTTGTTGGACCAATCTAATGTTCATAACATTAAAGGTTCCAAAATCTGGACTTGACTTTTTAAAGTAAAACAACATTACTGGCGTTAAAACTATGGAATTATAAAGACAGATAATTGGTTTCATTTTGCACCTGTATCTCTTCCTTGTGGTTTTTAGTTGCCATATCATACCTGGGTTCTGGAAATCAACTTTTCTATTGATACAATGTGGTTGGTGTTTTCATTGCTGCTTATTTTTATACTAGGTATTATGTATCCCTCCAAAATTAATACTCGGATTTAAAATTTTTTGATATCAGAACATTTTATACTTAAGAGTTCTCCATACCATCAAGTGCCAAAACCCATAAAGTATTCAGTATAACCTTAAGTGTGCTGAGTGCTAAATGTAAAATTCTTGATGCTTAATACTGAACTTCAGATTCTGAGGAGGATGTTGCAGCCTTGGTATCCTATACTCTAAAGCTTAAATGGCTTTAATACTAAATTAAAAACAACACCTTCTGTAGCTAAATCCGCTTCAAGGGAGCTTGTAAGGCTTTTAGGTGTTTTATCAACAGACCCTACAATAACAGGAACATTTTTGTTCTTTCATCTGTCAAGTAATTTCCCAGACTGGGTTCATTCAAGAGGCCAGTCTACCAGATAGTTGTGAATTCTGTTGGTAACACTTGAACATAAGTAAGTTTCACCCTCTTGGCTTCCACAGAGTTTTTGAGAAAAGTAAAACACAAGACCTGACTTCAAATTGTTACGTGGAAGGCAGATAGGGGTTCACAGCTATGACAAGCTGCAGGATGACACCGTGTCACATCGCACGGTAGCTGGTGGTAGGGAGTTGACTTCCAGCTACGTCCAGTTTGAGAGACACCGTGATATTCAGGCACAGGAGAATTCTTGGATGGAGGAGTCTACACAAAGATCTAGACGGGAATAATGAGCTCGCCTAGAAAAGGGTAAAGGGAAAGAGAAGGACACCAAGGACTGAATTCTATTTAAGGAGTAGGAACATGGGGCTCAGAAGACAACTCAGTCAATAAAGGGCTTGCCTGAGTCTGATTCCCAGAACCCGCATGAAAGCCAGGCACAGCAACAAGCATCTGTTGCCCCAGTACTGAGCCAGTCTAGCTGAACCAGTGCACTCCATGTTCAGAGAGAGATGCCATCTCAAAACTTAAGGTGGGGGGCAAATAAGGATACCTCTGGCTTCCATACACATGCACAGCACATGCTTGTACACACATACACAGGTTTCAGAACAGGGTTTCCCAGCCCAGACAGGAAACCATTAATTTAACTGCATTACCCATCAAAACAGTGTTGTAAACATCTCTAGCAACAGTTAGTAACCTAAGTGCAAAGGCATAGAGGATACAGTGACTGGCTTGCTAAGCAGTGAAGATGATAGGAGAAAGTTTTAACCTGTGCACTATCAGGCTTGTTACTGTGAGTGAAGAGGCTGCAGGACAAGGTAGAGTACAGAGATCATCCGGTCCATTCTCTTGCTGTTCTTCCAAAGGAAAGAAATGCTTTCTTCTTTTTTAAAAACTCTTACTCTCTGTCTCTCTGTCTCTGTCTCTGTCTCTCTCTGTGTGTGCGTATGTGCATCTATCTATGTTTGTGCGACAGCATGTGTGTGACAGTCAGAAAGTAACCTTGTGTGTCAGTCCTTGCCTTCCGCCATGTTTGAGACGGAGGTCTCCTGTTTGCCAATAAATAAGCCAAGCCAGCCGGCCCGCAAGTTTCCAGGGGTTCTCCTGTTGCTGCTTCCTGTTTGCTATCAAAGCACTGGGACTACAGACATGAGCTACCATGTTTGGCTTTATGAAGTTTCTGGGGAGGATGTTGAACTCAGGTTCTGTAAGTGACTCTGTAAGAAGTCAGATAATGAACATCATTGGATTTGATGTATTCAACTCTACTGATGCAGTTCTGATGTGGCCATAAACAATATTTGAATAAATAAGCTCACAGTACTCAGTAAAACCTTATTTTCAAAGAAAGATGGTATAGGATGAATTTGACAACCACTGTCCTAGACCATTTGTTCTTAATTACATGTTATAAAGTTCTTTATATAGAGAATTGTAATCCTTTGTGTTATTACCAAGATGTTTCATTGTTGTTAATCCCTTTGTCTGTGGTATTTGAGGGGAACACAAAACTTTGAGTGTATTTACATAGAGACAAGTCTACTTATTCTTTCCCCTTGTTTTCTGCTCTATAATCATGTTCAGAATAATCTTTCCTACACCAATATTTTAAACATATTCTCTCTCTCTTTTTTATTCTCTCTTTAAACCTCCATAACCATAAAGTAAGAGGGAAGGAACTCTTACACAGATCAAGCTGGCAGTACTAAATGAGGAAAAGGAGAAGAGTGTAATAAAGAGGCGCCCAGAAAAGCTGAATAATATTAGCTACTGCTATTTTGGTACCTTTACACAAAAATTATTTTGACTTTAAAATTGAACTAGACATCGGCAAGAGCTTTATCGACTTATTTAGGCCTGTCTTCTCCTGCCATCTACTTACCTCTCATCCCTTTTTTCTCAATCGACTTGATTTCCTTCCTTCCTTTTATAAAGGGGAACTATCATTACAAGTATATTTTTATCTAAAAATAAAATTGTACTTATTGCATTTCTAAGACAGTCATAAGTCACTTAACTGTGGTGACACATCCCAAGACACTGGTTTGGACTAGTTTTATCCTATGTGAGCTTCATAGAGCACATACTTTTATACAACTATATGGCATAGGTCAATGAATCACTCAATGTGGCCCCTTGAAGTAATCACAAAATGAGTTGAATATGATACATGAGGCCACTCTGATGTAACATATCATTGCTTTATAGTTCCTGTTTGAAAATGAGACCATGATTTGAAACACTGAGAAATACAGAAGATAATATAGAAGATCAAGTACACAAACAAAAGGTACTATCTATGTACTATGCTTTTACATATGTACAGCACATGCAGAGAATGAATAGTATGTTGTTTTGGGATGATACACCTACTACATTATGGGGAACAGGAATTTTTCATGTGCATTGCCCTCAATGTCACCACGGTCATTTATGTGATCTCTTGCCGAATGAAACACTGTGTTAAATGACTACGCTTGCTGTATTAGGGTTGAGTGTTTGCACCAACACAAAATTCCTATACTGAAATACTGTGGTTTTAGAAAGTATACCTTTCAGAAAGAGATTCAGTCATGAAGGGAAGCACTCATGAGTGCAATTAGTGCTTCTATAAAATGGATTTCTCCCTCCACATGTGAGGACGCAGTTAGAATATACCCTCTACAAAAAGAACCTTGATGTTATACTTTCCATCTATGAACTTGGGAGAAATAAATTGTTAGTTATAGAAATTATCCCACTTAGATATTTCTGTCTTAGCATCCATAATGAACTGAAATATTTCTGTATTTTACTCCAAATGTTTTATGATGGCTAAAAGATTGGTTCAAAGGGCTATTTGGCTTGCAAGATGACTCTGTGTGTAAAGGAGCCCAGTGACCTGTGTTTAGTCCGCAGGACTCTCACAGTAAAAGGGGATAACCAACCCCTACAAATCATCATCGGACCTGCATGCATTCATGCACGCTCACCAGTGTGCAGATAGACAGGTAGATGGATAGATAGATACATACATAGATAGATAGATAGATGATAGATAGATAGATACATACATACATACACAGATGATAGATACATAGATAGATGATAGATACATAGATAGATAAATAGATAGATAGATAGATAGATAGATAGATAGATAGATGTAGATGATAGAGAGTAGATAGGTAGGTAGATAGGAAAAAGAAAGAAAGGTAGATATAATTTTAAAAAAATTTAAAGGCTTATTAAATATTGTCATAAAAAGTAATATTTTGGAATCTGGAGAGATGGGTCAAGGGTTACGGGCCCTAGCTAAGGATCTGAGTTCAATTCACCCACATGGCAGCACACAACTGTGTAAATGATTCACTGAGTTCAGGGGATCAATACCTCTTCTGATTTTCATAGTTTCTTGCAATTATGTGGTACACATACATATACTCATATACTCATATAAACATATAATAAAATAAGATTAAATAAATATTTTTAAAAAGTATTTCATTGTGGTGGCAATGAGTAGTCAATCTGGATTTTAAAGAATACAAGGTATTCATATTTTATTCATACTGTATTTATTTTTTAAAGTTATGTGTATGCACATGCATATATCTGTGTGGATTTGTGCACTTAAGTACAATGATCTCAGAGGCAAGAAGAGATTCCCTGGAGCTGAAGGTACATGCAAATGTGAGCTCTGTGAGTAGGGGAGAGTACTGAGAATCAAACTCAGTGCCTCTGGGAAAGCAGCACTCTGGCACTCTTGACTGCCAAGTCATCTTTCCAGCCCACCACAGTCTCTTTTTAAATACCTACCTCTCATTCCTTTTCAAACAGGACTCCATTTTTGGGGAGGTATCAGGATGCACAGCACCAGATAGAGGATTTTGGTTCATCTGAACGGATGGAAATTCTGCTCCCCGTCTTCCAAGTTTCCCCTATAGAGAGGGATGGCCATGTGTCCTAGGTTCAGCTAAGGGAAAAACCTAACGAGAGGCTGGCTACAGACTGGGAAATGTTCTCCTTTGCTGAAAGATGGAGACTGGTGTAGTAGACATCATCCCCCTTCCTTATCCTGCCTTAACTGGGAGCCCACATAATGGGGTTTACATTCTGAAGTAACAAGATAAATGCACTGTAAATGTGCATCACATATTTTTTCTATATTGCCACTTTGGGGGCTAACATGGAGCTTGAAAATTGAACCATCTAAAACCAAATAAACCCTTTCTACCCCCAAATTGCTTTTTGGTCATGATGTTTCATCACAGCAATAGAAACCCCAGCTATGACAGGCAGGACTGAGAAAGGACACTGAAGAAGAGTAGGGTGTGTGCCCTATCCTGTCCATGTGAACTCTTATGCTCCTGTCTTAAGGACTCTGGCACCTCACTCCATACAAGATGACAAAGAGACAAAAGCCAAATAATAAGCACAGGTGACAATCAGCAGAGTTGATTCAGTGATCTAACTAGATCTAACTAGATCTAACTAGGGTTAGACTGACTCCTCCTCCCAGCTCTGTACACAACCCTTCTAAAGCTACACACTCAGTTGAAAAGAGTGATCTTCCCAGGTAGCAGAGGTAGACAAATGGCTGTGCTCCCCCAGAACCTCAGATCGAGCTCATAAGATGATCAAAGATGAACTGAACATTTACAAGCCTTTGACTGTCCATCCAGGACAGGTCATGTCAGGATAATGCTGTGTCCCACCAGCCAGGCAGGCATATGCATACAAGAAAACAAAGGGAGCACTTCCAATATTTGAATGTCTGAAGAGATCCTTCAATGTTATCTGTCTGAGAAAGCTGACTACCACTTGTATCAAAGCCATGGTCCAAGAAGAGTATGTTCAAAGAACAAGCAGATTTCTAGAGAACACACCTAAAGGTAGAGATCTATAAGAAACTACAGTTTAAGCAGGCTCAGCTAACTGAGAACATGGGAGCATACAGAGTACAAGGAAAGGTAACAAGCCAAGAAGGAAGAGGGCATTGAGATTGTCCAAAGAGGAGAAGCCCCAAAATGGAGTTTCCGCTTGTCTACACCAACTGGTATCAGCAAGCACAGCATTGTCATTAGTCGGCTATTTTGCCACCAAAAGCTGCTAAATCAGAGTCATGTGCCAGGTGCCTATAGGATACAAAAAAAATCCACTAAATGTCAAACTTCATAGATATGTGACATTTGTTAATACAAAACAGTAATAATACTGTACTGGAGGGGCAGTTTCCCAAACACTGTCATGGCACTCTTCAGAATTGAAGAGTCAAAATTCTAAGACTCTTTCACTTAATCACAATTCAGCAAAAAACATTATGTATTTTGCATAGACACAAAATTTAATATTTGAGTCAAATAACAAAATTATCTTTACCTCTCCAGCCTTACATTGGATATTACATTGTCATTGGTAACAATTCTCTCCCATTTAAGTTAGGATTGATGTAAAGTAGGATTGGCTTCAAACATGAAACCACCTGCCTTCCCTGTTTGGATAGAAGACAGCAAACTCTAGGGCCGTTGAACACAACAGTAAGGATGTGCTCACATACAATTCAATTTTTTTCAGACATCTTAGACCCACTCTTCTCACTATACACTTTACCTCTTTTAATTTTTGAAAACAGGGTCTTGCTATATAACCCTGGAACTTAGTAGATCAAGCTGACCTTAATTCATAGACATCTGTCCGCCTCTGGGACTGAAAGCATTCACCACTATAGCCAGCTTAGCCACACACTTTTATTTGAATGTTTCCCATCATCTCAACCTCAATTCCAAGTCAAATATGTCAGCTCTATCCCCAAACATTTGCTTGTCTTCCCACTGCCGGTCCATGGTGTCTTTCTCTTTCTCTTGGGCTCCGAGAATGGTGTCATTAGCCCTTAAGCCTACCTCCCTGACGTCATTAGCCCTTAATCCTACCTCCCTGATGTCATTAGCTCTTAATCCTACCTCCCTGATGTCATTAGCCCTTAATCCTACCTCCCTGACTTCATTAGCCCTTAATCCTACCTCCCTGACGTCATTAGCCCTTAATCCTACCTCCCTGACATCATTAACCCTTAATCCTACCTCCCTGACATCATTAGTCCTTAATCCTAACTCCCTGATACTAAAGCTTAATTGGGAATCACCTATTAAGGTTGGTTTTAGTCTTGAATTTACTTCTTTCTCTTTCACTTGCAACACTAAATACTCAGGTTCCAATTACCCTGCCCCCAGATTTATATAACAGCTTATAGTCACTGTCTGAAACAAAGTTGTCATATTGTTCCTCAATAACTTTCAACGAGCCCTTAGTACTCACTAAAAGTAGGATTAACCTCAGAGCCTGGAATCTACATAAAAACATGGTCTCAAACCAACAGTTTCTCCCTATCAATCTCTTATTGCCTCCATTTTCAGGACTTTCCTCATAACATAAACCTAGTTTTTCAAAGCTTAGGCTCAGGCCTTAAACACTCCTTGGCTTCACTTGGAGCACTTCCTATCTTCAACAGAGCTCAATCAGTAATTTTCAACACCTACTCTGAGGGCTCCTGTAAGTATACACCTTAGCTTCCCAAGGTCTGTGTCCTTCTTCTTTGTTCCTGAAGTGTTTATTAGTTAGTAAGCACTTTAATATACCACAGTATTTGAGAGAGAAATTTCTCATTTTCACTCAGGATGAGCCTCCTCTCAACATCTGCAACAACCCAACCTCCAGCATCTGTGAAGTACTCTAGTGAAACTTCTTGTCTACATCTAAAGACAGCCTGTCCCATTCTTAAAGAGCACTAGGTGGCAGATAGGTTTCTGTCAGTCTCCAAGATGCAGTTAGATGAAAGTGTAAAGTACAAAACACTATGTTCTTAGCTCCCTTTATATGTGTGATATTCACAAGCAGAAGCTGGGGTTATCTTTAGTTAAGGGACTTTTGAGTGACTGGAAGATGAGGCTAGAAAGACATCATTTTCCTTAGTGTCTATGGTGTGTTTAATAACAAAGTAAAACATGTCTTACGTTCTTTCTTGTCATATGTTTAAGTCTTCCCTGAAACTTGCATCCTGACCCTCTTTTTCATCCCCAGACTGCCCAGCACAACTCAAACATGCTTAATGAGCAATTAACTAAAATGTCAATGAATTATTGCTAAGAATCACACAGGCACACACCTGAGGGCTATCAAAACTTTCAGAAGTAATGGGTTTCAGGGTGGGCAGTGCTGTTCATGCTACAGTGAGTATATAGATGTTCCTAGACGTGTGTGTATGTGTGGAGTAGGGGGTGTAGAGAGATGGCTCAGAGGTTAAGGACACTGACTGCTCTTCCAGAGGTCCTGAGTTCAATTCCCAGCAAATACATGGTGGCTCAACCATCTGTAATGCCCTCTTCTGGTTCATCTGAAGAGAGTGATAGGGTACCCACATACATGAAATAAGTCTTTAAAATAAAAGAAGGTCCCAGATGTGACTGCCTACACCATAATCATGACCACATATCCACAAAGTAACATATTGTTTTAATGAATTAAAAGTATATCCTACTATACCTTAACATGCTCTATCAGTCCTTAAAATGGAACATTGTCTCAAAATTGTATGTCTTAGTTTTCTCCATATGCCTTATATTCTATTTTGTTTCTACTGGCACATGATACTTGTTACCTAAAGCTTATACTTCACCTATCTATGCTACAGAGTAAGCTTTAAGGTCCATAGCGTCACTTTAATTATCTAAAGTCCTGAGGCATGCTTAGATGATTCTACAGTAACAGTTTTCAGGACTGTAGCCTTAGGGGCAGGGGGAGGGCAGGGGGAGGGGCTTGGAGGAAGGAGGACATTCCTAAGTATTCTGAAAATTTTACAGAATAGAGACATTCTTCCTCCCAGTATGAATAGGTATTTCCTGTGCTGTAATCCTGGCCCTTCACATATTTCTGGCCTACATCAGGAAAATATGCATAGATATTAGATAATATTTGGGAGTCCTTCCCAGTCTAGCATTTGTCTGCTCATGACATCTTTGCTCTAGAACATACTCAGGCATCACCATGTATAAACAGCTAGACTTTGTAAAGACTTATTTAATGAAAAGTATCCTGAAGCACATCCAGTTGAAAGAAAGAGAGGGGAAAACACTTTTTTTTTCCTGGAGCCATGACAAGCAGTGTGTGTGTGTGTGTGTGTGTGTGTGTGTGTGTGTGTGTGTGAAAGTGTGTGTGTGTGTGTGTGTGAAAGTGTGTGTGTGTGTGTGTGTGTGTGTGTGTGTGTGTGTGAGAGAGAGAGAGAGAGAGAGAGAGAGAGAGAGAGAGAGTCTTTTTTTTTCCCGGAGCTGGGAATCGAACCCAGGGCCTTGCGTTTGCTAGGCAAGTGCTCTACCACTGAGCTAAATCCCCAACCCCCGAGAGAGAGTCTTATGTACATGAGTGTATAGGTATGAAGGTAGGTAGGTATATGCCCTTGTGCATACTTCAGAGGCCAGACGGAGATACTGGGTGTCATCCTGTATCACTTTCCACATTTATTGCCTTGACACAGGTCCTCAATTAACTAGCAGCTTGCCTTTTTGGCTAGGCTGTCTAGCCAGAGAGTTCACAGGACTTGCCCATCTCTCTCTCCGTTGTTGGGATTCACAGGCATGTGAAACTATGCTTGGCTTTTTATTTGGGTTCTGGGGATTTGAACTTAGTTTTTCATCTGTCCAGGAAAACACTCTTACCTACTAAGCCATCTCTCCAACCTCCAAGGTTTCCTTAATGATGAAATCAATACTGATTTTAGGCATTCCTGACATTTGCACACACAGAACAACTTGACCAGAGGAATATTCTCAAGCCTCCATTTGACCGACCTACCACTTGAACTATAATATGTTAATATCATAAAATTTATCCCTAAACTCGTCTGAATATTGTTAAGTAAGGGAACTTTGAGCAACAATGACAAAGATCACCAGTAATGATAAACACTGCGGTTTATAAAAGTCCTATTAATGGCACTCAGTTCAATTCTATATGCTCTCCACCAGTGTCCAAAGTACAAAGAGAGACTCTGGAAGTAGAAGACTAGCAAGCTCCCATCTGCCCCCATCAGGTCTATCCTTAACTGGATTTCAGCCTTGCATCTGGGAAACCTTGAGACTCAGACCTTCAATATATCAAAACCAACTGGACAATATGAAAACAAATTCTAAAGTCTTGACTGCTGATATGACTATTTCCTAATGTATTTCCACAGCTGCAGTAAGAATACTAGGAAAATTCACTCCCCCTTCTGTTGTGCCTCAGTTTCTCATTCATATAATGAGTCAAGATTTCTACATTCAAGTTTTTATCTCTTAGGCTTAAAGAGCCATGCCTATTTTTCCAGACACTGTAGGAGTCTGGCCTCCTGGCAAAAAAAAAAAAAAAAAAAAAAAAAGGAGAGAGAAAGAGAGAGGGGGGTGGGTTATCTTACATCTCCTTTGTGGTCACTGCTGTGTCTGAAGGGCAAAGAGGAAGCTGGAGAAAATTCCTGCGAATACCTTCCCTTATCACCTTCAGAGCTGCTTCTCCAAACAGGTCCCTCTCAGTCCCACATCTCTGCTAGGATCTGAAGGATCCCAAAGCAGTAAAGACATTGTTCTTCTCTTTTGGAGCCATGGATCAATGAGGAGATGGACTTTACTCCTAACCCCAATGGAGAGCAGCTGAGTGACAAATTATCCAGCCCCAACAAAAGAAAAACAAACCAACTACACAATTTGAGAACTATTAGTAACTTAAATGACATCCAATCCAACTTTTACTCCGAACATCAAGTTTCCATTAACCTTGTAATCAAATGTAGAAATTGAGACTCACCAATCAGTCTGTTTAAATTTTCTAAGTTTCTTGTGGCTAAAACAGTTTATTCTATCGTGAGCTAACACTCTTATCTGTTTTTCTACATGATCATGATAGTCAAGACTTTACTTTTTAAGAAGTGAAATGTGTTTGTTTTTTTTTAATATCAGACACAAATCCAACACAGGAAGAAAATGAAAACAGAACTGGTCTCCAGGCAGCTGCAGGAGACACTCAGCATATCTGCCAGGCCCTTCTCTACCCCAGCTCAGTGCAAGGCCGTACCACAAAACCCATAAAGCACAGCTTTAAAAGTACTGCTTTAAAGATATTCAAATAAATCTAATTTTGCACATACCAACCCTTAAAGATGGCTGTCTTGTTTCCTTGAAAATGTTACCTGGTAAAATTTCTCCATTTCAGTGATATATTCAATTTATGTTCTGTCCCCCCTTCATATCTCCCAATCCTAATCAGGCTGAGAGTACAGCCTCTCTAACTACCTGACCACAGATCTAGTTAACAAGAGCTTAATGACAAAGAGTAGCTGAGTGGGGCCTTAAGGATCATACAGTTCAGACAGGCAGGGAGGAGAGAAGATTCCAGGCTCGGATACAGAAACAAAAGAGGCCTTCTGACATACTTGACCACTTCCCTTCCAGACTCATGGCTTCTGCCCCACTAGCTAGATGTTCCCTTTCTCATTTTAAGCCAGATCTTATCTCTATGAATATATGGTGGGATTTTTTTCAGTTGGGACCAAATTAGTGATGTGATTCAATCAGAACCAAAACTGCAATGTGTCAATATTCTCCTTGTTACCTTAGGGACTGGATGAAGATGTTCGATAAATCTGTAGAAAACCCATGTTATCTGTCAATGGGTCAACATCTGGACAATGCAGTCACATGACACACATCCCTGGGGTCTCAAATCTAAAGCCAACACAAAGGACACCTTGGCTGCAGAAAATCAATCTTTCTCTTATGCCACGGGTAATGTGGTACACCCCATTTGGACTGTAAAAATAACAGCATTTTCAAGGAGATGCAAGTTCATCCATTAGGGAACACATCTGTAAAAGCAAATGTTGTAGTTTTGAAAACTACATTCGGTATGACATACCTCTTAAATTTCCAATTTACAGTTTAGAAAGCAAGCACATCACTTTTTTTTTTTTACATCATTTGGTTTTTCATTCAAGAGGAATGATTTTTAAAGACTTTTCTACAACCCTTTTTCTCTTAGATTGGGTCTTTACAGATTACATGAACGTTACTGAATCGCTTTACAGGTTGGGGATTTCACATATGTATCCTCCTATACTTGAGGATCTCATCCTAAATTTTAACACATGTTGTGAAGCTAAGTGTTTTAAGACATAAAAACAAAACAAAACACACAAATGCAAAGTCCCTGTCTTTCTAGCATTTGAGGTAATTGATTCAGACATTTTATTCCTGTTATTTTCTCTTTTTACTTCCTCTCAAAAGGAGATAATCTGAATTGCTCTAATCTGAAAAACAACAATAAGTGTAGCAAATACTTGACAATGAAGATGAAAAGCCTCCAAAAATCTGTTACCTTAGCAACAGCAAGAATGTGGAAGAATAAGAATACACTGTTAGGGCATCATTTCAGACTCCACAGATTTGAGGCCACAGTCAGCTTTCATTAGCTTTTTGTTTTTCCCAGCAGGTCCTTGGACTTTGAAACAAAACCTGAATGACAGCTATGAGCAATTCCAGCCTGGCTCCTGATTAGCTATGCCAAACAAAACATCTCTCTGCAGTGTAAACTTTCCAGGCATCAGCAGCAGAGCCTCTGGAGAGACTATAACTCCTCAGTGAGACTTGAAGGAGAGTTAGAGGTTGGGGGTGAAGGATAGCCAGGAGGGGGATGGGTGAACAGGATGAGACCTTCCCCTCCACCACAAACTAGTTCCCCAAATTAAAGCAGGAGCAAAGTGACTAGCAACTGTGGCCATGCTGCTATGGCTTCTAATTCTAACTTACTCTACTTAACTCATTCTCTAATACTGAATATTTTATTCCGATTAACATTCACAAATCCACAGCATCTGTGCTTCCAAACCTCTAATGTGTTAAACCAGCAAGCAATTCTGGGGCCTTCTTCAGATCAGAAGGAGCAATAATCAATTAAAGATACTCCAAAGAAGAAGGGGAAACAACATGCAAACAGACAATACCTTACTTGGACAAAAACAACCTTGTGCTGTTTCTTCTCTTTCACTTTTGCTAGACGTGGACCTAAAATCAACTGCAGTAAAGGACACTGAACTGTTGCAAGGGAGTTCCACTTGCTACACAGTTGGATCCCAGAGGGAACCAGCTCCTCTTCAGACCTTGTAATACGTAAAAAGTACCTTTACCCACGCAAAAGAACTAGAAACTAGATTTCCAGGAAGCCAACTCTAACCAGACGCTTGGGTTTTAAAGTCACCAGTAGTGTCAGGAAGAATTGCGCTAACTGTGCACTGGAGTGGTAAGAGACAATGCAGCTTCCAGGAGATGCGAGGTGAAAAAATCGGTTGACTGAATCTACCAGCCATCCTGCCACTTCAAGAGGGGGGGAAATCACTTTTTTTTTAAATTTTGTGGTCACACAACAAGAGGTAAGCTCTTGTCTTCTGCAAAGTGGCACTTAGCTAGATTCTGATCTCTGCTACATAGGAGATGGCCTACAGAAACTGCTGGCTGGCTTACTTGGAATGCTAGGCAAGGAAAACTCCCTCCTTCTAGTCAATAACCACCTCTTTAAGAGACAGTTATGATGACTTAAGAGGAGGACAGCTCCAAGCGCCTAAAATCTGACTTGCAGACACAAGACAATGAATGTCACAAAGAACTAACTACATAGCCTGCCTGAAAGCCTCACCTAGGGTTCATCCATCTCTTTAAAGCACCACATGGAAAGCTCAAGGCCAGACAGAAGATTTGATTAGAAAGACGTTAAAAAAAAACAGTCAGAGACATAGCAATTTGAAAACTAGACATGGGGAAAATTTCAATTTCTTAAAACAAACTAGAAAGCTTCATTCCCAATTATTTTATTCAATGTGTCTTTTGAAACCACCTTTCTATGAATCTATACAAAACTCTTGGAACATTGTCGCAATTGGATGAAGACAGGATGAGGACCTCAGAACAATAGAAAGGCCCTAATATGAGCCCCTGCTTGCAATCCCAAACCAAACCTGCTGATTCAGCACAAAAGTCACAACGGAATTCTTATCTTTAGAAGGAACAATCCATTGTGTGCCTGGAACAAAGGGCCATGCACAGGAAATCAGCCAAATCTAGGCCAGATGGTCACTGATTCAAGTTTCATTCTCACCAGCCCCCACTCGCCTTAACAGTCCAGAAATAAATTCAGATAGCTTTTCACTTACCAGGTAACATCCCTGTGTAAGGTACAAGGGTTTTCAAGTTGTCTACATCTCCACCTCAGTGGTATCTAATGATTGGAACAGAATTCCCTTACAAGTTTACAAAGTGGCCAGGCCACTGTTACTGAAAACACCACTAGCAAGCCACCCTCTGTTGCCTACGCATGCCATGAAGTTCCACTGGTGTCTATGCTAGCCTGGTCTCCTCCACGCGAAATAGGAAGGAAAAAGCAAAATCCAGAGAACAATTTCATCACAGACATGGGCTGCAAGAAGTTATCACGGGGGCATCACATCACAAAGGTGTCACAGTTCGTAACCTAGAAATATTTAATACAATTACCAAAAACAAGCTACCATTACAAAATCGTTACAATAGACATTAATGCTAATTCCGGTTGAATTAAGAAACGTGAAAATTGCATCACAAAATACACACGTCAGACAAGCGGGCTTTGTTCCACATAGCAAGGCGGAGCAGCAGGCTGTTGTGTTCTTTGTTTTTTATTTATCTAGAAAAGGAGCAACTGTTTGAAAACACAGCGGTATAAGCATGGCATGGGACTTTTAAAGTGTCCAGATGCTGCACGGACATGGGACAAGAAAGCCTCCCCGGTGTAGATTCAGAGAAGAGACTGAATTTAGAATTCATTCCCTGTAAGCCTCAGGAGTTTGGAGGAAGAGAAGAGAAGGCTGTAGAAGAAGCAAGAAAAAGATCTGTGTTTAATGGGAGAGGTATATGTAAGAATGGTGCTTATATTTCTGTCTGTAAAGAAAATACCTCAGCATATGCCATGGCAACTCAGGGAAAACAGAAGAAAGACAGTCACTGATTTTGCTTACAAAATCATGTATCTGACTTTAATCCCAAAAGAACCTGTGTGAATGAATACATTTCAAACCCCTCTTGTTTAGTGGAAAACTCGGTTTTGAACAGCAAATGATTAGAGTAGAACATGAAGAATTGTGCCTCAAATCTGCAAACACATGATGGAAACTTCGTTATCAAAGTCTGGAGTAAATAAAAATTGAGACCCATAAAAAATGTTCAACCCACTCCTTTATGCTAAAACAAGGTTTAGAATAAATTCTTTTCTTTGAAAGGAACCCTTGACTCCATAGGAGTTGACTAGGGAAATATTTACATTTTTGAGGCTTAAGTAAATTTTATTAGCCAACAAATAGTAATCCCTTCAGTAAACACTGCAATCCTTTTTATCATTACTTTGAAAATGTCAATGCAGACGTACATTTTACTGGCATACTGCAGTGTTACTCTTCCAAAATTAACATATAGAAAGGTTAGGGTAGATCAAAGAGGTTTGAGGGCTATTTGTTTGTTTTTTTAACACAAGATAATCATATACTAGTTGGATAATGACTGAAGAAAAAAATGACTTCAAAATATGCCATCAACAGCAGCCCTAAGAAATGACCTGTTTTATTGTAGAAAAGTAGAAAGGGCTCCGAAGACACCAGAGGTCCCCTTCCATGAGAGGACGTCCGTGGCAGTTGACAATACCAGTGGTGACTATAGGGTGAAAGCACCATTTATATTCTCACAACCTTGGCCATTCATGTCAGTGGCGGTAAGCGATAAGTAGAAACTCTTGAAAACTTGCTCCTAACTGCTTTTGTATAATTTATAATCACAGGATGACACCAGGTTTTATTTAGGATAAAATAGATCCTAGACCCATGCAGTTTATACACATGTAGGTCATACATTATATCAATGTAATTATTCAGACGAAATAGTTGTTTTTGGTGTCTCACGTTTAATTTTTTTAAGGTGTATTTCTACCATCTAAATTTCTGCTTAAAACAGTTTTTCTTTACATAATACCACAAAATAATATTTAGAATCATTCTATAAATTGCTTAGCTATTGTCCTTTTAAGGCATACAAATTAATTTTTGTTTCATTTAATTCTTGGAAAGAATATTAATGAAAGAAAATTGATTACAATTAAGAATCTTTAAAAATAGAGTAGTTAAGTATTGGTTGTTCAATGTTGTTAGTGTTTATGTTTTTTTCTTTCTTTAGTATAAAACAGGGATTTCAGTATTCATGAAAAATGACTATTCATGTTAAAATTCTCTTTACTTTTGAGCCCATCTTTAAAGTACCTCAGATAAATTTACATTTAAATGAAACATACACAAAGGCTGCCTTAACTAAGTCAGTACACACCCATGCTGTCACAACTATTTTTAAACAGACAACTTCATATGCCAGTTCACTGGGATTTATATGGCAATGCTTTACAAATTAAGACAAAATTAAATCTAAGAACCTAAGACAAAAGAAGATTCTATTCACAAAACCCAATTCAGACTCCCTGTGTGCAGACCAAGGTTTAGTAAATAAAACTATATAAAAACAATAAATGACCATATAATATAATAAACTAAAATCTTGCAGCCTAACTTCTGATCTCTTTCTTTAATGTGTTTTAAAATAACAGATAATTAAATAGATAAAATAAAGATGATTTAACACACTTATGTAAGTACTGTGTTCTAATCATGTTAATTAAGCCTTTTTTTCTTTCCACTTTGCACTCTAACTTGGACTTTCTGCCTTACAGTGGTCTACAAACCTGGTACAAAATTTAATTTCACTAGACTAATAGAAAACTTAAAAATAGATAATATCTGTGATATATGTTTACTCAATCTTATCTTATTTTTAAATTACTATACAGAATAAAAGTATACAGCTAAGTTAACACACAGTTTTCATTGATGAACAGCACCAAGGGTTCCAATGCTTGAATTAATTATAAGAAAATACTTTAGGAACATGTAATATGAAAAAAGAGCGGGCGTAACTAAGGGTTAAAGGATTAACAGTCTTTAGAGCTAGGAGGGCTGAGAAGTGGGTTGACTGAAAATTAGGATGTGTGAAGAAGAAAACCATAGAAACCACTATTTTGTAAGCAACATATAAGCTGACGATTGGTTCTTTTGAGGCAGAGTTTCTCTGTGTAGCCCTGGGCATCCCAGAACCCACTTGGAATTGGCCTTGAACTCAAATCTGTCTGCCTCTGCCTTTAAAAAATAATTTTTAAGAAGTTTTAAGAACTATGCTTATGTGTTTCTTCATCATCTACTTGTATCATTAGAATAGTAATATATATTACATATATAGTAATATATGAAGTCACCTTATATAATTGAAAATGTGCTTTGAACACAGCCTGATGGTTAAAATGACTCTTCATTCATTTTCTTTCTAATTGATAATTCCGTGTGCATTAAACTTGTACAGAAATGTCACTTCAACAGGGGTACATTTATTCAAAATTGGCTTCTGCTGTATAATACAAAAGAAGGGCATGAACTACTATTAATATTCCATTTCTCCTCCATCTTCCTGGGCTGAGGAGATAATTCAGTGGGAAAAGGAACTGAATCGAGATTCCAGCATTCACAGAACAGCCAGATGCAGGGATATGTGTCCCTAATCCTAGCACCGGGGAGATAGAAGCAAGTAGATCTCCAAGTTTACTAGACAGCCAGTCTAGAGGACTGGTGAGGCCAAGCTAGATATATAGACAATAAGATAATAAAGTGGATAAGCCAGTGAGGTGGACCCTTGAGATTTGAATTCAATTCCCAGGGTTTCCAGAAGGAAAGAAACCACTCCTGAAAGTCGTCTTCTGACCTACGCCCATGCACCACAGCCTGTACATACCCACACACACGTACATACACCGCACATACATACACACAGACCTACACACACACAATACCTATCCCTCTCCAAAGGATGCATGTCATAGTTTTAGTATCCATGCAGCATCAGTGACTGAACAGAGCTTAGTGGAACATTATCCCCTTAGCCTCCGTATCACCCCAGTTGCTTCAGATTCCAGTGCCTCAGAAGCAGGTTTAAAGCTTAAAGAAAAATTTTTTAAAAAAGAGAGAGGAATGTATACTTAAACTCCATTAGGTTTCAGCTTTAATTAGATTCTCTTATAATTTTGGTGTTGGAAAACAGAATAAATACCCTTACATGTTATGCTGTGTAATTTTATTGCACTAGTGATTGCCTGAGGAATATACTTCCTATGAAATTAAATCTGAATCTACAGAACCACAAGCCCCAGTACCATCTTGTAACTGGCTGTCCTTTTCTCCAGGGAAGGAACTACTCTGCATATGTCTGTCTCTCTTACAATACTCATTCCAGCCACAGGTGCCTAACAAAGTCTTATTAACTTAATTCTAGCATTAATTTCCTGCCCAGTGGAGAATTCTATCACCACCACTGGATATCAACCTCTTGCTCAGTCAGAAAACTATAAGAAAAAAATGTTTTTTCAGGAAGTGACAAATTCATTTGAGAAAATAGTTACTTCTTATCCAAATGAAAATTGCGTTTGATATTATAATTATTGTTGCCTTTAAAAAATATCACTACAAACTAAAAACAGCCTTTAATCTAAAATGGAATTATACTGACTATAATACATGAACTTTGGTTTCTTGCCACATACAGACCTAGGATAATCTACCGGAAATAATGTCTGAAACAATTCCACAATGCTTTGGTTTTGGGAAGCTTTGCTAATTTAAAACCTAATCAGCAATACATATTATAGTATTTATTCCTTATAAAAATGGTTACATTTTACAGAACTATCCCTTTCAGGGTTATATCCCACTATGTGATATTATAAGTAAAAATGCATGACTTCCTTTTGTTGTTGTTTTTGTTTTCAAGACAGGGTTTCTCTAACCAACAGATTGGGAAAAGATCTTTACCAATCCTAGATAGAGGGCTTATATCCAAAATATACAAAGAACTCACAAAGTTAGACCACAGGAAGACAAATAACCCTATTAAAAATGGGGTTCAGAGCTAAACAAAGAATTCACAGCTGAGGAATGCCGAATGGCTGAGAAGCACCTAAAGAAATGTTCAGCATCTTTAGTCATAAGGGAAATGCAAATCAAAACAACCCTGAGATTCCACCTCACACCAGTCAGAATGGCTAAGATCAAAAACTCAGGTGACAGCAGATGCTGGTGAGGATGTGGAGAAAGAGGAACACTCCTCCATTGTTGGTGGGATTGCAGACTGGTACAACCATTCTGGAAATCCGTCTGGAGGTTCCCCAGAAAATTGGACATTGCACTGCCTGAGGACCCAGCTATACCTCTCTTGGGCATATACCCAAAAGATGCCCCAACATATAACAAAGACACATGCTCCACTATGTTCATAGCAGCCTTATTTATAATAGCCAGAAGCTGTAAAGAACCCAGATGCCCTTCAACAGAGGAATGGATACAGAAAATGTGGTACATCTACACAATGGAATACTACTCAGCTATCAAAAACAATGACTTTATGAAATTCATAGGCAAATGGAGGGAACTGGAAAATATCATCCTGTGTGAGGTAACCCAAGCACAGAAAAACACACATGGTATGCACTCATTGATAAGTGGCTATTAGCCCAAATGTTCGAATTACCCTAGATGCACAGAACACATGAAACTCAAGAAGGATGACCAAAATGCGAATGCTTCACTCCTTCTTTAAAAGGGGAACAAGAATACCCTTAGGAGGGGATAGGGAGGCAAAGTTTAGAACAGAGGCTGAAGGAACGCCCATTCAGAGCCTGCCCCACATGTGGCCCATACATATACAGCCACCAAAGTAGATAAGATGGATGAAGCAAAGAAGTGCAGGCTGACAGGAACTGGATGTAGATCTCTCCTGAGAGACACAGCCAGAATACAGCACATACATAGGCGAATGCCAGCAGCAAACCACTGAACTGAGAAGGGACCCCCATTGAAGGAATTAGAGAAAGGACTGAAAGAGTTGAAGGGGCTTGAGACCCTATATGAACAACAATGCCAACCAACCAGAGCTTCCAGGGACTAAGCCACTACTCCAAGACTATACATGGACTGACCCTGGGCTCCAACTGCATAGGTAGCAATGAATAGCCTAGTAAGGGCACCAGTGGAAGGGGAAGCCCTTGGTCCTGCCAAGGCTGGACCCCCAGTGAATGGGTTTCTTGGGGGGAGGGCAGTAATGGGGAGAGGATGGGGAGGGAACACCCATATAGAAGGGGAGAGGGAGGGGTTAGAGGGTTGTTGGCCTGGAAACCAGGAAAGGAAATAACATTTGAAATGTAAAAAAAAAAAAATACATGGTTTCTCTGTGTAGCTCTGGCTGTCCTGGAGCTCACTGTGTAGCTCTGGCTGTCCTGGAGCTCACTGTGCAGCTCTGGCTGCCCTGGAGCTCTCTGTGTAGGTGAGGCTGCCCAGATCCACCTGCCTCTGCCGCCTGCGTGCTGGGATTAAATGCATGTACCAAGCCTATATTACTTAAAGCATATAAGAAAATTACTAAAATGTAAATTTGAGAATGAATTAAATATGCAAAAGAATTACAAACATAATCTGCAAACTTCATAAGAGAGTTGATGAGAAGAATGGCTCTCTCTTCAACCTCAGCCCCAGAATTGCTTCGGATTTATTTTCCTTGTTGACAACCTTTATTCAACCTAACTTTCAAAGGACATGAGTCTAAGCCTAGCATTCCAGTGAAGGTATAAAGGTTATACTGCCCCATCTACTCTCCCTCCCTTCCCTACAAGAGTTTGTGGACAATAGCTTCAATCTGAATGAAGTTTGGTTCAGGACAGGAGGTTATATAATCATAGACTAAGGCTAGCAGGTCTCAACAGATGGTATTTATTTGCTTATTAATAAATATTTATTCTATGTGTTTGTTCCAAGAGCTGTAGTTACAGAAATAAAGAAAAGGAACTAATCATCTGCAGTTTTGGAGCCTTGGTTCAAACTTGATGAGCGAAGAACCCAAGGTTTGATCCCTGCTGATCAATACAGGACCACAATACAGACATGCACAGCCTATTTCCCCTGAGGTATGGAAGAGTTAATATGTCACTTAAGCACACACCTTCCCCAACTTGTCTTCCTGGACACTAAAAAAATATTTTAAGACACAATTAATGTTCATTGGGTCTTATAATATAGACAGAAATGTCAAGAGGATGACTTAAGGAAGGAAAGATAGCTCTGAAATCAAGCAGCCTCTTTCTGCATGCAGACTTAAGACTACCTAGCTGGCTTGTGAAACAGTGTATCTTCTTGAGCTTCCCTTTTCCTTTTCCTTCCTTCCTTCCTTCCTTCCTTCCTTCCTTCCTTCCTTCCTTCCTTCCTTTCTTTCCTTCTTTCTTTTTCTTACTTTTTTGTAACTTTAAAAATAAAAATTTCACGGGTTAGAAACAATATATATACAATGTGTGAGACAAGATCCATTGGCCTTCATTAATTAAAGCATCAAACAAGACCATTAAAGCTGTTGCAAATTATTAAATTCTATGAGAAGATTAAGGAGAGAAGAGTACAGAGGTCACAATGTCTTTTATGGCTAATTTTCAAAGTGTTTTGTGCATATACAAATAATCTGTTCTCCTCTCCCTTCCCCTGCCCCCACCCCATGCTCCGAAAACAGATATGAAACAATGCCATGCATTATGCTATTCCTAAACCAATCCTGCTCCAAGGCCTCATTTAGATAAGGCATACTCCTGGCTCAGGGGTCTCTATGGCAGTATCAACCCTTTAGAATATCTGAACTTAACCACTTTGGTGGATTATCCAGGTGGTCCACTTACTACCTCCCAGTCTCAAACAATTCTAATACAATTTTTCACTAAGAACGTTGTCAAAAATACATCACATTTAGCATTTGATCCCTGGGGGAGTGTAGCTTAATTGGTGAGCCCAGATCCCTATGAGAAACACTGTCTCAAAGAAAGAGGACAGTGTTTCTAAGGATGGCAGCTGCAGTTGTCCTCTGGCCTATACATACACATCTGTACATACAAACTAACCACTTTTAATTAATTTTCATTTAACCAGTCACCCATATCTGTTCTAAATTTTAAGGAGAACATTTTATGAAAGAGAAACATGAATCAAGATACAAGCCGGAATGTTCGGGTAAGATACACAGGCAGAGGAGACAACGGATTGGCTTCTTTAGAATTGAGGTTTCTTTCCTATTAGATTTTTGTGGTGTCAGACTATGAAAAGCCTTGAAAGGAATAATGGAATTTAGTTTCATGCTGAAGACTGTTGGCTGCCTAACCAGCTACTTTCTCACCTTCCTATTAACAACCACCAAATTCATGTATGATTGTCTCAGAGCAGACCTTTCTGCAAGGTTCAGGGAAATCTCAAAGGTTCTACATGTGTCCATTTTCCTTCTCAATGGGCATGTGATATATTTTTGTCCAAGGAGATTTGGGCATCTCTTTGGGGATTTGATTAAACTCTCTTTAAAACAAACACTTAAGTAGACACTGTAGCGCAAGCCTCTAATCCCAGTACTTGGGAGGCTGGTTATAAACAGCAAGTTTTAGGCTAACCAAGACTACACAGTAAAATCCTGGGTGACCATTTAAATCTTGAGTATGCTGCAAAATATTGGGATAACAAAAACTTGCTGAACCAAGACAAGTCCCAAAAGAGCTGACAGTAGAGTGCCTTAGAGACCCTGGCAACCAGGTTCAGGGCTCCATACCTATAATTCTCATTACAGGTAGAGCTCAGACAGGATTGTGAGTTAGAGAGTAGCCTGTGCTATACAGAAATCCATCTCTCAAGAAAAACAAAACTGGATAAATGAACAGAGAAGGTCACACAGAGAGATCGTTTGTGTCTGGTGTTGACTAATTACTCTCTTACAGTCCTTTGGATATGTCAGTGATAGAGTAAATGTACTGCTATTAAATGCACTTGCTTTTTCTTTTGCCACACACAGCTGGTAGCAGATGAGTACTCTAAGGTTTAAGGTGTTTTCCTTTGGGAAAGGCTGTGAGGCTGCTGGTGGAGACTGACTTTGAAAAGATACTCAGATCTTTAGAAGGGCATGGGTGGAAAAACCAATCTGCAGAAGAGAAGCTAGACAAACTTAAAACGCCCATGTCACCAGAGATCGCGGGAATGCTAGAGATCAATCTATCATGCTAATGTTTTAAATTATGTATATGTTTTGGTGATTCCTTCACACAAAATAGTAATGACACATTTTTAAGACTGTTGAGACTATAATGTTTCTTTTCTGGATTAATACTGTCGACATGTTATTGTTCTACCTAGGATTCTATTTAAGGGGTTTGACAGACGGCTCGGTGGTTTAAAGCGCTTGTTATTCTTGCAAGATTTGCGTTAGATTCCTAGCACCCTCATGGTGGCACAACCACACATAACTCTAGGACCAGGAGATCTGATGCCTTGTGATGTTCTCAGGAACTAAGCAGACGCATGGCACACATACATACATTGAGGCAAAAACATCCATGCACATAAGTAAATAAGTAACTTTCAATTTTTTTTTAAAAAAATTCTTAAGAAACAGAAAACCTTGAGAGGGGGCATTAGGTTTCATGGCTTTAATGTAAATTTTAATATACATTTTAGAACAAAATATCTCCATGAGTTTTTCAGTGAGGAAACAATATGATTTTTGACATTTTAATGTATATTAACATTCTATATTAATATCAAGTGGTATAGCTTATTATGATTTGTCACTGAATTTCCAAACACATAGAGCTAGGCATTTTTCATATTTATGGACTATTTTGAATTGTGATTCTGTAAACAGTGAAACATGTTATTTGCAATATATTTTTAAAGTATTACACATATTTTAAGGGCAGAGAGATGGGTCAGAGGTTAAGAACATATTCTGCTCTGGCTGAGCGCCTGGACTCAGTTCCCAACATTCACATGAGGCAGCTCACAACTGCCTGTGACTCCAGCTGGAGGGGCCCAATGCTCTCTTGAAGAAAGGGAAGGAGGGAAGGGGAGAAGGAGAATGGGATGGGAAGGAAAGGGAAGGGGGGAGAGAGAGAAGTCGAGAGCGAGAGCAAGTGAGGAAGAGCAAGAGGGAGAGACAGAGACAGAGAAAGAGAGAGCCTACAAGCCTGCCTTTATGCTAGCGAGGCAACTTGATGGTTAGCAGCTCTTGCTGCCCTCTGGTGCAAGCCTGACATCTGAGAAGGTAGATAAAGATGGAGAAAACCAACTCCTCACAGCTGTTTTCTGACTTCCACATGCACACCACAGCTCACATGCACCCATACGCACACAGAGAGACATAAAATAAAAATAAAACCTTTTTTAAAAAGAGATTACTACTAGTTTTAAAGAGTATGATATAATCCTATTGCTATAAAAGTACTTCTGTTGGTAAATATGTACATAAAGATTCACAGAGATGTAAAAAGAGTAGCAACTAAAACACTATGGTGTTGACGCCAAAATGTCATGATATTTAAAACCAGATTTAAAGATGGCAGACAGAAAAATGGAAAAAATAAAGCAATATAATAGATTTGTGTTCTTCCTTAAAAGGTGTGTGTGTGGTGGGGTGCAGACAGGACAGTTGATGGCTCAGGGCTTGCCAAGTAAACCTGATGACCTGAGTTCAATCCCCGAAACACAGGTCAAAGTAAAAGGACCCTGCCAAAGTAGCGCATGCCATGGCACACATGCACACCTCCACCCACACACACACATAAATAAATCAAATAAAAAACTTAAATTGAAAAGAAAAGGAACAGACTTGGAGGAGATGAGGCAGAACTGTCAGGAGACATTTCCTTGGCTCTCTGACTTGGAAACAATCAATAGCCACAGTTTTTCTGTCCCCTAAACACCGTAAAGACGCATGAGTAAGCTCAATGAAACAGTGGCTTGCTTACATCTGATCTAATGACACAGTTAATAAGAGAAGTTATGCTCCAATCACATCTTCTCTTCACACCATAACCTGCATCCATGGCAAGTTCCCATAATCTATGCTATAAAACTATGTCTATAGGGTGATACGTTGAAGGAGATCTAACTTCTGTGTCCAGGAAAAGCACTAGGGAAGACTTACAAGGTACATTTATAGGCTGCACCTCAGAAATGTTTAGTAAGTCAGGACTAAATTTCACAAGTAAATGTGACAGGTGTTGACCCTGAAACACGGTGACCTTGGGGATGTTTGATTTCCTTCCAAAGAATTCACAGCTGCAGCACAGGAGAGAAGACAAAGAATTGATGTAAAACTCCTCTCCTACCTCATCTGTAAACTCCCAAGGGCTCAGTCCCTCACTCACTCAGCTCTACACTCAGTGTTGCTTCTGAAGGCTACAACCTCAAGCTCACTTCTTTTTCTTCTCTTTCTTCTTTCTTCTTTTAAACTTTTATTGGTTCTTTGTGAACTGCACATCATGCACCCCAATCCCTCTCATCTCCTAATCCTTCCACATCTGCCCTTCCATATCTGCCCTCCAACCCTGCTCCAAGAAAACAAAACTAATAAACGAACAAAACATTATCCCTGTGGAAACTGGTGTGCCACAGTGTGTCACACAATATTCCCTTTGCCCAAACAGCTTTTCTAGCAAACGTTCATTGCAATGGTCTGGTTCGAGGCCTCTGGCTTCGGCTACGCCATCAATACGGAATCTGCGCGGGGACTCCTCTCAGATATCTCCTTGTCACCTTGTGTCAGCTTTGGATCTGCAGGACCATCAGGCTCTGCGCTCCTCTCTTGCACATCACGGTTAAGGCTCATGTCTCCATCATTCTCCATTGTTTAGTATTTTACTTGTCCCACAAAGATGGTGAGTCCTACAGTTAGAATGGGGCTTTAGAGCTCAGGATTGTAACTCAATCATGTGACACAAATACAACGTGATCTCATTCAACAGTAGAGGGGAGGTTGGGCTGTGGCTTTTTAACAAGAATCCGCAGCGAAAGGCTGTGTATTTTTTGAGGAGGATGGGCTCCCTAATTTCTTGTACATTAAGCTATCTACCTAAATGAGCAAAATGATTCCATCATAGATATTTTCATCTAATGGATTCAATACACTTTTCACAAGTATTTACTGGTAGCTGTTTTTTTTTCTTTTAACTGAGTGTTTACATTCTTTCTAAAGTGTATGCTCTTTCTTAAACACTTATTTACTTCCTTACTTCCTTACTTCCTCACTGTGTGTGTGCATGCATGAATTATGTATAGATGTCAGGGGACAACTCACCAGAGTTGGTTCACTCCTTCCTTCAGGCTTGGTGGCAAGTGTCTTTACACACTGGACCATCTCTCTAGTCCTAAACTTTTACTTTTAATTTTGTTTTTCCTTTTTCTTTGAAACAGAGTCATGCTGAGTAGTTCAGGCTGGCCACCAGTTCCACATCTTCCTGCCTCAGGCTCCTGAGCGCTCAGATTACAATTGTGAGCCACCACATCGCATCTAATTATTCTTTCCAACGAATTCCAGGGAGGGAAATTTCTAAGGAATTCAGTGCCCTCCAACTGAACTTACTCCTATCCAGGAACTGCTCTTATTTATACTAAGCACGGCAGTCAGCAACCACACGTAGCTCCTGAGCACGTAAATGTGACTAGCAGGGTTGAGAAGCTAAGTTGACTCCGAGGTGTTAATTAACTACCTTGGCCTGGGGTTACGGTCTTACAGTAGGCAGTTGATTAAGTCATGATACAGGATACCAAATGGCTCTCCAGAAAAACCTGACTTTTAACCTCCATTCTTAGTAGAAGATAATAGCCAATTCTTTACACGACACAACTTTCGTCTATTGAAGTGTTACGATCTGAACGCTTTTTTTTTTACTATCTTTTTTACTATCGTGTGATGAACAGCACCATTTCTTCTGTCATCACAAGTTAGTTACAAATCTTTTTGCCCACATTGCTTGATTCTGAGGATGAAAATGATCTAGCTTCCAGGTTTGTTTGTTGGGTCAATTCGTGTCATTAAAATCCCTCGCCAACATTTAAGTTCATATAAAAATGTAAACTTGGTGCTTTATCTAGCCTGTTAAACAGCCTAGCCACAGTTTCCAGTGGCTAGGTAACAGCTGGAGGAGTCTTCGAGGTTCTGCCATCTTCAGACTTTCTTAGCCACTTCATCAACGCAGCTGTAACAAGGGTTACTGTTTTATAGGTGTTTGGCTTCACCCCACATGTTAGTGTTTGACCAATCAGGTGTCTGAATTTGTAATTCTTGCTTGAATTACATTTTAAGAAGTTAAATGTCAAATAGTAACTAATGATAATAGTAATAGCTAACTTTCGCCCTATGTTTAGCATGCAAAATGACTTGAAGACATTTAAGATCCATTTACAACTAACGATTATCTTGTAGAACACTGTTTTAGTGGGTGTTAAAGGTTCTTTCTCCCCCAGAATAGTCACCTAGCACTATATAGATGGTTAAGACGCAGACTGGTAGCCTTGCTTCCCAGAGTTTCTAACTCAGTAGATTAAGGCTTAGACTCTGCACCTAGCTCCAAGGTCTATCACGTTAAGTTGAAGCTTTCTCAAAGCCTATAAGGAGTGTTCTACCACTCCTAAAAGGGGGGTAACGCTGTATAATTTTGACAACATAGTACAACTTTGTGGGCCTTTTCTCCCCCTAAAAAAAAGTCCACATTCTTTCATTTTATCTTTACAACAGTCCTTTGCAAAAAGTTGGTAACTAAAGCAGTAATTGCTTACCCTGTTTTCCAGAACAAAACCCAAGAAACCCCTTCTGAGCCCACAGAATGTTAAAAGAGCCAAATTAAGAAAGTGTCCTAACCTTGTAAATACAAGTGAGCTCAGCAACACAGGATATGATTGAAGTCTGCTTCTAGACTGGTATCTTAAAAACAGAACCATGCCCAGGAACAGAGTAGGCAACCCAAGACATGGTTCTCTGAAGCAAACATTTCTCAAGGATTGATTGTCAATCACTGCAGTCTACTATAAGGACTACTGAAGACAGTCATAAGGTAAAGAAAAGACAGTTCTCTATCTGCTTTGCTGTGTATAGACAAGACAGAAACGTACACTGACCAGCGTGTGGCAGAGGTAAATACGGAGTTGTGACTATGTGACTTCACATCTGGACTTGGAGGAGTGGCCAGTCAGTCAAGAATGGGGGAAGAAAGAGGACAAAATAGAGCCCTCCTGGAGCTCAGGGCACAAAGAGCAGCTTTATCCACACTGGATGTGTTTGCCAAAAATATCAGGGCTGCTGGTTCTCCAGAACTTACAAGGGCATGCTTTTGTGTAGACTAAGCTACCTCAACTATATAAGAGCACTAATCAAGGGGCATAACTTCATGACCCATTTGTAGATAACCTAATTGGAGATCATAAATTGTCTCTCTCTGGTTTTTTAGAAGTATTCTAAATTGAAAGAAAAAAAAAGACTATAAATTGTGATGCCAATTCTACTACTTGTTAAGCAGCCTTTCAGGGAAAGAGAGAGTACTCTTGTCATTTTAGTAAGACTTATGTATGATGCTAAACATTAATTTTAACAGTGACTTTCCCAAGTTTAAACCAATGATAGTTAAGAAGCACAGGATGAAAACAAGCAAAACTACCACTGATCTGGGAAAGGTTACTGAATGACTTAATGTACTCTGCATGAATATTGTAACTGACTTTGTTTACACAATCATCTTATAGTCTAGCACAAAGTCATGGGAGCAACAATGTGCCCACAACTCCATTTAGAAAACCATAGCAATACTATAGGGAAACTATTCCTCCCATGTGAAAGACCAAAAGCTGCAAATTAAAAAATGGATTCAATTTTACCCTGACCAAATACTAATAATTTGTTTCAAATTACCAGAAACCTTAAGTTTTCCTAATAAAAGGGAAAACATTCATATGTGTTTTCGTGTGTTATTTCTTTTTATCTTAACCTTTTAGAGAACTACTATTATAACCCATTTTATAGATTAGAAAGTTAAATTCTTAGAAAGTAAGTTACTTAACCAATATTTTCATTATATATCACAACTAGGTTTGAACCCAGAACTTCTAATTTTGAAACTATCCATTTACAACCACACTATGTTGCCTCCCCAAAAAACAAATCCTAAGGACTTGAAAAGGAAAAATGCTCACATTTTTCTCATCACCACAAAATCCCAAATCTTAATCTAGGGGGAGATTTGTCAGTAGATCAAGATTACTTAAGTGTCTTTACAAATGTATTCTTCCAATTTATGATCTTAGCATCCCCACCAAGCATTTTCAAGATTTTGTTGTAATTCATTTTGTAGAATAGACCTCCATCTTAATAGCAATGATGGTGGCAATCACTACTTATAGTACATTTTTAAATCCCTTAACTGAGGTTTTTCATAGTGACTCAAATTTTTTTACTTTCACAACTTTGTAATCACTCAGTTCAGAGGCTGGGTATGATCTGAAGTTTCCTTTCCTATTAAGAATATGAATGTACATTTACATAGTAACCAAAATATCATAGCTGTAAAGAGTATTTCTAGCCTCAATACTCTTGAGAGTTACTAATGAAATCATCAAGACTCTTTGAAACAAATGAACTTCACTTCCACTTTACCACAAGAAAAAAGTAACAATTTTGGAAGAGTGATTTTCCTTAAAATATCATCACGAATTGTAAAGAGGATTCTCTCCCAGGTGACATGCAGAGGCACATTTGACTCCAGAGTTGGCCTGCACCACCAGCAGAAACAGACATTTTGTGAGAAAGTCAAGTCACTGTTCTCCAGAGATACCAAATCCTAAGGACAGAAATGTATTTCAAACATCTCTAACCTCTCCTTTATGAATCTACTTCGAGAATATTCTTATTATCCTACTGACTATCTACAGTCCAATGGCCATTCTGATCTAGTCTTAGAACACCTCAACTATGTAAACAATAGAACTTAGGAGTCAGAAGGACTGGCTACATAGTAATTCCTTTTACTTAACTAAGAGAGCAGGAGAACATTGCCAAGAAAAGTACTTTCTGTGGTTAGCTTATTGCAAGTCTAGGCCCCAGATAAAGAGATCTTAAACTTGGCCTCCATATGCCTCTTGGTGTGTGTGTGTGTGTGTGTGTGTGTGTGTGTGTGTGTGTGTGTGTGTGTAGTTTGAACCCAGGGTCTCAGACCAAGTGCCCTACTACTGAGCACCACCCCTTTAAAATGTTGTTATATATGTTATGCCAATGGGAGATTACAAATGTCTACTTGGTGCTTTCAAAGAAACATTCTGGCAGACAAAGTAACTACCATTTGCTCTGCTTCCTAGAGGTTCAAGATAGAGAGAAATAAAGCTTACAAGAACTAGCTTGAAGAAAGGGTGTTCTGCTTTGCACTTAAACATTTGTTCGAAGAGTTTAGCTTTCTAACCGATCATCAAGGTAGTAAGTATCCACCACAGGCCAAATGAAAGTCTATGTAATCACAAGAGGACATCAGAGTGTAATTGCTACTATTAATAGACATATGTCTCTAGATAGGAACAATCTCTACTTATATTCTACTCCCTTTCTCCTCTATTTCCATGTGAACAGGAATTTATCATATAACTTAACAACTATAGCTCCCTCCAGGAGAAGAAACTACGGATAGAAGAGGGAGTTTAATGTGTACACACACTCTTTAATGTTGCTTGAAATTGTTACTGAATTTCTGCCACGTCTCTCTATTTATTAAGGTTTACATTTCCTTTTCAAAATACATACTTATATGCATGTAATTTTATTACTAAATCAACGAAACAAACTATTCTAAAGTTTTCTCTTTTTAAGTGACTTTTTCTTATTGCCATTCCACTAGTTTTCAGAAAGAAAAAGAATCAAAACAATAACTAAACTCAAGGCAGAATTTCCGATCAGAATAGGACAGAGGTGCGAGTGGTTTTTAAGAGGAAAAATCGGGTAAACCCTTTTGAACTGCTTATATCTACAAGGCTGTTTTAAAATGGGATTTGAGGACGGTTTCTCAAGAGAGGCAGAGTGTAGAATCTCACGGTTTCAAAAGTAGAAATCAAATTTTTTTTTTATTTAGTCAGGGACACGGGTCCGGGATGGAGTTTATAGAAGAAAAAGGAACACAGCTCAGTTCTTAGCTTTCTGGCGCAAAAATCCTCTCCGTCCTGCATGTTTTTAAGGCTTGGTTTCAATGAGAAACTCCATGCAGTGAACAGATAATCTCCTTTTAATGAGGCTCCGAAGAAGGACTTCAGGAATCAGGGACTTTAACCAACCGCTAACCTTCACCCCGCCTGGCCAGGGCACTCCTCACCTCACCGTATATTTTCACGGTCAGCTGTCAACACAACCCTTTGTGTCCCATTCAGAATAAGAGCAGATAGGAACCGCTCTCAGAGAAATGGAAATGTTGACCGGAAGACGCGCGTGTGACGAAGTGACATTTGGCGTGGACCCCAGCGAATGCCTGACCACATCTGGCTACTCTCAACTTTCCCAAGCCAGGCTCTACCCATCCTCTGCTCCGAAACCTCCGCGTCCCACTTCTTGCTGTCCGTCCGGCGCTCGGGGACCGCTAGCCATGCCCTCGTGCTCGGGGAGCGGCCAGGACGCGCCCCCTCGCCGCAACTCCTTCACCCCCGCACCGCATCAGCCACCTCCCTCCCGCCACAAAGGCAGCAACGGAGACCGGGTGACAGGCCTGTGGCCGCAGACGGCGAAAGGGGGTAGCCAGGGACGGGGACCAGGATGGGGTTTGTTTCCCGCTGGTACAGGCGCCTGCCCGGCCGCACGAGTCAGTTCCTCCAGAAGAAAGTCCGCGGCCCTGTGCAGGCAAGGTGTCCAGCCCACCAGAGGACAGGCCCTGCCCGCCACTGAGTCCCCTCGCCTCCCGGCCCCCGTGAGTCCCCACAAGTAGCTCACCTGGCCCCGGCGGGAGCGAGGGCAGAGGGCCAGGGTGGTCTCCACAGCCCCGGGCGGCTTCGTGCTGCGCTCTGCTTAGAGGGGCTAGCGCCGCCGGTGGCTGGCGTCTCTGAGGCAGGGCGCGGGCTGCGCGCTCAGTTCCCGGGGGCGGAGCGAGGCGCCACCGCGGCCGGAGGCGGATTCCTCAGGTGCTGCCCCTCCTGCTCGCCCCCCTCCTCTCTGTTCCCTCCTGGCCTGAGCACCCTGGTGGCTTTTTGGACTCCCTCGCCTTCAATCCCTAGAGTATCGGGGAGCACACGGTGCCCAATGAACGCCCACGTGCTGCGGAGTCCTACATGTAGCCTTCACGTTTGGGTTTGAGAACTCTGGCGCGGATGATGTGTGTGGCCACTCTGGGATGGGGAGGTGGCAGTGCGCTGGGGGTCTTCTGGGAAGAAGGATTGCCCCCTAGTGCTGCTGAAGAGCGTGGTCAAGAAGTACAATTATTTTCTCTCCGGACCCTACTACATTCCGAATGCTCTCAAGTCACTGTGTGACTTCTTTGTCACTGTATCTAGGGACAAAGTTCCATTGCCTGGGCAATAGTCAGTCAAGAGCCTTCTGCATAAACCGGGGTTGTAGGGCGCAGACAAAACCAAACCCACCCTGGAGCTCCAAGCCTGAGCAGATTTCTGCACCTCTCTGATGAAGCTCCAAGGCAGTGGCCCTATTCTCCTGGACTCCCAAGGTAGCCCTGGCTCCTGCAGAGCCTCCCGTAGACCAACGTTTCCCCAAGACCAGCTACTTCCAGCTGGCTCTGGTCCTTAATGGTTGCTACTGGGACAAAAGTTCTGGAGGGATGCTGTGGCTAGATAGTGACAAACGGGGCTCCAATTTTCAGTTGATGGCCTCTGGTATTCAAAGCTGCAGCTCCTGTTCTTGAACTGAAACTGCTGCCAGAGACATCAGTGACCGTAGCTTCCAGTAGAAGCAACTTCATGCTAGACGCAAAGCACAGAAAAGTTGAGACATGTTTAATCCCTTTGAGATACTGCGGACCCAGCTGCTGGTCAGTTGACATTGTTGTCAAGCATTGTGGTACTTTCTTAATCATAGTCGAAAGAATGTTAATTAAACTCTATCACATATGATCTCTAAGTAAGTATTTTCATTCCTCTTGCTTTTTAATTTTTTTAATTAAATCTCCCACTCCTTCCTTTTCCCATACACACCCTTGCTCTGTCTAAAATTTATGGCCTCCTTTTTTAACTTTTGTTACATACATACATACATGCATACATACATACAAATGTTCGTACAGACATTTGTATGTACATAGTCTTCCTCAGTCTGTTTAATGTTTCTTGTACATATATGATCTCAGAGCTGACCCTCGATATTAAAGGTAAACTTATTACCAACACTTTAATAAACCAGCATAATTTCTAAATATATTTGACTTGCTTTTTAAACTTTCCTCTCAAGCCAAAATATTTTTTTCCTTTTTCTCTTTGGTTGTGTCCGCAGCTTGAATTGTCTTCTCTTTCTCCTGCCTTAGGAAGACAGACTTGGCTGACTTTGTTTTTGTTTAGCTCCTAAGAAGGGGCTAAGAGGTAAAATGTTTCCATCTTTGTTTTAAAATTGAATAATCCTTATAGCCTGCACACATAAGGACAGTTTTAATTGTCACAAGGGCAAGCTTTATCAATCACTGTGTCATCTGGCAGTTCTGGATTTTGTACGTATTACAGACTTAAATCAAATTGGTATTTTAAAAATAACTACAACATAGAAGGTACAGAGAGAGGGTTAGCAGTTTAATTTATCATATTAAAAAGGAAAACTCAATTTGTAACCACATGAGAACTGAGCACAGGTGTAGAAAGGGCAGATAAGCAGTAACCTGAGGTCTAGGTTCACCTCATGTAACCTACGTTCACACAGAGGTAAACAGGGAAAACCACTTTTAGTGTCCCATGTCTATGATTCCAGCACTCAGGAGGCTGAGGCAAGGTTGTAAGTTTCAGGCTAGCCTGGGCTATGTAGTGAACTTGAGACTACCCTGTCTACACAGCAAGCTACCTGTCTCAAAAACAAAAAGAAGCAAGAAAATAGAAAGAGCTAAAGCAGATAAAAAAAACTTTGAGAAAACACTGTCCTTCTGAGACTTTACAGGGCCTGTGGGATTGAGGAAGAGAAACATCGTCCATCAACGATCTCAAAAGTACAACCACAGTGCAGAGTCCACTCAGTTTAGTTCATGGACTGTTTGTTAGTGCTAAGCACCCTAGACTATGCAGATATCATAATAAGCACGGCAGAAGGACCTTGGTCTAACACAGGCTTCTGGTATTCTTGAGTAGCTCAACAAATATTTATTGAACTCCTACTGAAAGCTGGCTTAATGCACTGATAACATCATCATTAACTAAAACGAGTCTTTAACAAGGTAAAAAGTCAGTGATAAAAGTGATAATAGTAGGCCAAGTTACTTGACTTCGTCAGCATCCCCTTTTGTGAAATAGTAGAACAGTCCAACCCTCAGAGAGTGGTTGATTGAGATGACGCAGTAGCTCCTAGAACTCTATTAAATGTTTCACCTGTCACTGTCTATGAGTTCCTCCACTCTCCCACCTGCTTACTAATGACTTCCAAATGTTCCTTACGCTGTTCAAGTTCAGGGGCGTCGTACAAATAATAGAATCTTACAGATGCTTACTGCTTAGTCACAGGGCAAGTTCTATGATTAAACCTGGTCCTGTTCCCAAAGAGAAGTCTTCCTTTACCAAAGTTTCCATGGTCCTTGACTCCACACTCTGGACTATTCTTCCTCGGTCATTATTCTGTGGTCATATCAGAAGTACACACTAGAAAGCAAATTGCCTTGGGGGACTTCATCCATTTATGGATGCTGCAGCTTTGGAGTTTTGTGTTTCTTTCACAGTTTTGCTAATTTCTTCTTCTTAAAAAAAAAGATTTATTTATTTATTATATATAAGTACACTGTAGCTGTCTTCAGAAACACCAGAAGAGGGCATCAGATCCCATTACAGATGGTTGTGAGCCACCATGTGATTGCTGGGATTTAAACTCAGGACCTTGGGAAGAGCAGTCAGTGCTCTTAACCACTGAGCCATCTCTCCAGCCCATGCTGACTTCTTTAAAGCTGTTTTGCAGTTGGTCTCATTTAACATTTAACAGATTTTATTATTGTTTTCCATTGAGATCATCTATATTCTATTTGTCAGTCATACCCAAAGTTTATTGTAAGCAATGTCTCAGCTACAATACTTTATTGGATCAAGACTTAGTAACTCCCATCTCTGTGCACCACGATAACAACTCTTCTCCTCTGAGAAGAGGGGGTACCAAATTTCTACTCATGAGTTAATTTACTGCAAGGAAAAATCCAACTTCTAAGATAATACTACAGAGGTTAGGACCACTGTGGAAAACTGAATCCTGGTCTGTCTAATTCCAGATGTGTTACGAATTAACAATGCTTAGTAGTCTACATTCCTAGTCACAAATATGAGTAGGCCAAAGGAAAAAAAATCACTAATGAGAGTGAGAATCTGTCATTTGAAAGAACAAGCTAGAACAAATGAAAAGTTAATTCAAGAACCAAAAGAAACTTCTTTACAAGATTTCCATATACTTAGTGAAATTGAATAGTAATAAGAACAGGTTGTCATGAAAATGAAGCAATCAGAATCAGTCTATCCTTGGAAACTAAGAAACAAATAAATAGTAGCCAGGAATGTTGATGAGTAATCCTAGAAGTTCAGACACTGAGGCAGGAGGCTCACAAGTTTGAGACTAACAAGTGCTATGTAGCATTCCAGTCCAATTTGGCCAACATAGTAAGATATTCATCTCAAAAGAATAGACAGACGACAGGACAGGGGTGGGTGGCCTGGGCTAGAGAATTGGTTCAGTGGTTAAGAGAACTTATCACTCTTTTGGAAGACACAGATTCAATTCCCAGCATCCACACGGTGTTCACAACCATCTGTAACACCAGTTCTAGGCTACCTGCCCTCTCCTGACCTTTGGGCACCAGACATACAAATGTGGCACAGATATATGTGCAGACAAACACATAAAATAAATATACTATGAGAAAGAAATGAAGAGAGAAATATGTGAGTATTGGCTGGAGTGTTTGCCCAGCATAAACAAGGCCCTGGGTTTCACACACCTATCTCTACAAAAACACAGAAGGTGGGGACAATCTTTACATATTGAAAAGTAAATTTAAAAGGAAAAGGAAGTATTATATACTGTAGACTATAAAACATGATAAAAGACAGAAATAAATGTTCACATCTATGTTGCTAGATGTGAAGGTTTACCATTGCCTAATTCATCTACAGAGTCAATGTAGTAGTCCCTATCAAAACCTCAGTTGCTTTTGTAGAAACTGAGAAGATGGTCCTATGATTCATAAGAAACACAGGGGACCCAGAAGAGTCAAAACAACCTTAGAAAAAAGAACAAGAAGGACTACAGTGGTTTTAAGTCTCATTACAAAGCAACAGGAAGTAAAGGCCATGGTAGTGGCAAAAGGAGAGATAGAGAACAATAGAATAGAATTAATAGTCTAGAAATATACCCACGCATGTGTGGCCAATCAGTTTTCAACAATGGTGTTGAAATAATTTGATGGAGAAACAGTAGTCTTCTTAGCAAATGGTGCTGAGACAGCTGGATGCTCATATGCAAAAGAATAAAGTTGAGCATCTCCCTTACAGTAAGTACAAAAGTAATGCAAAGTGGATCACAGGCTTCAATGTAAAGGCCGAAACTATAAAATCTTTCTGCAGAGTTCATATATCACAAGAAGATGAACACAAGTGTTCCTAACAGCAAGGCTCACCAGCTGTTGAGTGAATAGACACAATGAGACATAGCCACATATTATTTGGCAAAATACAAATACATGCACTAATATGGGTGAATGTAAACAAATGCTATATAAGGCCATATATATCATGGTCCTATTTATATGGAGTGTCTGGAGTAGAGAACTTCTAGAGATGGACAGTAGATTGTTGGTACCTGAGGCTAGGAGGTTTCAGAATAAATGAGGAATAATTGCAGATGGGTGAGTACAGGCCTCTGTTTTTAGATAGTGAAAATACTCTAAAATAAACTTGGTGATAATGTATCATTTCTCAAATACAATAGAAACCACTAGAGTGGATACTTTAAAGGGGAAATTATATTGTATGCCAGTTACATGAAAGGAAAAATGGAACTAAGAAGAAACAATATTGGCTCAATAATAGAAAAATATTTTCTAAGATAAATATTAAGTTATATATTCAGTATGATAAAGCTAGATTACTTATTAATGAATTATACTTAAACAAATCCTTGTGAGTTTTCTGACTTTAGAAATAAAGAATCAAGTCATATGAGCTTTCAGCTCTGCCCCACCTCTCAGCAAAAACTCACATGCAAAGAAAATATAAAGGACCCGGGCATCTCAGCTGCAGCATCACATGGAGGGATATTTTAGGACTTGTTGGAAGGAAAAGGTGAATTAACCCAAATTCCAAACATGAGGCGTGACTGCCTCTGAAGCCGCCCACTGGGCAGCACTTCCATCAGGTGGTGTGGTTATGAGAGCTCCTTGCTCATGAAGGAGGCACGGTGCCCCTAAAGCGGGAGCTAGCAAAGCAAGGCATCATGGAATGAATCCATCATCCTATAGCACAGGAGCTAGGAGCAGGAAGATCCTAAGTTCCTACTTCTTAGGTTACACAGTAAGACACCGTATTCAAAAATAAATAAATGAACATCTTTAAGACCAAGCGCAAGTCAGGCATCATGTACAATTCTTGTAATTCTAACACAGGAGAGACTGAGGCAGAAGGATCAAGAGTTTGATGCCAGCCTGGCTTATACATTGTGAAATTCATAAAACCGAGGTCTTTATCAAGAGGAGGATCGCGTGAACAAAACAGTCAACTGAACTGCATCATCGTTAATAGTTCTTAACAACTTTCTAGTTTGTTTGAGGCATGATTTCTCTGAGAAGCCTTGGCTGTCCTAAACAAGCTCAGTAGACCAGGCTAGCCTCAAACTTAGAAATTGGCCTGCCTCTGCCTCCTAAGTACTGGGAATAAAAATGTGTGCCACCCCCATACATATACAGCCACCAAACTAGATGAGATGGACGAAGCAAAGAAGTGCAGGCAGACAGGAACTGGATGTAGATCTCTCCTGAGAGACACAGCCAGAATACAGCAAATACATAGGCGAATGCCAGCATTAAACCACTGAACTGAGAACGGGACCCCCGTTGAAGGAATCAGAGAAAGGACTGAAAGAGCTTGAAGGGGCTCGAGACCCCATATGTACAACAATGCCAAGCAACCAGAGCTTCCAGGGACTAAGCCACTACCCAAAGACTATACATGGACTGACCCCGGGCTCCAACTGCATATGAATAGTCTAATGAATGAATAGTAGCAATGAATAGTCTAATAAGAGCACCAGTTGAAGGGGAAGCCCTTGGTCCTGTCAAGGCTGGACCCCCAGTGGACCTTACTTAGGATTGTTGAGGGGAGGTCAGTAATGGGGGAAGGATTGGGAGGGGAACACCCATATAGAAGGGGAGGGGGAGGGGTTAGGGGGATGTTGGCTTGGAAACCGGGAAAGGGAGTAACAATTGAAATGTAAATAAGAAATACCCACGTTAATAAAGATGGAGAAAAAAATTTAAAAAAAAAAGAAAGAAATAAAAAAAAATGTGTGCCACCATGACCCAGATGATAGCATTTAACATAAACGCTGAAAATGTTAGAATATACAAAAAATTACAATAAAAAGTACAGCGTATTTGAAAGAAAAAATATTGATAGTATCAATATTAAAACTATTAATAGGGACTTAAAACTATTCCTTGACCTGAATTAACTCCTCAGAGTTCATGAGCAAAGGGCGGAACTGACCCCTGAGAGTTGGAAAGTTGTCTTCTGACTTCTCTGCATATGCACCACAGTCCAAGTGATATAGCAGACACACACACACACACACACACACACACACACACACAAATACACACACATACACACACATACACATACACACACACATGCACACTGACATGCATGTGCGCACACACACATAATTAAATAAATAAGTAAAGAAAGAAAGAAAGAAACGTAAAAAAAATTACAAGGAGTACAGACGCGCAGAAGTCATTTTAAATCAGCTGATGTCAATCAAGTCACTCAGGAAACCAAGACAGGAAAAACACTCAGCCCAGAAAGAAGTTAAACACCTTCCTGGCAAAACCCATCTTTCAATTCTTTTTCAAATCAAAATGGAATACATGATAAATAGATAAGCATTAGAGGTAGAGTGGGGTATGGCTCGGTGGAAGACCACCTCCCTAGTGTTTCCAAAGTCCTGGGTTCAATTTCTGGCACTGCAAAGACCAAGCATTAAGCACTAGGCAGAACAAGGCTAATTTACTCAGAGGATAAAAGATACGATAGGAATAGCAGATAATTCTTGAATTCTCACTAATTCCAGGTGCTGAGTGCCGACATTCATGCCCTCAAGTAGTCATTACGACGCTA